>NC_043957.1:34239918-34839918 GCF_902148855.1 Sphaeramia orbicularis
TTTGCATAAACACACTACTTTTAGCTGGACTACATAGCATGCTCGCTGACAGGTCATATAACCAAATCTAAATTAATGCTAACATTATATAAAATACAGCCATATCATACTAACAGGTGGACACTATAATTAAGAACTGTGAACGTCATGAGAGAACCCTCTGATTGTCTTGTTAGTGTAATTTCTCCACAACAAGTACTATTACTTCTACTTCTAGAAGCAAAATAAGTTGAATTCAATAAACAGTGCCTTGGTAGCTGTCAATCAAAGCCCCTACAAACACTCACTCAAAGTGGCAACGTACTTAATAATGCATACATTTTAGTCTTGATGTAATTTAATGGGTGCGTTATGTAAGGATGTTTGTGTTGTAAAGGTGGGCATTTTAACATGGGGTTCTTTGGGATTTGATTTTCGGAGACCACCTCAAATAGATTTTGGAGGAACTACAGTTTTTGACACTTGAGTGTTTGCTTCACTTATGCCCTGGAGGTCCTCACTTATAACAATAAATACGCTGAGTACCACTAATCTACCTTCAGCCTTCGTCTATCCATTCTGTCTCCTTTCTTTGCTTCTTCTTCACATTCTAAACTTCACGAAAATCTGGAAAGATTTGTATCTCCCTTTTTTTTCCTCATCCTTTTGCCTTTCTATGAACTGAGCAGCATGACAAGAATAATATTATAGCTTTGACATAATGTTGAAACAGCGTTTTAAATAAAGACAGAAATGAATTCCCCAACTATGGGTAGCAAAACCCCTAGGCATCACACTGCATTCAAATGTAGTGAGCAGGTCATAAAAGATTTATTACTGAGCATGCAGAAAACAAATTATACAAGTTAGGGCCAGCAAGGCTGCAGACCAGGCTGCAGGCCCATTCCATGCCCTGTTAAAGTTTGGGAACTACTAGTTTATCCTTCTACTCAGAGATTGATGGTTTTGACCATTTCTGAAACTTGTGGCTGCTTGTAGCTACAAGTAAAATGCACATTCTGAGGTACACGTGTTGCAGCCCAGAAACCTGTATTTTAGAATGCAAATCTCAAACAGTAATTCCACGACTAATGGTTCTCATGCTGAGTCTTTGTCATAAAAAGGAACAAAGCCACTCAACCATACTTGAAGTCAGCTAGCTACAAATTATAAAACCCTAGGTGATTTGTTCTTTTTAACTTTGCCAGTGAAACATTCTTTAGCCTTTCAGCCACATCTACTGTGATGCAAGGTCTGGCACCATCAGAAAGGAAGACACACTGCCACTTATGTTTGTGTTATTACTTTTTTCAGTACATGTCCTAATAAAAAATCGGTAATTGAGCAGAAACATTTTCAGAATTAACCAAAATTTAAGGGCTTACCACAAAGTGCACATGTACTGAGGTTCCTCTTTAGAACCTCTCAAGTGAGTTTTTGGGGAATGGGTTGCATCTTTCTGTGCAAGTTGATTCCTCATTTCTAACAATTTTCAGAACATGTTTTGTTTTCTTACAAGTGCATGTTTGATAAAACCAGCTATCTGTTCATATAAAAGCCTATGCCAACCTGCTTAAAGCAATTGTAGTAGATGGTGTGAATATACTGAGGGCTGACTGATATCATGTCGTTTCTTGTGAAACCCTCTGCAGCCTCAGCCTTGTTACTTTTATAACCTGACATGGACCTGTCCTCTACAACAACAAAAGCCTTGTCAGTAATTCCTACATGTTTTAAGTCTCACACTTCTTATTCTTTATATGCTTCATTAAAATAGTAACAGGAGTAGATACAGTAGATCCTGTGTAAATGGCCTTCAACTCTCTCACATTTTGCCACTGTCTTGACACCGTTTTCTTCATCCTCTGTCTTATGCTCTCTTTAAATCCCTCCTGTCTCTGAACAGTAGACGCTTGGTCTGGGCAGGTGATATTAAAAAGATACCTTTCTTATCTTTCCTCGTCTCTTTCGCTCCTCTCTTTGTGTTACTTCCTCTTACCTCCCTCTTGAAAATCCCCCACTTCTTCCCCCCCTCTCTCTTGCTCACTCTCCCAGACAGTGTAATTCCTTTAAAATGATGAGCGAGCGAGGCCAGGTAGACTATATTGAAAGGATTTTGCCAACTGACGAATGGCACAACCAAGCAGATGAAATTGTAGTGAGCGTCTCACTGTGCAGCCAAGAAAAAAATGTGAGCTCATTTTTACTCAGACACACACACTGACACGGTGTTGGAAGTCAGACACAGTCTTGTCTTGTCAAGTCAAACATATATAGACCAAGACCCGCAGACACTCACTCCTTACCAAAGCCTCAAGTACTCACCTCCTCTTACACACATTCTTGAGCATAATAACACCACCTGAAAAAGAAATTAGTAGGTCTGAGTCAGTTTGTGGTTTGCTGGTCTGGTCCAGCTTGACCCTGCCCGATTACCTGGGCTGTGATGGACTTTTCACTGACCACCAGACACCAGTTTAATGCCGCGTTTCCACTACGTGGTACCGGCTCGACTCGACTCGACTTGGCCTTTTTGCATTTTCATTATGAAAAAGGACCTGGAATCTGGTACCCGGAACTAGTTTTTTGGTATCACTTCTGCCGAGGTTCCAAGACTGGGGAACAGATACTAAAACGTGATGTGTAAACACTGCAGACTGATTGGTCAGAGAGTTGTCTCTGTGACCCGCCGTTTCACAAAAAATGGATGCGGAAGTTGACAGTAAATACAGCAGTAGGTTAATCCACATGATGACGGCCCGCAAAACTACACCATGGTCGGTCGAGGAGATTCAGTCTTTGGTGGCTGACGTAAAAATTCAGCATGAGCTTGACGAGACAACACGCAACGAGCGACTTTATCAGCAACTCTCTGAGCAGACAACACTGAAGTAACGCCCCGCATCGCTATGACGTCCAGCTACTCTAAAGTTGGTAGTCTGCTTTAATGGAAAGGGTCTCCAGGAATAGTGCCTGGTACCTGAGTCGAGCCGAGTCAAGTCGAGTCGAGCCGGTTCCTCGTAGTGGAAATGCGGCACTGGATGACACATTATTGGCCAGTGCTGGGTAGCATCCCAAGGAGAATGGCATAGTACAAAGCTTACAGCTGCACAAATAAGCACAAACTGATGCTTTCCACTCAATCTTGGTCACTGACTGCTGCATGTTTGCTCACACTGATCACCCGGAGTTAACATGGGTACGTCATGTCTGGCTGGCAATGGCTGCTCCTCATAGGTTCTGCCCCTGCCCATAATGCACATAATATAAAGGTCTAGTGTTGTGCATTTATGGCGATTTTTCTTTTTTTCTTTTTTACTGAATTTTGGCCTCTCTTGCTTATAAGTAATACACAAACTGGTGAGAATGTGATGCCATGCTCCAACGTCTTTTTCTCATTATTGTTTTGTTTTTATTAGAAGGTGGTAAAGCAGCTTAGAGGTGCCTTCGTGCTACCAAGTGAACTGGATTCGCTACAGTCTGATTCACGGATTCAGGCAGTTTCATTGCTTCCAATCGGAGGTATCTGTCGAGCGGACCGACACATAGTGGCAAAATTCAATGTTCTGCTTCAGTCTAGAGGCTTTGGCTTCATAGTAAAACACCAGTTCAATGCTAGGGATTAGAGCTAAAGTGGGAATAGGTTGATTTAGCTCTAATTTCTGTAAGAAAGTTATTTTAAACAGCATTTTATAACCAATATGAGTGTAGAGTTTTAATATTGATCATATTTAACATGGACAAGTCAGTTTAAAACGTGTCAACTTGTGTTTTTTTTCTTGTTTTTATTACAACTATCTGATTCCTTATTTCGACACCATTGGCTGGTGCCGTTTCCTATTTCATTTTCAGCACATTTTATATGGTCACATTGGTGATTTTAGCCAGCTGTTTCCAGAAGACCTTTCTACATTTTTGCTAACCTTTGGTATTTTAAAGAAACACCACTGTCTCTTTATTGTAAATGGCTGACTTTTGGCTTATAGAGGACATCAGTATGTGGTTTGTGTCCTGGTTCCTGTCCTACATAGTCTGCTGCTTTGTGTGTTTGATTGAGTGAGGGAATACTTGTGTGTTTATCTGTGTGTTTTTGAGCTGATATGGAGTGAATTGAACAGTGTAGTGAAGCAGTGAAATAAATTGTCCTTTAGGCTGGATATTTGTTCAGACCAGTAGACACTGACTATCAGTCTCTCTCTACCTCTCAACCTCTCTCTCTCTCGCTCTGTCTTTCTCTCTCTCTCTATGTTACCTCAATCAGAAACGCAACCATAGTTTGGAACAATTGTTTTCAGTACAAAAGTGTAATCGTGAACTATATATTAAACACATATTTCCTAGAAGTTTAAACTGAAGCAAGACAAAGAGGACAGTTCTCTGGCTTACAAAAGCACATTTGAAGAAAATAGTGAAACCATGCCAGAATGGAAACCAAATACATTATCAAACTAGAAGGGGACTCCTCCACGATGTACCCCGCCTTCGCCTATAGGTAGCTGGGATTGGCTCCAGCACCCCCCCGCAACCCTAGTGAGGATAAAGAGGGTTCAGAAGACGAATTAATGAATGAAACTAGGCCTCTGCCAAGGCCAATACTCCACAGTTATTCAACTGGTTAGACCTGTGCTTTCCTTCTTTTTGTCCGTTTGTGATACTGGTTATTTCAACTGCCTGGTATCATGGTAACAGAGGTCTTAAGGGCCATCGACATCACAGTTAAAGCTTTGGCAGTGCGGCCCCTTATATGAGCTGAAATTAAGTTAACTCATGCGTACATCAACCTTTAGTGATGGAATCACTGCGCCAACTGGTTTTGTATCAATAATAAGCTGTTTTGTTACAACCACACTAACAGAGCTGCAAGTGACTAATCAATCATGAATGTTTTACTGCCAAAAACTGAGATTGACAACACAAGGGTGGATCAATTTTCAGTCAGTGGAGGGGAAGATGCATAGTGCACATTTAGTTTTCTTTGAGACTTGCACTAATTGTGTCCAATTTGAAGGTGATCCAAAAAAACACATGAGGAAAATGTAAAGAGGAAAAAAAACTGAACATCTTGCTGCTTTAGTTTGACTGCACTGGTTTGCCTCGTTTTTTTCTTCTCATTATTGTTTTTACTTATTCTTACTCATAATTTATGAGTAAGAATAAATCAGTCATGTTCTGTATTGTAGTCAGTGTGTCTTTGTTTCAATAAATCACTCTGCAATTGATCCCAACAAGTTTTTAGCTGTTTTGTGGACCAGAGACGCACTTATATTTCAGCAGATATTTGCTGATATTAACCTATAAGATTTTCACCGTTGCCAATGGTAGATACTTGTGTTATATTAGTGTTTTTGTTTTCATAGATTTGTTAAATATCTATTCGTTGAAAGATAATATGATTAAGAATAGGTAAAATAGTAACTATTTTTGTATTTATAATGAAGACTTCTTCATTCAATGGGGGGGGGGGTAATTAAAAAAAGATTTAAGAAACAGAAAATAATATAAACATCAGTACCAAATATTTTACAATCAGTGCTTTCTTAGTTTGTACATTCAGGTGAGTTATAACCATGTTTATATCTCAAGTCAGCATGAACAGGATGTCTTACGAACTTTAGCCATGATGTGTCACAATATTTTTGTCCATATAGTTTATAAACATCCATTTTTCCTGAAAGTTTAATGGGAGATTTTTCTTCCTAAGTGAGATGTGAAGAAAGTAGGTGGTTAGTTGTGGTACAAAATTATTATTTACAGTCAGAGCACGAATGATATTTTAGAAATTTAGAGGCAGACCCTTTAAAATCCTAGTCATAGATTAAAATAAAATTTTAAAAAATCAATGTTGAGAGAAATTACGTAAAAATCACCTCTGATGCATTTTGGAAGCAAAGATACCAATTTGAGCAAAACTAACTAATGCAATGCAATTATTTACACGTGACATTTGGCGTTATTGTTTTGTAGGCCAGACTCTGGTTAGAAAAGAAACACCTGAATTCATTGTGTCTCAATACTTTTGTCCATCTAGTGCACAGGTGTCAAACATGCGGCCCGGGGGCCACATCCGGCCTACCAAAGGATCCAGTCTGGCTCGTAGGATGAATGTGTGAAATGCAAAAATTACACTGAAGAAATTATCAATTCGTGGTGTAAAAATCATTTTAATTCAGGTTCCACATACGGACTAATAAAGATGTCAGTTAGGTTAGACCAGTAAAATATTATCACAATAAGCTATAAATAGTGACAACTGCAGATTTTATTTTCGTTTTAGTGTAAAAAAAGTAAAATTACATGAAAATGTTTATATTAACAAACTATCCTTTTACAAAAAATGTGAATAACTTGAAATGTCTTAAGCGAAGTAAATGCAATTTTACCAATGTTCTGCCCGTTACTAAATGTTTTGTGTATTTGTAATTGTCATGTACTTAACTTGTAATGCACGTGTGTAAATTATATAGAATTGTTAAAATTGCACTTGTTTTTCTTAAGACATTTCAAGTCGTTCATGTTATTCAGAGTTTTAAGGAAACATTGTAGATGTAAACATTATCATAGTGTAATTTTACTTTTTTCATTGTTCATATTTTACTGTTCACTTGAGATTGTATTGGGGTGAATGTTGCCCTTGAACTAAAATGAGTTTGACACCCCTGATCTATTGTATGTAATCATGCAGACAGACAGACAGGAGTGTTTGCATAACCTCATTACAAAGATCTTTTGTAGCATTTATATTGAACGAACCAGGAGAATGCACATTACAACTGGAGGTGTTGGTCATTAAGAGGAGATTTATTGGAGTGGCTGCAGTGGTTAATATGCCTCTGTGACTCAAAGGAAACTAGCCTTTCCCCTCCTCCTAGCCTAAAATGCTTCGGACAAGCTGAGTATCAAATCAAAAATCTCTTTAGCCACAAGTGTGTGTGTGTGTGTGTGTGTGTGTGTGTGTGTGTGTGTGTGTGCGTGCATCTGTATTTGTTTTCTTTTTGTTTACAGCTCATTGGCAGCAAATAAACCTCATACCTACCCCTCCACTACAATGAATCTCAATCATGCTAAACACAAATAAACCCAAATCTGTTTACGAAATGAAAAGTCACCTCATTGTACTGATTGATGTATTTCCAAAAAAAAAAAAAAACAGAAAGAAAGGGAACATGTTTTAAATTACTTTAATCCACTCTTTGTTAATTAGACTAAACTCTCCGAGGCATATATGAATGCTGAACAGTGTAAACATTGAGCAGATAATGAGATTTTAAAGCATCACCTGAATTCCTAAAATAGACTTCCATATTTGTTCAAATGAAGGGTTCAGTCCCTCTGCTCTTCTGGAGAAATCACCTCCATATGCTCTTGGATGCAAAATCAGTCATGTGTTGAATTATATTATTTTCCGTTTACCTCAGAAAGTATTTTCATTCCTTTCTTATCATTCCAGTCAAAATTAATCATTGTTTTTCTTACTTGGCTATTATAAATATTTCATTGAATAGCACCTAAAAACAATAAATACCTTCAACTTATTTATACTCAAAATTTTTGCCCCCCCTCCCCCTTTTTTTTATAGTCCAAAAGAGCACTGTTTTAGAAACAGTGACAAATAAATATGACCCAAAATCCATCAGTACTATTTACTCACTATTATAAAATGATCATGACTTGATCAGGAGCAGTTTGTAGGTTTTACTGGTCACACGAGCAGCTGCATGAATGCAAATGTATTCAACATGAGGCAAACATAGGATAACGTTAGCCTTTCATAGCATTAGCCTTTCATAACATTAGCCTACTCACACAGTTTAATATTGGCAACAAAATCGCTTCTCCTCTAAATGTGCAGTCATATGACCAGTAGTTTAAAACAGTGACTCATTCTGAAACCACCTTAAACTTACCTCAGAATTATGTATTCCATGAAAGTAGGTTCTCTCAATATGTGTCACTCATTTGAAACACATTTATTCTGCCTTTCTCCTTCACATTTCCAATAATTGCGCATCTCTCAATGAGATGTGCAGGGACCTGTCAATCAACTGGGGTGGCACTGGACCCTGAGGTGTCCAATCAGGTTCCAGAGGTGATCAGCACTAAGCAAAGCCCTGGCTCTGGTGCTAAGTTAGCAATATTTTCCTCGGCATGACTCTGATTGACTTATCAGTCCTCATGCCTAAAGTTAACCAATCTAATCAATGAAGGTACCAAGTACTAGCCAATTAGAGGCAGAGTAGGGCGGGTCGTGGCTTCACCATCCTAGGGGAAAAAATGAGCACTTTGGCTCAGATACCACTGAATGGTGCACATTAAAGGGGATTTAGAAGTGGGAATACGCAATGGTGATTGAAAATTAAGTAGGTGTACACCACATACCGCCGTATACCCTGGACTACACCACTGCTTGTATCATCCTGCAGTCATTTGTCTCTCTCCCATCTGTGTTTAGCTTACCCTCTTTCCCCAAAATACCTCGCAAGCTTGTGCTCCCAGATTGCACACCGGTATAGTTATACTCAAGAACACACACACTGTGTTTATCTAAATGAAACCCATATTTCGACTCCATCTCACCTCCTCTCTGTTACTTACTCTTTCTCGTCCCCGTTCTTTTTGTTTTGTTGACTTTTCATTTATCCCACTTCCTGTCTGAATACCTCCTGACCTTTAGCAAACAAAACACACACATAGATGAGTTCACACACACACACACACCATACACAAATACATGATATGGGATGGAAAAGGTTGAATATAGCTATTTGTAAAGGTTATCTTGCCCACAGCTATTACGGGATAACACTACAATGGTTGTACAGAGGGAGAGAATAGTCGAGTCAAAAAGAAGGAGGGACGAGGCATGCTCATCGCTTACATATCATGACTCATCAGTATTGAAATAGCATGCCATTACAGCCAGCTGTGTATTGGTATTTATTTCCCCGTGCGTGTCAGTTTTTGTGACATGTAGCAGGCTAGGTCGTGACTCGCTGCGGAAATAATTGATTGCCACTTGCCTTAATTCATGTTCATAACCTTCTTCTGATACAGTCAAACACATGAGAAGCTCACGGCCTCTTTCTGTCTGAGTTCATATGTGTGTATATTACACGCTTGCATTGCTGCAGACACCTAATTTACTCCAGAGTCTGACAAATTGGCTGTTTTATGCACTTCTTATATAAACATGGCTTTTTAATGTCAATGTATTCAAATAAGTGTGTGAACATAAAAACACAAAAGCCGCTCACATCTTCATTCTTATATTGTAGGGAAAGAAAGCACATATTTTCTTGATCCTAAGCATATGCTAATGAAAAATACGTTATAAATTATCCTCAGGGGTGCTTGTTAAAGGCCCAGACAAATATGTATATGTGTGTGTGTGTGTGTGTGTGTGTGTGTGTGTGTGTGTGTGTGTGTGTCTGTATATATATATTTAAATCAGCTGTTGATATTTAGGATTTTGATTGCGATAACCTTTTACAATCTATTTTATTGTTGCCCTATGGACAAATAATCCCTTCAGAGAGATTGTATTTTTGCATAGATTTCACTTCTGCTCAAGTTAGTCGCATTTAAAATAAGTGTTAACCCTAAGGATGTAGCAACCTTGAAAAAAATCTAGATTGAATATTTACTTACTCACCTAGCTCTATGTTCAAGACTCATTCAGAGGATAAAAACAGGAGAATGATGGCTGTGATGACAACTTGCCACCAAGACTCCATCAGATGTTTTCCTACTGCAGAGACCTTTTGTTGCCTAAAAAAAATAAAACCAAGTGGTGCCAGGCACAACAAACCCCGCCCCTCGTATGTATTGTAGCTTATTTTGGCATCAATCTAACTGATGTCATCATGTCTATGGGTGTGCTGATGTCAACATATCAATTTCCTCTATATATGTGCCAAGTTTGAAGTAAATTAAAAACAAAATTGATGTTTTTATAGACATTTGAAATTTCACCCATCAGAAGAAAATGGGGGGGGGTTTAAAATTCATTAAAAAATGGAACTTTGACCTTCTTTTCCCAAAATGTAACCACGTCTATTCTGGGTCACTGGCAATGAATAAACCCAATTTGGTATGAATTCAACCAACAGTTTTGCTGCTAAAGCGTTAACAAACAAACAAAGAAACAAACCAAACCAAAAACAATACCCCTTGCCTCCCTTTCGGGGGGGGGGGGGCTGTAATAAAAAAAGAACACATGACTCCCCTAACTGACATTTAGGCCTCACTTTTCCATAGCATCATCTATTTTATATAGTCTGTGGCCTGGACATGACTTTTTGTTTTCTTTTCTTTATTTTTGCAGGTGTTATAATGGTGATGCCTATACACTTACCTCACTGGCAGACATGGGAATTTTTAATATCTAATTAATCAGATTAACTGGAGTGACTGAAGGGGCACCAAACAGATCGACAGCATGACCCTGTATGAATTTGTGAACTGACTGTCAGCCTGTACAAAAGTTTTATCACATGAAAACAGTGTAATAAGCATGGCTGCATTTCCATTTGCCACCCCCAGTGTTAGTGTGGCTAATTTGGATCAGACATGTGCTGATGAAAGGTTTATTTTTTATTTTTTTATTTTTTGGCACTGGAAAATCTTGATGCAATTTTCTATTAGTGTCACATCCTACATGTGCTCATTCAGAACTGTATACATGTGCTGGTTCTATGTAGGTAACCTGTATGTAATTCAGACAGTTGTTATAGAGTGCGTCTGTTCAGTTAGCTCGTCTAATCTCCACGTTAGTTCAACGAACTGTGCTGCTTTTACTTCCAGACCACCTCCATGGACGTCTTTCTAATGAACACACACACACGCTCTCTTCCTCTCACACAGACAAATTCTCCCTAAACATTCTCATTCACAGACACACATTTAGTCTTCAGTACACACTTACATAGCTACACATACACACACTCAGCACCGCACACTAATGAATGGAACTCCTGCATTCTAATCCATCAGATTAATTGGAAGTGCCCAGCCATGGATTGAGGAATTTTTCATCCGCAAGCACTACTCTTGCTCAGAGCCTCTATCTGCAGTTCCTGTTTATGTTTAAGATGGTAACACACAGAGAGCAACATCTTGAAATTTTGTACAAAGTAATTTTCCTTTTACTATTAATAACAAAGGAAGCATTCCACCTTCATTACATGAATTATGTGTAATGTTTTTGGGATGAATTTATTCCCCGTTTCAGTTTCCTGTACCTCATTTGCTAATCTCGAACTGGATTTAGCCGTAATCTCCCATAGTGACTGTTCCATAACATATGTCTGAAAACAAGGCCAAGCTTGTCTGCACCATTTGCATGTGTTTGACGTGTATAGTGTTTTAAAAGCTCAAGGCAGATCTTTCTTTTACTGTGCTACATTGTTAGAAACATTGGAATGTCTATTCTAATCCAAAGGGTTTACAATTGTACAAGGTTTTCCATTTCAGTTAAGCATAATAACCCATAATATATATGTACAAGTCATATTATTTAGCCTTGTGTTAATATCCTTAAGGTGTACAGTTCTGTAGTGTAGTTGTAGTATTGTATTATATAGAAATAGTGTTGTTGTTTTTTTCCATTTTTCCTAGACATATTGCAGAGCTTTTGTGTTTGACTGCAGTGGAGTTCTCGCGTTTCTTTACTAAGTGCTAACTCAGTTTATGTATGGGCTTAGATAAGTTGAAAAGGCTGTTTTTGAATGAATGCGGGACCAGATTGTAAAAGAGGACCTGCCAAGTTTGGTTATCACAGTTTTTAAGAGACATGGGAGTGCTTACTGGAGCGTACATCATCAATACAGTTCAGTAAACATCCACATCACTCCACACATTTCACAAAGGTATTTGTTTGCTTGTGGGCAGGAGTGTGATGTTTTGTAGATAAATGTTCTGTCACTAAATAGTAAAAAGGATGGAAATAATGATTTTTTTGTAGATTCTCTTAGAGAAGTTTCTTAACATCTGTAGAACTCTTTTTGTTCAGTGAGAGTAGATTATAGTTATATTATTTCTGGTTTATTTATATTTGATATTTTTATGACTTCTGTGATTTTAATTTAGCATTGTTATTATTTTTGTATCTTTTGGGTATTCAGATTCTTATGAAGTGATTTATTTATATATTTTTTTATTATAGTCCTCCGGCTCTTTATGTTTACAGTGCTCTGTTTTTGTACTTGTGCAGATTGATTATATTTACATTACATTACATTGCTACCAATGTATGTAATTTCAACTGACTGAATAATTCTAAACCCTGATGAAGGCTCTTTGGATTCACATTGAAAGAAACGCTTTTGGCTCATCCATGACTGTAAAATAGATTTTTATCATTACTGTAAGAGCTTCATTAGTAAGCTATATAGTGTTTGGGTATTTTTAAATGGAGTTGTATTTTAATGAGACTGAAAAGTCTGGAGAATGGAACTAAATTTTTACTCTTTTTTTTAAATGCAGCTTTTTAACTTACTGCTTCACCATCAATATCAAGTTAGTTCTCTTTACACCTCTATGAATGTTCAAACTTTAGTACTTATGACTTATCACATCATGAGCTTAAACTAATATTTTACCAAATTACTATTCTCTAAATGTTTTTGTTCAAGGAGAGATGTATTCATGACACCACCAACTACCCCTTCCAGCTACTTATTCAAAGATTAGGACACCAACTCCCTAAACAGCACACTCTACCACAATCAAAAGAGACTTTTTTGTTGTGCTAATAAAGGATCTTTGGTTAGTTAACCAGTAAAGGAAACGTCTTGATAACAATTCAAAGGCCCCTGCTAATGCCAAAAAAAAAAAAAAAACAGGTTTGTTTTGAAGACAAAGGAGTCCGTTTCCCTCCCTCTGCTTTCAAGTGCAAAAATTCTTCATTACTCTCCACTGAAGCAAGAAAAAGCCGTCCACCCTTTACTCCTCCTCTTTTGTCATCTCCTATTCATCTTTCCATTCGTATTCCTGTCTGATTGGAAAAGAAATGAGGAGTAGAGCAGTGAAGTAGAAATAAAACGACCCTAGATGTGCCGTAAAGCCAGATGCTAATAATCTGAAGGGATTCAACAATGTGAAACATCCTGAAAGACATCCTTTCTCCTTCTATTTATCTCACTTCCCCAGGAGTTCTACTTTGTCTTCCTCTGTCTGACCTCACATCTTATCAGAGTGCATTGCTTGAATAAAGTTTTGTTTTAAGAAACATGCTAGTAAGGAAAGTGTCCTCAAAGGTTCATAAGAGGCAATCACTTAGTTGAACAGAATATGTCATGTGTCGATCCTATAGTCACTGTAAAAAACATCAAGGACTTTTACAAATGCATCGGTAATGCGTTATGTAAAACATTAAGGTTCCTGATTCCTGATGATACAGGATACATGAAGTGAAGGTGAAACAATAGCTGCAAAGTTTAGCAGTAGGAGTCTCTATTAAGTACCAGGGCGGTGAATATGAGTTAATATAGTCTTGTTGGAGCAAGTGTTCCTGTAGGGTTAGATTGACCTTCCTTCCCACTCAGTGAAAAGGTAACACCTCGGTACACCTACGCACTAGATGGGAGAATTCTTTTATGACTCACGACACACAGGCGCACACTCACCTGAATGTTCTTAAAAAATGATTCACAAAGATTCTCAACAGAAATATCATCGGAGGGTAAAATTGGTGGTCACTGTACTGTGATAATTTAAAGCAGATGAATAATGAAGTCAGAAAATACGAGGGATTTCTACATTTATTTGCCTTTTCTCTGACTTTGTTATCTGTGAAGACTTAGCAAAATGTCTTGACCCTCTTTGTTTACCTGATTGTTTCTTTTCTTTTTATTCCATATTGTCTTCACCTTAAAGCAGCGTATGACTTTCATCACAATCTTTTTTTCTTCAAATTTGTAAAACCAGAGTGATATCCTAATTATCACTCGTCCGTTAGTCTTTCCGTACTTACACACCTGAATCATTTCACTCATGATGAACAACTTCAAAGATGACTACATCATAAACACAGTCCACTTGTTTACATAACAAACCGAAACGTCAATCGGGCCTTTTCGGAAATTTTCAGAGCAACAAAGATGGCGACCACTCGAAGGTGGTTTCTTACAAATTTGGCAAGAAAACAAGCCAGATCACTACAACGAAAAATGTATACAGTCCACCAGGGATTGTTTTAAAGAATGAGTATAGTCGGTGGATGGAAGTAAAGGCAACATTTGGGTTCAGCACTCATGAAGAGACAGTGAAATTGCATTCCCACAATGCACCTCACAACAAAATTTCCAAAAAGGCCTAAGTGACATTTCAGTTTGTTATGTATTCAAGCGGTCTGTGTTTATGATGGAGTCATCTTTGAAGTTGTTCACTGTGAGGGAAGTGATTCAGGTGCATATGCATGGAAAGACTAATGGATTAGTGATAATTAGGCTATCACTGGGGTTTTACAAATTTGAAAAAAAAATTGCGATGAAAGTCATATGCTGCTTTAAATTTTCAGTTATAACGTTTCCTTATGTAAGTTGTCATTAAATGAATGCAACAATGTTAAGCTAATGTGTCTCTCTCTCTCTCCTCTAACCCACAGAGTTACATTCATGGCAGCAGTCAAGCTCAGTTTGTGGCAGAGTCTCACATCATCCTTCTTCTGAGTATCCTTTCGCAAATGTGTTTGAGTGTGTCTGTTTCATGTGTGGAACAAAATTGATACACAGTGCAGCAAAATGCAAATCATGCAGAGTAATTCAACATTGTGAGAAATCCAACTGTTCATCTTTGCAACAAATTCCACTAATTCCCATCGCCATGATTGTGCTTCTGTTTGCTTACATACAGCACCTCCAAAGCTATCTTTTGTATGTCTAAAATGGCATCCAATTTTTCCGTCTGCTACATTTATTTTCCACACACGAAAGCTTTGTCGCCTGCCTGCTTTCTCCATAGGGAGACTGTCTGCTGGACTGAACAAACAGACAATACAAAGACAAGAGATTGTACTCTTTTAACTTCACCTCCTTGCCTGATTTGTTCCAAATTCAACCCCTGATGATAGGCTCTATCTATGTGTGTGTGTGTGTGTGTAGGTTTGCTTGTGTACTTTGGTTTGTTTTTTGGTTTATCTGCTTCTCCGTCTGCCTGTGTTTGTGTATGTGCATGCACTGATGCTTTTGTGTGAGTGTGGGTAACAATAGCGTTCATTTCTCGCCGTTGTGTTCGCACCCATGGGAAATAGCAGGTCCAAGGTCGCACCTGCTGCAGAGCAATATTTGTTTGTCCACGCTTGCAGTTTATTTATTTTTTATTTTTTTCTGCCCATCTGATTACATCTAAATGAAACACACACCTGCTGAAATGCGAACACACCTCCCCTTGTTGTCACTGCAGGTGGTGTAAACACATTTTATGACCGTCATAGCAATGTCCCCATAGATGAAACCTTGTTTAGTCTACCTGCCCTCTCATGCACATATGGAGGTATCAAATGAACACACCAATTTAGAGTGAAGAAGAAAGCTATTTCAGGCTGACATATGGGCAGTTACAGCAATCACCTACCTCTGGCTTATCTTTCAACAATCATCAGGTGAAAATACTTAAATGGGCTTTAATATAGTATTTCTACTTTAAAATATATATTTAAAAAATGATCCAATGAATTTATCATTAGAGTGCTTGGAATAACAAGCTCTGAATTTATTCCAAAGACATCAGTCACAGAGTTGTGCATTCAGTTGATTCATCCCCACAGTCCAGGAATTTATGTGATCACCAAAGGGAGAAGTGAGTCATACTGCCAATGTCACATGAGGAGGAGAGTAACTCCATGGGGACTTGGACCCAAGCACCAAAAAGTGACAAGATGGGATCAAGGTTATAATAGTTTTGGATTTTTCATTATAGTTTAGTTTTATTTAGTTTTGACTTTTTTTTTCTCTAATTCAGTTGGTTTTAATTAGTTTTTAGAGCAGGTTTGCTAGTTTTTATTAGTTTTCATTATTTTCTAAATGCTTAGTTTTAGTTTAGTTTTAGTTTTGTCAAATCTTTTATCTTCTTCGCCGTCGTATTCAAAGAAATCCCAGACAGGACTCTGCTGCTTTCTCCCAGCTTTAGTCTCCATGTTTCCAGGTAGAGTGGGGACCAGAGGACGACTCTAAATGACAAGTGATGAGAAGTGAAATATCATATGGTGCCAACAGCTAAAATTGCTTGAGGGAAATAAATCAATTTCATATCAATCCGACATTGACAAAGACAGAACGAAGGGAATTTTAGCCATAATTTTTATTCATTTTACTTAGTTTTGTAAGCACACAATACAGTTTCAGTGAGTTATCGTTTTTTGTTGTTTTTTTTTAATTATAGTTTTTATTTATTTCAGTTAACGAAAATGTTTTTTCAATTCTAGTTTTCATCATTTCGTTAGTTTTTGTTAACGATAATAACCTTGGATGGGATGAGAACTGCTAAGAAACAAACTCAGTCAAAGAAAGTGGCAAACTAATATGAGCTAGAAGCACTGTTGTTTTTATCAGTGGACACAGCTCTAAATGAAGAGAATGAACTTTGATGCTGGTGAGTTTGATTATGAGGCTTTTGAAGGTGAAAAGTTATTATGTGATGTTATTATTTTTTGCAAAATTAGCTGTTTTTAGATCCATGGTTCAGACTAAACTGTGACAGTTCTGACCTTGTTTGGACAATTCCAAACAGATCTTTAGTGCAGCTATTGACAACGTAACAGAGCAGAAACAATTTGATTTGTGGTTTTACTGTGGCCGTTTTCTGTCTGTAAAACAGAGCTAAGCTTACAGAGCTATAATGTAAACTAACAGTTGATACACCATGTGAAGATAATCAGACACACTGGTATTTTGAGGGACTGTCAAAATAATCAACTTCAAGTTTTAGTTTGAAGAAGAAAGCTTGATGATACTATTATACAGATGTGTGTAAACAGTGAGCTTCACACTTAATTTACTGAGTGATCTAGTTTGTGGATATATAGTGTTGATTCATTGACACTTTTGGTAGTCCTAAGAGTGTTCTGGTATGTGACATCCCCCTGCTGTTGAGAGTATGGAATATCAATACTATATATTACCCTTGTAGTCACTGGCTGTTTAATCTACTGTGATGGCTGTGATGAGCTGAAGTAATAAACAGCAATGATGGCTCAGAATTAGCTTTTTTTTTATCACATGAGGCCATATAGTGCAGTATGAATTGACTACCATGGTAAATAGTCAAACTACCCACTTACAACAGTTCTAGTTAGTCATTGTTGATTTAATTCAGTGAAAATCTTTGAAAATTAGGATGCACATTGAAAAATCCCATTGATTGTGAGTGATGGTCGTATTATTAATTGAAAAGACAGATTAGCATTTGCCAATAGGAAAGGATAGAGTATATCTTTAAACATTTCTAGTCAAACATTTATGTGTCAATTCACAAGTAATATGGACATTTTAGTGACATGACATGTAACATGGTGATGGTTTCGATATGACATGTTTGAAGGCTAATGAAGAACATTGTTAAAAATGTTAAATGTACATCAGTCATAAAATTCTGGAGTAATGTTCCAACATATTGTCTTTGTTGAGGCTGAGATGAGGCTAAGAATACACAAAACTTTAACATCCTGTAGGCATGTGAGGGCAAAAACTTCTTCTTAATCTCTCTGTTTGGACTTGTTACAGAGGCATTTTTGTGAGAGTGGAAACTTTAATAATCTTTTGATGAGAATCCTTCATAATTCTGCTATCTCTGATTTAGTTTCTTTTGGTGTATGCATGTATGTCCTGCCGAGGGCAGAGTGGAGATATAATATTAGACTTTATAATCTGAACATACAGCTCTCTGCAGCACTTGTTCCTGTGGAAAGAAGTTTGAAGACCATCCGCTTATACCTGGTGTTAGGATGCTTTCCATAGCTCTGAGGTTGAAGGATTTTTATCATCCCTGCATAGACTCAGAATTGCTTACGCTACTTGAGGTGTTAAAGAGGTTGCTCCTGTTTTCTTGCCAACATTTCAGTGTTTGTTGACCCTGTCTGATTCTTAGAAATGTGGGCTAGGTCGTCATCCTTTCTGCAAGCGCCTACTTTCAAGGTTCAGTAGTCACTCTGCAGCTGTTTGTGGGGAGTACAGATGGGAGCTCCTGTGTTAATGATGAAGGTTTAGAGATGTGACTGGCCTGCTGGCTCAGACGTCCAGGTTCCAGTCTGGCAAATGCGTGATAGCAGTGAGCAGGGACAGTAAATCTGTCTGATTGAGGCTTTCCATATCCTGCAATGATCTTTAGCTTTTCACATCTGCACAGAAGTATATTTTTATAGTCAGAATTTAAAAGATCTGTTCTGTACACTAACAGCTTTCCATGTCTTATAATGACTTTATCATTACCAGCCTCCTGCAAACACTGAACTTTTATTCAGCTCCACTGTTCTATGTGGAGGTATCTCTAAGTTGTGTCTCACCAATATATGACTTTTTTTTAACCGTATAACTAAGAGGATGCCTCATTCCTTACTCTTTATCTCCTCAGGTGGCAGCCTATGTTTAGGCAGCCTCTTGCTTTTTTGTTTAAGTGGATCTGCATGCAGACTATGTTCCAGAAGAGACACTGTAATTAGGTCCTAAACCCATGAAGCAATGCTCTGCAGTGATTTGACTCAGGTGCTGAAAATAGTAGTAGTTCCCTCTGTAAAGTGCTGTTTGAATGCCTCATATTGAAAAACAAAATATGTTTATGTTTATGTTTATGCATTTGGCAGATGCTTTTTTCCAAAGCGACTTACAAGGGAAAACCAATTACTCAGTCACTCAATCAATCAAATTTTATTTATATAGCGCCAGATCGCAACAAAAAAGTTATCTCATGACACTTTATGTATAGAGTTGGTCAAAAACCAGACTCTAAGCCAATTTACAGAAACCTAACAGAATCCTCCAGGAGCAAACACTTGTGACTGGTGACAGTGGCGAGGAAAAACTCCCCTTTAACAGGCAGAAACCTTGAGCAGACCCAGACTCCTGGAGGATGGACGTCTGCCTTGACCAGTTGGGATTAAAGAGAGAGGGTGAAGAAAGAGAGAGCGATAGAGATAGAGACTGGGGGAGAGGGGGAGTAGGGGGAGACACATGGAGGCAGTTGAAGATAGGTGAGTGATGATGATGAAGGCAGGAGAGAGGCAGGACCACCGCAGCAGGTCCAGAGATAATCCTGGGAAAATCTGTGATAAGCCTGGGAAGAACTTTATTAAAATATTTAAAATGGGATGTCTGCCAGTGCTAGGACAGGAGGTACTCCTGGAAGAGCTGGGTCTTCAGGAGGCAGGGATGCCTCTGTTCTCATAGTACTTGGTAGAGCGTTCCACCAACGTGGAACGGCCCATGAAAAGAGCCTGGGCTGTCTTGTACAAGGTCTGGGAACCACCAGACAACGTTCCCCAGACGAGCAGAGTGGTCGTGGGGTAACCTAAGCTTTTATCAGTGCACCTAGATAGGTAGGAGCAGACCCACTGAGAATTTTGTAGGCTAGGATTAAGGATTTGAATTTGATGCGGGCAGCTATGGGTAGCCAATGTAACTCAATAAGTAACGGGGTGACGTGCCCTTTTAGGCCGATTGAAGACCAAAATATTAAGTTAAAAGTTGATATTGGTCACTTTAAAGTGTACTCGTACTGGTCATGCTTATGATATTACTTGTGCTTTGTGTAGGGTTAAAACACGATATTCGAAATCTTTGTGACGGGACATTTTAGAGACAATTTGACAGATTAGTGTTGCTAAATGACCCGCATTTTTACTTTTAAATTCATTTTTTGCTTTCGTTGGACCATGAGGGATTATCCAAAACAAGGAGCTACTTGATATTGAAATAAATTTTGGAATGACAATCAATTAAAGTTCGCTCTCTGATGGGACATTACTGTGTTTTGACCCCGTATTACTTATAAGCAAGAGAGGCGCCAAGTCAGTAAAAAAAAATCATCATAAATGCAACACACTGGACCTTTTTATTAGATGAATTATGGACGGGGGCCGAACCTGTGGGGAGCAGTCACTGCAGACCAGAAGTGAAGTACCCGTGGTGTTTCTGGGTGATCGAGTGCAAGTAAAGAAGCTACAGTCAGTGAGCGAAATTGAGTGGAAAGCATGTGTTCGCACTTGGTGTTTGTAGAGCCGTAAGCTTTGCACTCCACCATTGTTCTAGAGATGTGACCCAGCACTGGTTGATAATGTGTCATCTTAGACTGGTGTCTGCTAGACGGGGTCAGTGACCAGTCCTTCACAGCCCAGGTAATCGGACAAAGCAACGCGTCTGTGCCACTATCAGTGCTGGAACAGTCTGTGAAGAAGGCAACGTGTCGCTGACCACACCTGACTGACATAGCAGTGAATTAGCACTATTATACATGATCTTTTGAAATAGCTAGCAATGAAAATTCACCACAGGTACCCTTTAAAAATCTCCATCATATTTCAGTCAGTATAATAGTATTATCTGAACAGCAGTCAGTAATTGGACATTTCACTTGTGTATACAGGCCAGTAGCGCTCATTAGAGTAGCAGTCACTCCAATCATTAGGAAGTGCTTTGAGACAGTGGTGCTCATCCACATTCAGAGCTGTATACTGGACACACTGGACCCCCTGCAGTATGCCTTCCGGCCCAACAGGTCTACCTCAGACACCATTGCCGCAGCCCAGCACACCTCCCTGTCACACCTGGAGAATAAAGATTCCTACATCAGGAGGCTCTTTATTGACTACAGCTTCGCATTCAGTGCCAGATCTACTAAGATCCCATTTTGTGTGTACTAATTTGCATGTGCAATGTAGAATTTTGCATGTGGGGTTGAACCACTGTTTGCAGATGATTTACTAAGATCACTTGCGCAAATTACAACAGGTGCAAAGTCTTGGAGACCACCCTTTTTAAATGAGGGTTTTACGTGCGCTACACCAGCACTAATAGTAACAGTGCGCTGAATGATCCAGATGCACAGAAATGTAAAGTTGGAGGAGTTTTGTCATAGAAGGTATTGCATGACTCATTCATTCATGTATTTTTTATTTTAAAGGGGTTGGATTGACTGTCAGGTGCACATAATTTTGTCACACTGTAGCCTAATGTTGGTGCGTATTTTTAATCACAATCATCAGGAGTGGAAAAGAGTCCCGTAAGGTGTGTTCGTGTGTGTGTGTGTGTGTGTGTGTGTGTGTGTGTGTGTGGGGTGGCGGCATACGTCTCAATTATTTTTTCTTCCGTCACTCCAAAAATGTTCACGAGGGTGTGAAAATGCATTCTCTGCATCTCGTTTGCACGTTATATGCCATTTATGTCTGACAGTTTCCACAATTACCTAGATATTGTACATTTATGTACATGTATTTTGCTTTCAGTAATTGCAGTATATATTTTTTATATTTTTATGCTCATTTTCTTTTGCATGCCAAATTTAAATTCTACTTTGCTTTGTTTGTTTCATCTTAAATTCTCTTGGCATTCTGTGTGGCTGGCAAAGTAAGATTTTCACTGTACAGGGAAACCTGATTCTTTACTGTGCACATGACAAGAAAATGCTTTGAATTCTTTCAATCCATATTCAAGCCACCGACCTGCCTGAAAGAAACCTGTGACAAAGTCTGTGTCATGGAGTATATATTCTCCAGAGTCTACAGGAATTGGTAGAGTTTTTTTTTTCCTGTCAGACCACTTGAAATACAATAGACTGAGAGGTAATTATAGAGTTATTGCTCAATAACACCAAAAAAAACTATCAAGCACTACAGCTTTAAGTGCATAGTTATCTTCAGAGGCAAGAGCCTGTCACATCCAATGCATTAGCATGTAAAGGTATAAAGGCGATAAAGTCAAAACTAAGCCATGACTGTTTTTGATGATTGGCGTTGTAGTTCAACATGTTAAGCATTTGTGCTTTTGCTCATTTGTCTCTGCAATTTTCTGCACGTCCTCAGCTGTGAACTGCCAGACATGAATGTAGTAGTTTGCACTTTTACATCAGATATTGTCAAACTAGCTACTAGCTGATATCCACACTACAATCACTTACTAAGTATGGTAAATTGAATAGTTAATGTGGCTTCACAGTATTTATACAATGCACATTTGTATATGTAGGGTGGATTGCCCTAACGTGGGGCTTATTTTGTCAGACTTCGGTAGTATGTTACAATGTTAAGTCAATATAGTAATGTAATAATAGTGATAATTATATCTATATCATAATACTGGAAGGTCTCAGAGTGTGTGTGTGTGTATCTGCACAATTCTGAGAAATTGAGACATTGAGACGTTGGCTTATTTGGTACCTGCAGTTGAGGAATAGTCCCATGTCCACATTAAATATCTCAGCAAGTTGATAGGACCACTATTTTGGGAGATATTAGTCATTTTGGAATACAACAGGCTTAGTGCTCGGTTGGCTGGAAGTGCAGTACCACGCTGCATGATGGGAAATCAAGTTAGAACAGGAAGAACGCATTTACTAACTTCAGTCCGTAGATATCGGTATTAATATGACCTGTGGTTTGCCAGAGGTCAACGTGCTAGTATAATGTGAAGCTTAAGTGTATATGTAGTTAAGAGTTACTGAGATGAACTACAGAGGAATTAGGGCTGCTCGATTATAGAAAAAAAAAAAATCATGATTATTTTAGCAATAATTGAAATCACGATTATTAAAAACAATTATTTGTTAACCTTAAAGTTGTTTATTTTTTTTCTTGCAAAACAATGTAAGATATACTCTTTAAATATAAATAAAGCTTTTAACCATTAAAACAAAGTATGTTCACTTTTGTACGAGACAAAAAAATCTTTGAATGCAAATAAGTATACTGTAAATTCAAGTATGTTTCCTTTTGTAAACAAATAGTGCAATGGAATTTAACTGCTCTATACTTGCCATAGAACTGTAGCAATAAAAAAAACTCACGTAAAGTGCAAATTATAAATTCAAGTATGTTCAGTGTAGTATGAAACATAATAAATTCAGTGACGTGCCGTGAGGTTTCAGTTAGGTTAATACGGGAGTTGCAGCGTAAAGAGATTCGGAGACTGAAGATTGCATTGCGGACGAAGTTGTAGACAGAGGTTTTTTTTAATGTGTTTTAGTTTTTCATAAGATTATGATAAAGGTGGCGGTGGTTAAATTTTAGATGGTTAAAAAGGTTTGCTGTGTTACCAGTCGGTGCGGACACAACTACGAAACACTTTTTACATGTAATGGGTTTTTGCTCTTCATCAAACCCAAAGTGGTTCCATACAGTTGAATTTGACTTGCCTTTTTTGTTTACCAAGCACTTCTGCTGCGATTCTCCTGCTATTTTTCCAGACCGCTAGGTACAACTCTCCTCTTGGGGTGGACCTGCCGGCTAGCAGGCAGCTGTAGCTTAGAGAGGGGCGGGGCAGAGCAGCTCATGGTAGCTTGCGTGCGCGTGAATTAAACAACTCAAAATTAATAATCGTTTTTTCTCGATTACATAATTTTTGTAATCGTTGCGTGTAATAATCGAAATCGTAATTGAATTTCAATTAATTGCTCAGCCCTAAGAGGAATTGTCTAAACTTCCATAGAAACTTCTATATGAAAAGAAGTGTGCATCCTTTTCAGGAATGTACTGTTGAACAACACACCATCTGTACTTTTAGTAAAAAGGTTGTAAGCTACGATAGTATTCATTCAGTTAAACATATGCCTTGTACAGAAAGTCAGAAAATAAATAAATATTTAATAAGTCAAGAGGTTTTGTGGGTGCAATGAAAGAATCATTTCCCCCCAATTTCAATGGTGGTTGGAGAAAAAAAAAAAAAAAAAACGGTCGCTTACATTTACATATTCTTTGTGTTCAAAAGGCAAGGATGTGTTGACTTCAGTCACCATCTGTCACAATGTATACAAAAGTATGTGCCCAGCGTGTGCTTATGTGCTCTTGTGTGTTTTTGTTCAGTATGTTGTGTTTGTATAGTTTCCTTCACATTCTCTGAGGGCCAGTGCAGGTGAACTGGGAATGTCTTGTGATGTTTTCCATCCAAAGTTATTCCAGCATAAAGTTAAATGCAAAAAAAAGTTTAGTTTACCTTTATCTTTAGCAGTTTCATTTACCTGTCTACCGCTCTACATGGTTTCAATCAAACATAAGTATTATGACGGCCAGAGCACCAGCCTCATACATGAGGAAGACTCGTGGTAATCAGCTTGAGTGCTTCAGCCCATGTGGGAGCTTATTTACATTATTGCAAGTGCATATTTATGTCTAGCACTTCATCACTTCATCCTGGGGCATTGTGTATTTTCATCAACACCCCCCCCCCCCCCCCTTCGTATGTTAGTGTGTTGTTTCCTTGACAACTTCACCCAGACGCTGCCATCACTATGGGGATGGTGCTGCTGAATGAGGCTGCCACCTCTAAGGGAGACGTTGGCAAGAGGAGAAGTAAGTTGACAAAACTTCTTTCTGCTTTTGTTGATTTATTTTGTTTTGTTTTTGTTTGTTTTTCTTGACCATTTTCAAGCTCCTACGGTTCCTCACTTTTCTAGGAGCTTGTGTCAGTGTATTTAAGACAGTTGACATAGTGGTTACGGCTACTCTATCACTACCTCAAGCTCCTGTTTTTTTCCAATTGCTTTGTTTTTTTCGTTTTTTTTTGTTTTTGTTTTTTGAACTGAAAATTGCCATAATTTTGGGCACTGTATTCAAAAATTAAGTATTCAAGTAACATAAAATTGGGATTGGACAATATAAACTCGGCTTTTCCCCCACTCCATTTCAGACACAGTGTGCTACATTGAAATAATTGTACATTTTGTATGGTATTTTGTTTGGTCATGGCTCGCTTTCTGTTTTCTAGATTGTTCTGTTGAAATCTATATTTTTTTTCTTTTCCTTAATGGTTTTGTTCTTTGTGCTGTTATCAACAAGATTGCCATATTGTTCACCACTGCACAGTTTACAAGTAAAAGTTCAATTCTTAAAATTGAAGCACATGTCTGTAATGTGCATCTGTTTTTGAAAGACGGAGATTTTTTTTGTTGTTGTTGTTTTTTGTTTGGTTTTTTTTGTTTGGGATTTTTTTGTTTGTTTGTTTGTTTGGCAGATCAATACTTTAGAAACCTTGACTCCAGGAAAACACACAATCAACACTTGAACTTTAAATGGTAGAAGTGCACCTCTATGATTACCCTGACGTTTTATCTTTTTGTTCTACGGTAGAAAAGCTCATTGGCCTAGAAGTAAAGGCAAAAGTGTTTGAGAACAAAAAGAAAGAAGAAAAAAAAGAACTATGGAAATGTTGCTTTGGTGTAGAAGGGAAGGGAAGGGAAGGGAAGGGAAGGGAAGGGAAGGGAAGGGAAGGGAAGGGAAGGGAAGGGAAGGGAAGGGAAGGGAAGGGAAGGGAAGGGAAGGGAAGGGAAGGGAAGGGAAGGGAAGGGAAGGTTTGTTTAAGATGGATAAGTTGGCTATTTCACAAAAGCCAATTTTAATGACTTACCTTTATATGTAAATTACCTGTTGTTTTTAATCTACGAAAGTGAGGTATTTTTATGCAACAAATTTAAAAAAAAAAAAAAAAACATTTGATCTTGTCCTTGACAGATGTTTAGTGCTGTTCATGACTGTTAACACAAACAGAGACAAAACACAAACCATTTATTTGTAGTGCTTATTGCAAAACCATAAATATAAAAACTTGAACTTAGTCAATTCTAATCACAAGCAGATACCACACACATAAAAATTATGAGAAAGCAGCATGACCTTGACTGCCTTCTCAAAGTTTCATCAATTTTGCAGTGGATATCAAGTTTTTCATAAAATGCTGCATCTCTCTGTCAACACTTGAAGATAAGGTTTCAATATTTTTTTTTGTCTGTTTTTTAACAAATCAACCCTTTAAAGTTGAGCATGTTTCTTGAAAAGAGGGAGGCATTCAGTTTAAATAAGTATTCTTCTCAGCGAAGGAGTAGAAATCACTCACAGATATATGAAGGAGTCAGAAAGTTCTCAGACAACTGTAATAAAAAGTTTATTTATGAAAATAACAGAATTATTTTCCTTCATAAGCTCCATTAGAGCCTCAACACTTTTACAATCTATTTCCATGGGTAGATTGTTCCTTTGTAGAATTGCTGGGGCTGTCTTTGACACAGGCTTTGACATTTGTCTGTGAACGTTTGGACTCTCCCTCTTACAATGCATAAATCAGCTAACATGTGATTGTTACTTGATAGATACCAGCTTTGAATTGCCACTTTTTTGACAACCACATATTTGCACAGAAAATAGGATGTTATCTCACCAGCAGATAGGCCATGAGTTATTGTGAAAGTGCTGTGTCCGGCATTGTGTTTGTTGTCGTCTTCGTTAGCAATTTCTTCTAACATCTTCTAAGAAGAAGATGTTGGTTGAATTCATCTCAAATTTTATATGTAGCTTGTGGCAATGTCTAAAAGGCTTGTTGACATTTTTAGAGAAATTAACATTTTTGCATTTCTTTTTACATTTTTGAAATATTAAAAATGTGCCTTTACTTACAATGGGCCATATTTTGATGGCTTATAGCATGGAAATGGTTACAGATGTTTATGTTTATGTTTATGCATTTGGCAGATGCTTTTTTCCAAAGCGACTTACAGGGGAAACCAATTAAATCACTCAGTCAATCAAATTTTATTTATATAGCGCCAGATCGCAGCAAAAAAGTTATCTCATGACACTTTATATATAGAGTTGGTCAAAACCAGACTCCAACCCAACAGAATCCTCCAGGAGCAAACACTTGTGACTGGTGACAGTGGCGAGGAAGAACTTCCCTTTAACAGCAGAAACCTGGAGCAGACCCAGACTCCTGGAGGATGGACGTCTGCCTTGACCAGTTGGGGTTAAAGAGAGAGGGTAAAGAAAGAGAGAAAGAGAGAGCGATAGAGATAGAGACTGGGGGAGAGGGGGAGAAGGGGGGAGTAGGGGGAGACACATGGAGGCAGCTGAGGATAGGTGAGTGATGATGATGAAGGCAGGAGAGAGGCAGGACCACCGCAGCAGGTCCAGAGATAATCCTGGGAAAATCTAGGATAAACCTGGGAAGAACTTTATTAAAATATTTAAAATGGAATGTCTGCCAGTGCTAGGACAGGAGGTACTCCTGGAAGAGCTGGGTCTTCAGGAGCTTCTTGAAAATAGGCAGGGACGCCTCTGTTCTCATAGTACTTGGTAGAGCGTTCCACCAACGTGGAACGACCCATGAAAAGAGCCTGGATTGTCTTGTACAAGGTCGGGGGACCACCAGACTACATTCCCCAGACGAGCGGAGTGGTCGTGGGGCAACGTAAGCTTTTATCAGTACACCTAGATAGGTAGGAGCAGACCCACTGAGAAATCACAGATATCACTATAGTTATTATTGAGCACCAATAGGAAGGCATATATGGACTTTCATTTAAGGTGTCGAGTATCCTTCAGTTAAAGTACCACCCACTTCTATTGGGAGATTGATCTCCTGCATCGAGACAACAGGACTCTAACTTAGCAGCAGAACCTGACAACCTCGCACTTTCAACTTTATATTGATTCTTGAAAGAACTTGCTGGTGAGATACAGGACTACTGGTCCTATTTTTTTTTTTTTTTATTAAGGGTTTCTGGCAACTCCAGTTAACTCATCTCGAGATGTTGAAGGTGTAATAAAATTAATTCTTATTTCAACTTGAAGGTCGCTACAGAAGTACTACTTTTCAGTTCTGAACATGAAAATTGAGCTTGATATTAGAGGGCCTGTATCTGTAATTATCAAGTATGATGAAAAAGCAGCTTGAGACGTCTTTCAGTTGTGTTGCTCAGGCTACATACTCATGCATCCACATGTATTCCAACACTGAAAAGGTCTAAAACAGGGGGTCTCCAATCCTGGTCTTCGAGGGCCGGTTTCCTGCATGTTTTAGATGTTTCCCTCTTCCAACACACCTGATTCAAATGATAAGCTGATCATCAAGCTCTGTAGAAGCCTGATAACAACTGTTAGGTGTGTTGGAAGAGGGAAACGTCTAAAACATGCAGGATACCGGCCCTCAAAGACCAGGATTGCACACCCCTGGTCTAAAGGAAAGAATATCAACCATGAGTTCTTCTGCAGATGTAAAAGCTTGACAATTGAAATGATAACGACTTTATGATGAAGGAAATACTTCTCATGTGTTAAACTGAACAAGCACACACACTCCCACACACCTACATCCATACAGTCCATGCACTTATACATACAGTATACAGTATGTCTTCTGTTGACATATCAAGCATGCACCAAAATAAACTCACTCACCAGTTCCATCACTCTGTCATTTGTTCTTTCTGTCTCACTCTTCTGTCAGTTCAATGTGAGGCGTGCAGAATCCATTTTAATTACATCAGCATCTTTAATTGAACAGAAATTTTGTGCAATTACAACCCAATTTTAGTAAACTGCACGCAGATACTTCAGAGAACACACAAGCTTGCATTGAATAAACAATTTTGTTTCCAACAGAGTAACGTGACTGAGATCTCACACACACACACACACACACACACACACGCACACACACACACACACACACACACAAATTAAATAAGTGCATTATAAAGCAGTATAGAGAATAGTCGTCTGTCAGTAATAGAGAGAGGATTATGCTTGAATGGTAGTGTAATCACTGGATGTGGGTGTTAAATCCCCAGCATAGCCACCATACCGCTGAGTACAGCGACAGGAAATTATCTGCTGCTTCACTGCGCATCTGTACGAGAAATCACAGCACACACTGTTTCTCAGCAAGGGAGTTACTGAACGAGCAAATGGAGTCGCAAAATCACTACATACGCAGTATCAGTGGATGCATGGAGTTGGAGGAAGGGGTGAGACAGGCAGAAGGAAGACGACAGTTAAGGGGATGAAATGTGAATTAGAGTGAAAGATGGGGGAGGAGGAGGAGAGAATGAGGAAGAAGAAATTAAAGAGTCAGGAAGGAGATGATGATGATGATGTGGAAGAGCAGAGAGAGAGAGAACTTTAAAGTAAGGCCACAACCCAGAAATTACCATATCTTCCTGGTGAAATGCCAACATGCGATATAGCAGTACTTGATTTCAACACAATGGAAATCTTATTAGAGTTCAAATGAAATCCAAGCAACAATAGGACATGACCCCAAAATGTGCAGCTGAAGGTAAAGCACCCTTTTATTTAGCTCTTATTTAATAGTACTGTGTAGATGTCTTAGGCTACCCTTAGCTATGGTGTTTTTACACATGTGTAATGAGCACAATATCTATTTCTCATTCTCTTTATTAAAATACAACAAGAAAATTTAGTTGAATACGATATGCATATAATATTAACCCTATAATGCCCAACGTATCATATTTGATACATGAGTTTTGAAGCCCTCTACATGATCAGTGTGATATTTTTTTTCACGAAAATCCTGATGTATACAATAAGACATGCAATACATGGATAATCCACCAGGGGGGAGGAATTCGTTCACCAGAGGCCTTTCATGTGACACTACAAGATTGTCATTAATGAGGAAGGAGACAGAACTTTGCCAGTTTTGAAAAGGTATTACCAATTTGTTAGACATATTTGTGTTATATTATGTTTTTGTTTGTTCAAAAACAAATCTTACTCTGTTCTGTATTTTATTCTTTTATTTTGGTTTTAATTATTCTTTTGTACAGCACTTTGGTCCACTGCGGTTGTTTTAAAGTGCTTTACAAATAAAGTTGGATTGGATTGGTTCAAAAATAATAGTATTTGAACATTGAGACCCGATGTATCAAATATGAAACAAAACTGAAGCGCATACATGGAAATTGGTAACAAAAAACGTTTGGGTTGTTCGAAGGACCAATAAAGGCTCCAGTTTAACAGTACTGGAACGTTCTGTCAGTGATTTAATGGTTCAGACTCTACAGGGTTAAAGGCTGACAAAAATTATAAAGCACATGGCATCTCTAGGAAACAGACAGTATTAAGTTTGATCTCTGTTCCCAAGACAAGTAGCCCAAGTAACAATAAGAAAAAAAAAGACTTTTGTTTAATAAAACACAAAATCTCATGTCTGCACAGAAGAGTACAAAGGAAGTTCACACTAAATACTATATATTTCAGTCAGTGTTTTTTTTTTCTGAAATTCTTGTTTTTAATGCTGCTCTGTATTTCAGCTGTTTATTTTTACAGAGACAGAAATGTGTATATGCATGATATCATTTTATCATTATACTCTCACTTAAACAATAAATCTACTTGTGGCCTAAATGTTTTGCACAGTACTATACAAGCACCCCAAGAGCAGTCCCAAAATATTAAAATATGTTCATGTTTTTCTGTTTTTATTTATTTATTTTTTTGTTGTAATGCTAGCCACAGTGGAGTGGAGTATAATCAACAAGCTGTGTCATGAAAGTAGGTTAGTTTTTGTGGCAATGTAACTACTTTCCTGTAGGGCTGTGCAATTAATTGAAATTCAGTTACGATTTCGATTATTACACACGATTACAAAAATTATGTAATCGAGAAAAAACGATTATTAATTTTGAGTCGTTTTAATTCACGCGCACGCAAGCTACCATGAGCTGCTCTGCCCCGCCCCCCTCTAAGCTACTGCTGCCTCCTAGCCGGCAGGTCCACCCCAAGAGGAAAGTTGTACCTAGCGGTCTGGAAAAATGGCAGGAGAATCACAGCAGAAGTGCTTGGTAAACAAAAAAGGCAAGTCAAATTCAATTGTATGGAATCACTTTGGGTTTGATGAAGAAGACGAAGAGCAAAAACACATCACGTGCAAAAAGTGTTTCGTAGTTGTGTCTACACCGACCGCTAACACAACAAACCTTTGTAACCATCTAAAGTTTAACCACCGCCACCTTTATCGTAATCTTATGAAAAACTAAAACACATAAAAACAACTCCGTCTACAACTTTGTCCGCAATGCAATCTTCAGTCTCCGAATCTCTTTACGCTGCAAGTCCCGTATTAACCTAACCCAGTGGTTCTTAACCTGGGTTCGATCGAACCCTAGGGGTTCGGTGAGTTAGTCTCAGGGGTTCGGCGGAGGTCAAGACACACACTCGACTCATTAGTCGGGTGTGTGTGTCGGGCTAGGTCTGTGTATATAAACAAACAGCTTCGGAGACTCTTTCTCTGATTGACATCCAATATACGCGGTGTATTGTTGTTGCTTATAGCACTACAACACAATCCGGAAGTGTTTATAATGTCTTCCACTCGTCTGACGAATTATTTGAGTATTTTCCACATCGTTGTTATGACTTTTGGTACTTCCTGTTAACCACGGAGTCAGCCATGTGTAGCATTTGTTTACATTTTTCGGTCACCGCACTGGTCAGTTACAATCATGCGATGACCGACGCACCATCGTGGATGGAGAAATCGTATTATGCTAAAGCCGTCAGTCACACTGATTTGCAGTAAATATTCATTATTATTATAGCCTGATGGAAATTAGGCGATGGATGTGTGTTAAAATGTTAAAAATGATAAATAGCATAAATACAATAAGTTCATTATTGGAATACATAAGGTTAAAAATTAAAACCATTTCAGTGTGGTAGTATTAAAAAAGGTCATGTCTTTGTGAAAAGGTATGTAATTTGTGAGTTCATGCACTGTATTGGTTTTGGTCTTTGAACACAGTGATGTTAATGGACGGTTCATTTTGTGCACCAGTAAAACATATACCTGTGTCTTGAATTTGAAAAAAATCACATTTTATTTTTTAATAAAGAAGGGTTCGGTGAATGTGCATATGAAACTGGTGGGGTTCAGTACCTCCAACAAGGTTAAGAACCACTGCCCTAACCTGTATAACCCTAACGTGCGTATTCTAGATGGCTGATGTGTACAGAAGGCCTTAACTGAAACCTTACAGCACGCCACTGAGTTTACTATGTTTCATACTACATTGAACATACTTAAATTTATAATTTGCACTTTACGTGAGTTTTTTTTTTTTTTAATTGTTACAGTTCTATGGCAAGTCTATAGCAGTTTAATTACAGTGCACTATTTGTTTACAAAAGGAAACATACTTGAATTTACGGTACACTTATTTGCATTCAAAGATTTTTTTGTTTCGTACAAAAGTGAACATACTTTGTTTTAGCTTTATTTATGTTTAAGGAGTATATTTTACATTGTTTTGCGAGAAAAAAAATAAACAACTTTAAGGTTAACAAATAATCGTTTTAATAATCGTGATTTCAATTATTGCTAAAATAATCGTGATTATTTTTTTTTTCTATAATCGAGCAGCCCTACTTTCCTGGAACCATTACAATTTATCTATGAGGCTTGGATCCTTTAATATAAACACTGCACAATTATAAACACCAACAGAGAGGTAGCAGCCTTTTCTGTCACCATGAACCTGGAACAATGAAGTGTGAGTAATTGCATCTGGAGGTTCAGTCAGTTAATGTCTCTTGGAGCAGTTGCTAATCAAAGAATTAGTCCATGTGGCACCACAATATCTATTCATATTTGTCTTCTTAATTACACAGGTTTAAGTTAATATCTTTATTGGCTTCCACATGCTTGAAAAATGTAAATATATTTTGCCACGCCAATATATCATGAGTTAATTTGAGCCAAGTCGCACAGTAGAAAGAGGGATTACCACCTTTGTCATTGAGGAAAATCATTCGGCTTAAACAACTTGTCATTTCGCCAAGGTCATAAATCACTTAGCATATTAGCATGCTTAGCGCGTCTCTGTGTATGGCAGTGTGATTACCCGTAGATGCATACTAAGACACCTCTCAGTCATAATAGATGAGCTATGGGATATACATCCCACTATACTTAATGAAGATACACAGACATCCTGTCGCTCACACACTCACGGCCTTATACATGAATGCGGGTCCATTTGTGGGGGGTGGGGTGGGGGTGGAGGTTACGGGCACGAAGCATGAGGGCTTTCTCTGGAGAGTCGCTCTCCAGTCTGCAGTGCTCTCAATCAAGTCAATCAGTCAAGGCCACACACACATGAATCTGGATTATAATACTTGTTAGGACGTTGCCTTGCATTAGTCATCAGCCAGAGTTATTTAATTTAACCCCAAACCCGTCCTCTCACCTCTCATCGAAGCCCCCTAATAGAAGCATAAGTAAATGCACACACACCTTCCAGTGACTGCTGAGCGAGCCTTCTGTGCGTATCTAAATGTGCCGGTGGTAGATGGATTACAGCTTGTCATGTCAATTGCTGTCACACAGATTTTCAGCCAACCCTTGAGGTCGGATGCTCCTATGTGTGATTCTCATGCAGCACTGTAATGTTAATGATATGCAGGGATGGCGAAAGAAGAATGGGAAGAGTTATAGCAGAGCTGACGCTAAGTGATAGCAGGGAGAGCGGTGAACGTCCATGCATTACACATCACGCAGACACAGACAGAACACATAAACCACTGATGCTTTGAAGATGAATGACAACGCGCACACACAAATTGACACTGAGATTTTGTTCCACATTTTCCCACCCAGATCTTTTGTTCTGACAGCGCATCGTCATCACACGCACATGTCGACGACATGCGCGCACACACTCAGAACAAGCCGATATCTCACTATTTAGTCTCCAGGAGAGGTCCTCATCCTAATCCCTGATTAACAATATCAGTCGGTGGTGACAGTTTAATTTAACACAGCGCTTCTCAAGGATTAGCCGCTGCACGAGGGTGTGTGCACCCACTCACACTCCCACTCACACACACACACGCAAACACACACATTCCCATACAGATTAAAGATCATGCTTATGTATATTTCATTTTAGAATAGCCACTAAGGAAATAAGATGATAATAGCTGCAAACACAATTTGCCGCAACATGGCAGAGATGATAATGAGAAAGCACAAAAGTTGAGTGATCATCTAAATGAAGGTGCATATCAAATGTTTTTGCATGAGAAAGAGCAAGAGGAAACGTTATCTTTAACCGTATGGGTGGCCTGCAGGTGCCCTTGTGTGTGTTTTTATACCATCGATGTGATAGAAAGAGGATGTGTTGTGTCTTCATCATGTTTAAAGCCTGTGGGCAAAATTCAGCTGGAACACACATCATATGGCAAGTTGCATCAGTGGTTATAATCTGCATGAAATGATTTAAATAAATGCTTTTGGCCAGAAATCAAATATTCTCACAGCTATTGTCTCATAATTATTTTTCATATATCAGTGTTTGCAGCTTCTGCAAACAGTTAAGTATATGTAAAATCAGATCTATCACAGTCCGTGGTGTCACAAATTTGTTCTTGTTTCAAAGGTTATATTTCATGCACAGTGTACATCTAGTTTTAGCGTATTAACAGTTATTATTATTTATGTGTGTTTTTCTTCTCAGTCATCTGCCTGGTGGGCCTTGGCCTGGTGGTGTTTTTCTTCAGTTTCTTGCTTTCCATCTTCCGGTCCAAGTACCACGGATACCCCTACAGGTAACTATAGCAACCTGCAGGTGTTTCACACAGCTTAGCCAACGCTTATTCAAACACAATATGTGCACGAGCTTTAAAAAAAATCGCTGCGGCTGACATAAAATCATTTCACAGTTATTGCAAACACAGTGCAAAATCCAAGCCAAAGCGACATCCATTCCCATTATTCCTTTGATCGTCAGACAGCTTCTCGATTAGTGACTGTCCTTCTAAAACCCTGAAGCCGCAGAGCCGGGTTTAGTCCTCCAGAGACCAGTCTAACGACAACGGAGATTTGTTGACACACAACCTTTCCTACAACAAATTTTAAAGCGTTCAGGTCATATTCCTGCGCTCTCCTTCTTTAACCCTGAACGTTAGAAGGCACACATCTATCATGGATGGTTTCTGTAGGTCATCATATCGCAAATGAGTTAGGGCATCAGAAGCCTCCAGCTTAGCGAGCTAGAACAGCAGCAATTTGGTCCCACTTTGAGCTAAAGGTCGCCACTACATAAAAAAAGATTTAAAGTGTGACAGAAAACACTCTACAGGTCTACGGAGACAAGATCTAATCCACCAGCAGCTGTAGGATATTACAGCAAAAAAAACAAAAAAAAACAATAGAAGACGTGAGCTGCAGAAACTCACCTCTACATGTTGAAGTCAAATCATTTACAGTTGGTAGGGGTCTAAACCTTCCCGTGACACGGTGCTCGAAATAGGATCAAATTGCAGAGTGTGAGCACACAGCAGGTCCAGCGTCAAGTCCAATGATTACTGTCGCTTAAATGCACTGATGGTAGGTTTGGTTTACAGCTTTCAGAGCTCACTTTCTCCTTATATGTATTAGGAGACAGAAGATCTATAAATTCAACCCAGAAAAAAAAAAAAAACATTATAGTAAGGTTGAGATGAAAATACAGCCACTGAGGCACTGCATGCATAACACTGAGCTACAGTTGTTTGGAAATGATGTGCTTCAGAGATAAAATGTGCTAAACCGTACATACTGTGATAAGATTAATTGGAAAACAAATGACAAAAGTGCCGGTTGGCTGATGTTTCCAGGATATATAATAAAGTGTTATTGTGCATATATATATAATAGGTTTCTAAATCCAAATTGGAAGGCATGTGGGAAGTGAATGTGTAATGTGCAGACAGTGTTTAGAAGTAGAAGTGGTGGCTTAGAGACAAACCCACCCTCTCTTCATTCATATTTGACCCAGTATTACAGTACTGTACACAAGTCTTCTCCAGCCTGTAGCTCTGTTGTTTTTGCAGGGTTATAATGGGTGTGTGTGTTTAGTTCGAACAAGAAATGTGCTGGAATTATGTGCACAGTATAGAAACACACACACACAATTCAACCTCGACAAGATTGTTTTTTTTTTCTGAGATGCATTTTTGTTTTCAACACTGTTTACATATTATCTGTATATTCCAGTCCTGCATATTTTACTACAAAGACTGAAAAATGCATATGTGTTGTCATGCAAGTATAATATAACAAGATTATTCAAGAAAACATGCAGACAGTCGACCCCAGAGAACACTAAATACTAGGGCTGGGTAAAAAAAAAAAATCAATTGGCCAGTGGCGGTAGGTCAGGGAAGGTCATTCTAGAAATATTAACTTCGATCACCTGAGTGCGGAGTTAGAGGAATAGTAAAGCAGCAATCACAAAGCGCCATCCACCCTCCCTCTCCAGTGAGTTTCTTGTACCAAGGGCCCAACATGATTATGGTTCAGGGGGGGGTAAAATTGGTTGTGGCGCCCCAGGGTGATAGTAATGTGCCTTAAGGCTAGAAGCACCAACCATAAAACAGAATAAAGATGACGAAGAAGTCCGTTCTGAGCCACTGTTCTGTCCTGTTCATTATTTAAGCACAGATTCAGCTATTTACTGCTGAAATGTCATATTTATTTCCTTTCTGAATTAATGAATGTTTTTATTATTGTGTCTTGCTTAAAGAACATGCCCAGCCCTTACATGGGCACCAAAAATACACACCAAAAATCAAACACCAGATATGAACAAAACAAAATACTGACCTATTTAACCCTCCAGTATCCCGTCCAGCAAGGCCCTTACTAAGCACCAAGTGTGCCTTTTTGGCACACTTGTGGAATAATGTCAAAAAATTTTTTCATACAGTTTGTTTTTAATTCTTTTACACTTTTTTTTCTATTTCATCAACTTGAGCTGTAAATAAAAATACCAAATACTCAATAATTGTCACATTTTTTAACCCTTTAAATGCCATGTTTGTAATGTAAACAAACCATTTTTTTGGATGCAGAAAACACAAAAAATTATTTTTTTTCAATATACTACATAAAAAGTGGATCACATATTATTTGATTTTTGCATCCTGGCATATGTCAGTGATTAACTCCAACATTGGTTAATTTGCATTATTATTTTTTGCGCTACATCAAATGTTCATAAATACTAGCATCAGTCACCAAGTGTGCCAAAAAGGCACACCTTTCAGTCAAACTATTAAATATTGTATATTGATTTATTTTTCTGCTCTAATTTGATTTTATTTTTGTAAATCAAGGTCAGCCCTAATCATACATATCAAATGGAAGAAATAGTGCGTTTTAGGCACACTTGGGAGACAGATGCTTGTCTGGTAATTTTCTTTTGTTTACAATGTGCAAATTTTAGTCGGTGGCCAGAATTTTAAAGATCATGCAAAAATGTACAACTTTTGAATTCTAACCTTATTTAAACTGTGAAAAATAATATGAAGTTTTTTAAAACAAAGTGCAAAGTGTGCCTAAAAGGGGCACCTGGATACCGGAGGGTTAAACAAACACATCTGCTGCTTTTTCCAGGCTTTACAAACAAATAATGTTAATTTATATACATTAGAACTAAACAACCATTTCATCTTGTCATCATCAGTGCTCCAGAACATATCAGGATTTCGGATACACATATCATCAAACAAAGGGGCTCTCAGTTCATCATATAGAGGACAATGCAAAAGAAAATGTGATTCATTTTCTACTTCCCCCAAATCACACAGTCCACAAAGTCTGTTTTCTTCTGGGGTTTGGGTGAATCTCCCAGTTTCTACGGCCAAGGGAAGGATTCCTGTTCGCAACTGAGCAATTAGGGACCTTTGGTGCCTGGTCAAAATTGCACTGACATAAAATTCTGTTTTATATGTGTTTTTTAGTTGTATGTATGTCCGCTGCTTCGGTTCAGTCAGGATCCCATTCATCCATTTTTCTTCAAAAGCAGACATTAGGTTAGCTCTGATCTTATTAACCCTTTCATGCATTAATTGTGAGAACCTTAGTCAAGATATTTTTCTTAAGTGTTTTTATTCCTCCTTAGGCATGAAAAAAACAATGCGATCAAGTTTTTTTTTTTATTATGGAGTTACAAAAATATCCATGCATTTAATTTTTGAAGTAAAGAAGCATGTGTTTAAAGCCCAATATCAGAGAGGGATATGAAAACAATGAAATAAAAACATGTTTAATGCTGCTAATCTGATGTCTTCTCACATTTTTAACATATTCTAATGCTATTAATTCCTCACTTCATCAAGATAATGTGCAAAAAAAAAAGCCTTCTTGTCTAACAAATAACAATTGATTTACACTCAAACATGTTAGTACAGATCAGGTTTATCAAGAACAGCAAAGTTACAGTAATGGTATGAATGTCAGGATATGAGATGATGCATAAGTGTCCACTGTGTTGGCTGATATGGAACTAAAACAGCTAAACCCATTAATATACAAGAGAACAGCTGAAGAAATAATTGTCCACTGGAGTGACTTATGCATGAAAGGGTTAATACTACATGAAAGGTTGTTGTGAAATATATATTGAAGTTATGCTTCCGCAAAGATAGCTCTGACCTCTGCCGCCCAAGGGGACCTTGTTTTACTCCAGCCAAATACTTTTTTGGTTATTCGATTATCTGGCATATTAATAATTCGATTCCATAATCTGACCATTTCACATTTTCTTTGAATTGCACCAGGAACCCAACCCATGTCACCCTGCTCTGCCAAAACTGGGACAAACCTATGACCTTTCTAATATCAATATTGATTCTGTGTTGCATGGCTGCGGTAGTCAAATAATCAGGGTACAGCTCAAAATTGTACTTTGGTGTTGCTAAATGAATCTGAATTAATCGATACTGAATCGAATCGCGATTAATCGATTCAGAACCTTATGAATCGAAATCGAATAAGAAAATTGGCCATGATACCCAGCCCTAATAAATACTGACTTTACCTATTTAGTTCAGATTTTTTTTATTTTTTTTAAACAAAGGCTTTTGCACAGGTCTGTATTGAAAACACTTCCAATCAGCACTTTATTTATTTTTATCTCTTAGTAATTCAAGTTTGGCAATGTTTCAGGTCTTTTATTCTGAAATCTGGTCTGCTTGTAAACCAGTATAATCTGAACATTCAAAAAATAACTGTAATGTACTCTGGCAGTTTACAATAAGCAAGAGAATAAATGAATTAGCAGCTCTTGTCATAGTCATAATACAGGTTCCCGCAGGGTCTTAAAAAGTCTTAAAAGGGTCATATTTTGCTAAATCCACTTTTATTTGTCTTTGGTTCATTTATTTGTGTATTTGGACCCTAATAGTTCATAAAGTTCAAGTACCTCCAAGTGCTGCAAAGCTATCGTTATATTCATTTTGGCAAAAATCAAGTGGATTTCTACAACCTGTTTAAATTCCTGCTTAATTTGTTATGTTTTATAACTAGTTACATCACAACATTTGCACATATAAGGTCAAGACTTCTGATGAACATTTCTCTGAGTACGACATAATTGTTCATCAGCAGCAGCGGTTGTAGTCCATACTGAAAATATGTCCAAACTTCGAGCAGATTACCTAAAATGTTCAGTTGTTGGTTGAACTGGACAGAGCAGCACAGCCAACAACCTGGAGGGGGTGGGGCCTGAAGTGGCTCATTAGCATTTAAAGGGCCAGCGCTCAAAACAACCTTTCTGGTGTCATTACTCAGAAATAGGGTTGAAGATGGACCTGTGGAGTTGAATTAATGAAGAATTCAGACCCAAGCATAGCATTTACAGTTTATGTAGACCACAGGGAAATGTTTTAAAATGCATAATTCCATTTAAAAAAGCAAAATATCACTCCTTTAACAGTTAAACTAAGTGCAGGGTTCCCGTGGGTCTTAAGAAGTCTGAAGTCTTGAATTTACAAATCTACATTTAATACCTTAAAAAAGTCTTTAAAAAGTATTAGATGTCATATGGTAGGCCTTAAGTCATGTTGCCATAAACTTGTTCACTGTATTGTGTTTAAATGTGTCCAAGTTGGAAAGAAAGTAACGTTAGTCAACAATTTATATTGAAATTAGGAACCAATTAACACTAACTTTGCAGCCCTTGGTGAGAAAAGACTCAGAACGATGGGAATTAAAGCGTTGGAGTAAATAAATACATTTTCCTGAATTCTAAGAGTCATGAACTTTTGCCAGTGTTGCGACCTAGTCTAGGGGTACGAAAAGGGCATGACATAAAAGTGACTCCCACTCGAATCCCACTCCCAAAGAAGATCATGAAAAGACTTTTTATATCCAAAAATAAACAGCAATTCATTTCCTTCAGGGTGAGCGGTGCCAAAGTAATAAACAAAACCAGCTCGACAACACTAAACTTCCCTAAAAAACAAAATAAAGAAGCTAAAATACACAGATCTAACCTGAACTCCTAAATTAGAAACAGGAGAAAACACATCAAAACAAAACAGGCTTCTCACCGTTCTTACCCGGTGCTGCTATAAGTATGTACAGGTTATTTACAATATTTACAGATACAGAAAAACAGAAGCTCTTTTTCTCACAAACGAAGTCAGACATCAAACTAACGCAGCGTTGGTTGGGAGATGTCATCTGTGCCTTTTAAACATCGGCTCAGTCTCTCTGGACCAATCAGCGTACCGTGTGTTGCTCCGGGTCGGCCAATCAGAGAATGCCACCTGAACTCTTATACACACACAGACATGCACGCTCATGCACGTGATCCAAAACACGCACGTGCATAGACGCACCTCTGCCCCTCTACAGACCAGTGTGGGAGGAAGGCAGAAACCAGAACAAGAGAAAGAAAAACAGAAGCAATACACAATACATGAATATATATGACCTCAGGGTCCTAACAACCGGTATGGATGTGAAACGGGCTGAGAAATGGGCATTAAATTCAGTTCTACGAAGTTTTAAAAAGGTCTTAAAACAGTCTTAATTTTTTTTTTTTTAGAAACCTGTAGGAACCCTGTAATAATTCCATAAAGAAGATGTTGATACCAATCCAATGTAACTTTATTTGTAAAGCACTTTAAAACAACCACAGTGGACCAAAGTGCTGTGCAGAAAAATAAATAAAAAACAAAATAACAGAGTAAAATACAAGAACAGATTAAAAATAAATAAATAAGAAATACAGAAGAACAGATAAAAGCTGAATAAAAGAATAAAATACAAGTCAATGTTCAGTTTGTTAACCCATAAGGACCCAGTGTGACTTTTGTGACTGTTCCCAAATGAATTTTTCTCTTTTATTGAACCTTTCCTAAGTGATTTGTCACCATTTATCATTATATTATCCTCTGAATTTTGCATTTTTTCCAGTGAAAATCATCTATTTCCTATATTTAATTGACTGATCATGAAGTTGTTCAAAAAACCTCAGAGTAAAGTCAAAAGTTAATGTATCAAAACAAAAAAAAAATGAAGAAAAGGTGAGGTTTTCAGTAAAATACATCATTAAATGAACATAAACCCAGTGTGTCCATCCATTGTCATTGATCCAACTCCATAGTTTTTACTGGTGAATCAATGTTGTAGAAGATGACGGTGTTTCCATGGTAACTACGGAGTCTCTGAACGTCCAAATGGGTCATATCTGATGACCATGAACAGATGACAAACTGCATTTTACACCAATTATTTACATGTATTGATAGGGTTAGTGGATCAGAAGTTTAGATCAGTAGAAGTTTTTGGTCAGCGGTGGATGTTTGGGTCTTTATGGGTTAAAAGATAATACGAGTTTGCCCTCTTGTTAATGTTGCACTTCTTGTGGAATTTTGTTATTTTTATGCAGAATGTGAACTGACAGAACTGTGATTTGATTTTTGTTTTTTGTTTAAAACTACCTTTCAGGGAAAAAGTGCAATAATAATATGTAAAATACATTTAGTAATATTTTATTTATTTTACTTGCTATTTGATTTATAGCAGCAGAATTATATTACTCTTGTTTTTTTGTATTCTATTGTCTCCAAAAATTGGGGGGAAAATGTTAAAAATTCATAATAAATGCATTAAAGACATTTTGAGGGGTTTAAAAATACAGAAGAATAAATAAAACCTAAATAACAGAGTAAAATACAAGAACAGATTAAAAATAAATAAATAAAAATACAGAAGAATAGATAAAAGCTGAATAAAAGAATAAAATACAAGTCAATGTTGTTAAAAGATAATACGAGTTCGGCCTCTTGTTAATGTTGCACGTCATGTGGAATTTTGTTATTTTTATGCAGAATGTGAACTGACAGAACTGTGATTTGATTTTTGTTGTTTGTTTAAAACTACCTTTCAGGGAAAAAGTGCAATAATAATATGTAAAATACATTTAGTAATATTTTATTTATTTTATTTGCTATTTGATTTATAGCAGCAGAATTATATTACTCTTGTTTTTTGTATTCTATTGTCTCCAAAAATTGGGGGGAAAATGTTAAAAAAAATTCATAATAAATGCATTAAAGACATTTTGAGTGGTTTAAAAATACAGAAGAATAAATAAAACCTAAATAACAGAGTAAAATACAAGAACAGATTAAAACTTAAAAAGCTAACATAGTAAAACTCTGTCAGTGTAACCGGGCAAAATGTATGGTGGAATGCATAGAACCACGAAGTCCCGAGCATAATTTTATTTGTGTACTTGGAAAGGAATGGTCATTCCCTAATTTGATTTAAAGTAAAAGAATGTGGATGTCTTTACCTTTTTTTTTTTTTTTTCTTCTATATTTTCTATTTTTTTGATTGTCATGTTTAATTTAAAGACATTACATTTGGAGGAGAGTGGAAAGAGAAAGGAAAAAAACAAAAAAAAACAAAAACTCAGTCATTATGTGGAATGTATTTCATAATGTTCAATAAAAAGATAAGTATAAAACTTAAAAAGCTGTACAATTTAAAAACGACAACAAATAAGAACAATAAACCAATACAAAATAAAACAACTGAATAAAAATAATACATTCAAACATCTCACGTGGTTTCAAAAGCCAAGGAGGAAGGATGGGGTTTTAAGAAGGGATTTAAAAACAGACAGAGAAGAAGTCTGTCTGATATGGAGAGGCAGATGGTTCCATAGTTTAGGACCATCCTACTTCTGAAGCTATGCAGGCTTTTATTTGGTATTTATTTCTGCTATACACGTTGAGTCACAAGTACTCATTTTCCTAGGAGCGAGTTCACCTTCATCCTCTGCGTCTTCTTTCTTGTAATGATGTCAGATAACATCCTCAACAAAGCTTTTGAGCAATTTAGCTTGATTTCATGCTTTCACAAACATTTTCAACAAACACAATAAGCATTTGTTATAAGATAAACATCAACAGCTGCAGGTTTTTTCTTTCTTTTTCTTTCTTTCTTTCTTTCTTTCTTTCTTTTTTTATCTCCACATAGAAAATTGCTGCATGTGTTTTGTAACACAAGCGATGGTAAAAATGTTTTATTTACGCACCTTCCTTCCTGCAGTCTTACTCTGTTCTACCTGTATGTTTTTCTGTCTTTCAGTTTTCTTATCAAGTGAAGAAAAAAAAAAGGAAGAAGAGGAGGTCAGCAGATGATGAAGAAGAGCCAGAAAAGATACTTGAAGAAGCAGAGGCAGCGTTACTTTTAAGTCTAGAGTGCATGGTGGTTTTTTATTTTTTAATTTTTATTTTTTTCCTATTTGTGTGTGTTGTTGTTTTTTTAATTGACTGATATCACCAATTCAGCAAGCTGAATAGATAATAAATTATTTCTTCTTACACTGTAAAATAAAGGCATGTCTCCATTTCTTGCTGCTGCTTCTTTCCGTTCGTTTTCTTTCTTCGGCGCTGATTATCGCATCTTGAAAGAGATTAAGAAGAAGAGGCTGTCGGTGTTGTAGGAAATAAAAGGTAGAGCGCATCACAATTACGATTCATCTGGTAAAAAAAAGTACAATCAGAATTTCATTATTAGTGCGGTTGCAAGATCTCTTTAGCTGTTTGTCACTGGTTGTAGCTTCTCTTATTGTATCACAGTTGTGGACGGGAACAGATAAAGATGCTGAACTAGCTGGCGAATCTTTGCGTCTGCTGGAGGTTTTGAGGAGACAAATTGTTCTGCATTAATGAGGCTTCACTGGAAAAAAAAAAAAAGAAAAAAAAATATATATACATATATATATATATATATATATATATATATATATATACAGGGTGGGGAAGCAAAATTTACAATGAACATTTAGTTGTTTTTTCTCAGCAGGCACTACGTCAATTGTTTTGAAACCAAACATATATTGATGTCATAATCATACCTAACACTATTATCCATACCTTTTCAGAAACTTTTGCCCATATGAGTAATCAGGAAAGCAAACGTCAGAGTGTATGATTTGCTGAATGCACTCGTCACACCAAAGGAGATTTCAAAAATAGTCGGAGTGTCCATAAAGACTGTTTATAATGTAAAGAAGAGAATGACTATGAGCAAAACAATTACGAGAAAGTCTGGAAGTGGAGGAAGCAACAAAAAACGTACCGAAGCTTTCATTAAAGCTCTCAAATCCAAAATCCTAAAGGATCCAACCAAATCCATCCAGATACCAGGTATTGCCATGGCTTAAAGCAAACTACCCAGATGGAAATTATGTATGGCAGGGGTGTCAAACTCATTATAGTTCAGGGGCCACATTCAGCTAAATTTGATCTTAAGTGGACCGAATCAGTAAAATAATAACATAATAATATATAAATAACGTCAACTCCAAACTTTTCTCTATGTTTTAGTGTGAAAAAAGTAAATTTACATTATGAAAAGGTTTACATCTACAACCTATCCTTTCAAAAGATGTGAATAACATGAACAAACAGAAAAAATAAGTGTACTTTTAACAATATTATGCTTCAGTTTATCATTTACATATGTACATTATAACTTACAGATCACAGTGAATCTACAAATACACAAAACATTGAGTAACAGACAGAATATTGTTAAAATTGTACTTCTCTTAAGACATTTCAGGTTGTTTCATATTTGTTCAGGTTATCCACATTTTTTTTTTTTTGCAAAATTATACTTTGTTTTAGTGTAAGTACATGAAAATATTTACATTTACAAAAAGAAAAAATTAGAGTTGTCATTATTTATGTTACTATGATAATATTTTACTGAATCCTGCCCACTTCAGGTTGAATTGTTCTGAACGTGGAACCTGAACTAAAAGGATTGTTAATATCTGAGTGTAATTTTTGCATTTCACAAATTCATCCCAAGGGCCGGACTGGACCCTTTGGAGGGCCAGATTTGGTCCCCGGGCCGTATGTTTGACACCTGTGTTGTATGGACACAGGATGGTGCTCCAGCCCACACAGCTAGAAAAATACAAGATTTCTGCAAATCCAACTTTAGCAGTTTTTGGGAATCATGTTTATGGCCGCCTTCTAGCCCAGATCTAAACCGTCTGGATTCTGCTCTTTGGGGCGTTTTAGAACATGCTACCAATAGAACATCACACAGCAATGTCAACTTTCTTAAAGATACTATTAAAGAAGAATGGGAGAAGTTGTCACCCGAATATTTGAGGAACACTTGCGCAAGTTTCAGGAAGCGTGTGAAGGCAGTTATTGAGAAAGAAGGAGGACACATAGAATAAAAACAAAAAAACTCAAGAAAAAAATCTCGACCAAAGTTCTCATAATTCACGCATGAAAGGGTTAAGACCTTCTGTCACCATTTACAACTGTCATCGCTGCACCGCTTGAGGAAATTCATTTTCTTTTTTTCTTTTTTTTTCATTTTATTTATTAATTCCAATCTAAATGATTGGAAAGGAGCAGGATGAAGAAAACTTATACCTGCCCCTTTCTTGAAACATCTGCTTACATCAAATATGTTGCTATTACAGTTATTACAGTAAACAGTTTACATGATAGTCAATGAAAATTTAGTTTTGTTTAGTTTATTTCAGACACAGACATAATACAAAACATATGGAACAAAAATAATAATAATAATAATAATAATAATAATAATAATAATAATGGGTGGGGAAGCAAAATTTACAATGAACATTTAGTTGTTTTTTCTCAGCAGGTACTACGTCAGTTGTTTTGAAACCAAACATATATTGATGTCGTAATCATACCTAACACTATTATCCATACCTTTTCAGAAACATTTGCCCATATGAGTAATCAGGAAAGCAAACGTCAAAGAGTGTGTGATTTGCTGAATGTACTCGTCACACCAAAGGAGATTTCAAAAATAGTTGGAGTGTCCATAAAGACTGTTTATAATGGAAAGAAGAGAATGACTGAGCAAAACTATTACGAGAAAGTCTGGAAGATACTATTAAAGAAGAACGGGAGAAGTTGTCACCCGAATATTTGAGGAACACTTGCGCAAGTTTCAGGAAGCGTGTGAAGGCAGTTATTGAGAAAGAAGGAGGACACATAGAATAAAACCATTTTCTATTATGTAAATTTTCTTGTGGCAAATAAATTGTCATGACTTTCAATAAACTAATTGGTCATACACTGTCTTTCAATCCCTGCCTCAAAATATTGTAAATTTTGCTTCCCCACCCTGTATATATATAGATTTGTACAGAAGAGCACAGAAATGCATAAATGGAGTCATTTTGCAGTGATTGTCCCGATAGTTTAACAATAAGAAACGTAGCTATTGGCTATGTGTGAGTGTCGTAATCAGCCTCCGTATCCTTACTTCTGCTGCACTAAATGAACCCCCGAAACACTGGCACCGAAGTCGAATCACTGATGCAAAATAGTAACGCGCCAACGGAGTTCACAGAAGAATAGCTTAAGAGTGTAACTTTTTCTTGCTGAATGTGAGAAGCATAGGTCATTTGGAGAATACATACATTTCTAATTCCTTCACTGCCCACTGAAACAGTGAGTGGGATGGAGTATTGAAGCCATTTATGTAACCTGCTTTGCGTGGGCAGCAAGAGGAACGGTGCAGTAGATAGACCCATTTTGTGAAATAAAAATATTCCCTTTCAGACTTTTTATTATTCTTGTCTATTTTTGTTTCAGGCAGTTGGAAGTTGACTATTATGTGTGCATGTGAACCATTCTGCGCAAAACATAAATACAGACTGAGCTGAAAACAAACTCATCACTACATTAACCCAGAAAGACCCGATGCTGCTTTTATGGCAGTTCCCAAATGACTTTTTTCTGTATTTTTAATCTTTCTTAACTGCTTTATCACCATTTATTCTAATATTAGGCTCTGTATGTTGTATTTTAACCCTTTCATCCATAGTGGTCACTACAGTGGACAGTTACTCTACAGCTTTAATCTTGTATATTCATGAGTTTTGTTGTTTTAGTTCCATATCAACCAACACAGTGGACACTTATGCATCATCTCATAAACTGCAATTCATACCATTATTGTAACTTTGCTGTTCTTGGTTGGTTCTTGAGTGGAAATCAATTGTTAATATTTATTTTTTACATATTATCTCCATGAAGTGAGTAATAACTAGTATTAGAATATGTTAAAATGTGAGAAAACATCAGATTAGCTGCATTAAACATGGTTTCATTTCACTGTTTTCATATCACTTTATGATATTGGGTTTTAAATACATGTTTCTTTGCATCAAGAATAAAATTCATGGTGTAGCTGAGTGGACATTTTTGGAACTCCATGAAAAACAGGTTGATTAAAAAAAAAAAAAAAAATTCAATCACATTGCTTTTTTTTCATGCCTAAAGAGGAATAAAAACACTAAGGGAAAAAAAATCTTGATTAAGGTTCTCATAATTCATGCATGAAAGGGTTAAAGTGAAAATCAGGTATGATGATGAAATTCTTTATTCAGTCATCACACAACAGCACTTCAAACATTACAAACATTACCAACAGGTTATGACTGAAAAGGCACAGGCAGAAGCAAAATGCTTATATTAATGCCTGTCCTACTGAACATATTCAGCTACCCAGCATCCAATATAGCAGGGGTGTCAAACTCATTTTAGTTCAGTGGCCACATTCAGCCTAATATGATATGAAGTGGGCCGGACCAGTAAAATAATATAAGTAATAGGATAAGAACTTTTGAGTGTAAAAAGTAAATTCTATAATGACTATATTTATATCCACAAATTGTACTTGAACATAACATGAACAAATATGAACAAGCTGAAAATTCTTTAGTAAAATAAGTACAATGTTAACAATATTACGCCTTAGTTTATCATTTATACATGTGAATCACAACTTACAGATCACAGTGGATCTATAAATACACAAAACATCAAATAACGGAGAATATTGTTAAAATTCCACATACCTCTCTTAAGAGATTTCAGGTTATTCACTTTTTTTTTTTTTTTTTTTTTTTTAATAAAAGGCTAGTTTGTAAATGTCAGCATTTTTGTGCAATTTTTACTTTTTTTTTTTTTTTTTTTTTTTTTTTTACACTAAATCACCGAGAAAAAAATGACAGTTTTCATTATTTATAGGTTATTACGATAGTATCTTACTGGTCTGAAAAATCTTGAATTAAGAAAAAAAAAAAATCTTGAATCAAGCAACAAAAAAATCTTGAATAAAGCAAAAAAACATTTTGAATTAAGCAAAACAAATCTTGAGTTAAGCAAAAAACAAAAATCTTGAATCAAGCAACAAAAAAAACCATCTTGAATTAAGCAAAAAAAATCTTGAATTAAAAATTAAGACATTTCAGATATTCATATTTTTTGTAAAAGACTAGACTGTAAATGTAAACATTTTTGTGTAATTTTACTTTTTTTTTTACACAAAAACAATGAGACAAATTTACAGTTTTCATTATTTATAGGTTTTTATGATAGTGTTATCCACTTTAGACTGAAATGACCTAAAATGATTTTAACATCCTTGATTATTAATATCTTCAGTGTAATTTTTGCATTTCACAAATTCATCCCAGGGGCCAGACTGAACCCTTTGGCGGGCCGGATTTGGCCCCCGGGCCGCATGTTTGACACCTGTGCAATATAGGAAAAAGAAAAAGACAAATAAACAAAAAAAAAAAAACAGTGTAACCAGGCAAACAAACAAGCGAAACCTAAAAAGGTAAAAATAAACCAGAGAAATAGAAAACTTAACCACCAAATTAATGGTAATTTAATGTACACTCAAAAATAAATAATTTACCTATTGCTTGTTAGAGCTTAACAATTGTATCCTTCAAAAATTGCCTTACGTACCGTTTTTTTAAATATCAAAAATGGGCTACACATTCTTAAATCCATACTGGCCTTATTCCATAATTTAACTCCAACAACAGATATACATCATCTTTTTGTCTCTTTTTTTTTTTTTTTTAGCTTTTTGTACAACAAATTTACAAACATCTCGCAAATCATATTTAGACTCGTGTTAACCCTCCGGTATCCGGGTGCACCTTTTCGGCACACTTTGCACTTCGTTTTAAAAAACTTCATATTATTTTTCACAATTTAAATAAGGTTAGAATTCAAAAGTTGTTCATTTTTGCATGATCTTTAAAATTCTGGCCACCAACTAAAATGTGCACATTGTAAACAAAAGAAAATTACCAGACTAGCATCTGTCTCCCGAGTGTGCCTAAAACGCACTATTTCTTCCATTTGATATGTATAATTAGGGCTGACCTTGATTCACAAAAATAAAATCAAATTAGAGCAGAAAAATAAATCAACATATAATATTTAATAGTTTGATTTATAGGTGTGCATTTTACGCACACTTGGTGACAGATGCTAGTATTTTTGAACATTTGACCTAACGCCAAAAATAATAATGCAAATTAACCGATATTGGAGTTAATCATTGACATATGCCAGGCTGCAAAAATCAAATATGTGATCCACTTTTTATGTAGTATATTGAAAAAAAAATGTTTGAATGTGTTTTTTGCATCCAAAAAAAATGGTTTGTTTACAATACAAACACAGCATTTAAAGGGTTAAAAAATGTGACAATTATTGAGTATTTGGTATTTTTATTTATGGCTCAAGCTGATGAAATAGAAAAAAGGGTAAAAGAATTAAAAACAAACTGTATGAAAATTTTTTTGACATTATTCCACAAGTGTGCCAAAAAGGCACACTTGGTGCTTAGTAAGGGCCTTGCTGGATGGGATACTGGAGGGTTAAGAAGAACCTTTGTACACAGACAGGGAGTAGCTTTAATTTGGCTTTATACATTATTTGCATTATTTTATAGTAAACCAAATCATTAAATTTCATAATATGGGATTTCATAAACAGTTCATTAGTATGTTCATAGTAACCGGCCTTATTAATAATACGTATTGCTCGTTTTTGTAGGAGGACTATAGTATTTACAGTTGTTTTATATGTTGAGCCCCACACTCCCACACAATATGACATATAAGGAAGTATAAGTGAACAAAAAGTTATATGTAGTGCCTTGTGGTTAAGTATCTTCCCATGTTTAATGTACTAATTATGTAGATGTTTATTAAAGCTCGGATTAAAGTTAAAAGAAAACTGAAGAAAAAGGGACATTATTGTGCAAAATATATCATTAACTGAACATAAAGTAAGCATCTCCAACCGTTGTCATTCATCCAACTCCATGGGTTTTACTGATGAATCCATGTTGTTGAAGATGACTGTTTCCATGGTAACTACGGAGCCTCTGAAGGTCCAAATGGGTCATATCTGATGAACATGAAAAGATGAATAACTGCATTTTACACCAATTATTTTCAAGTATTGATAAGATTAGCGGATCAACAGGTATTAAACTTTTTAGATCAGTAGATGGTTTTGGATGTTTGGGTGTGTATTGGTTAAGTTAGAGCCCTATAAAAAGAGTTACGGCACGCTTTGATGTCGCCGCTCTGGTGATCATGTGGTTCATGTAAGCCTGAATAGGTCCAAACGAACTGAGTGCTCCCATGTTATTTAACCCTTTCATGCACTAATTATGTGAAATTTAGTCAAGATATTTTTCTGCAGTGTTTTTATTCCTCTTTAGACATAAAAAACAACAACAATGCAATCGATTAAAAAAAAAAAAAAAATGTTACAAAAATTTCCACTCAGCTGGACACCATGTATTTAATTTTTGAAGCAAAGAAACATGTATTTAAAATCTAATATCAGAAAATTATATGGACATCTATGCAATAAAAACAATTTTAATGCCGCTAATTAGATGTTTTCTCACATTTGAACATACCCTAATACCAGTTATCATTCACTGCGTGGAGATAGTATGCAAAAAAAAAAAAAAAAAAGTTTAAAAAATACCTGTCAATTACAGTCTAATAACAATTAGCAATTGATTTACACTAAAACATATTACTGCAGATCAGGTTTATCAAGAACAGCAAAGTTACGGTAATGGTCTGAATGTCAGTATATTATGGGATGCTGCGTTAGTGTCCACTGTGTTGGCTGATATGGAACTAAAACAACCAAAACCCTGAATATACAAGAGAACAGCTGGAGAAGAACTGTCCACTGGAGTGACCACTGTGCATGAAAGGGTTAAAGGGAGAAACAGCAGTGAACATGGTAAATCTGAAAATAAACCACACACAACCAATGTGTCACTACCAATGTTATTATTGTTAACGAAACGAACGAAATGACAAAAACTAGAATTGAAAAAACATTTTTGTGAACTGAAATAAAAACTATAATTAAAAGAAAAAACGATAACTAACTGAAACTGTATTGTGTGTTTACAAAACTAAAATGTATAAAAAAATTATGGATAAAATTCCCTTCGTTTTCGTCTTTGTCAATGTCGGATTGATATGAAATCGAATTATTTCGCTCTAATAATTTTAGCTAGCAGCACCATATGATACTTCACAATCTGTCACTTCTCGTCACTTGTCGTTTAGGGTCGTCTTTTCGTCCCCACTCTACCTGGCAACGTGGAGACTGAAGTTGGGAGAAAGCAACAGAGTCCTGTATGAGATTTATTTGAATATGACAACATACTAAAACTAAGCATTTCGAAAAAAAAAAAAAAAAAAAAGAAAACTAATAAAAACTAGCAAACCTGCTTTAAAAACGATTTAAAACTAACTGAATTAGAGAAAAAGTCAAACTAAAAACTAATCCCAATCTAAAAAAATCCAAAACTATTATAACCTTGGTCACTACTGTGTGTGTGTGTGTGTGTGTGTGTGTGTGTGTGTGTGTGTGTGTGTGTGTGTTATACTTCTCAGTAGTGGGGCTGACCACTGAAAGAACTGACTATTACTGTGAAAACTTACATTTTGGGGGGACAAGTTGGTGTTAGCTTGGGAAGGCAACGTACATGAATGGTGCTAACTATAAGTTCATTCATTCTGAAACTGTACTGTACTCATAAAAGATGGACAATTTACCATTTGTAAGTTTTATCATTATAGGATTGTGGTCCAAGCAGAAAACAGTGGTTAGCTGTGAACACTGTGTCTGCCCGGCTCTGCTCTGATAACACACACAATAAGGCATGAACCAGCTGATAGCATAGCGGCTAACTTAGCATGTTAGTGTTAGCACGGATGCTAAACTCTTTAAAAACTCAACATTAGCAAACTCAAACTCAACGGAATCCTTATGGGAGGAATCAAATTTTACAAACGCTAAGTGACAGAAGTTTCGCTTCCTTTAACTCATGAATAACAAGTGTTCAGAGAACGCAAACCTCCGCCAAGCGCCCCAAACGGTTAGCATGTGTGGATCGACTATTTCTTTTTAAATTAACCCTTTCATGCATGAATTATGAGAACCTTAGTCAATATTTTTTTCCTCAGTGTTTTTATTCCTCTTCAGGCATGAAAAAAGCAATGCAATTGAATTTTTTTTTTTATGAACCTATTTTTCATGGAGTTACAAAAATGTCCATTCAGCTGGACACCATGTGTTTAATTTTTGAAGCAAAGAAACATGTATTTAAAACTCATCATCAGAAAGTGATATACTGTGTGAATACTATGAAATAACAACATTTTTAGTGCTGCTAATCTGATGTTTTCTCTCATTTTATCATACTCAAATATTAGTTATTACTCATTTCATGGAGATAATATCCTCCTGAGACCCAGGAAATTCACAGTTTTAGCTTTTTTACATTAAAAATTTGTCTTAATTGGAAACTGCATAATGCAACAGTTTTTTCAGATATATTTAAAAAATTATTTTTATTAATTGATTTTTTTAATGGAATGTCCTTTGTAATGGACAGTATTTTTTTTTAAGTTAAACTGTTAAACTTTTGTCCCTTATAGAGGACAAAATGCATTGCTGAATCTCAGGAGGATATGCCAAAAAAAACAACAACAACAAAAACTTTTTTGTTTAAGAAAACTGTTAATTACGGTCTTATAACAATTAGCAATTAATTTACACTGAAACATGTTAGTGCAGATCAGGTTTATCAAGAAAAGTAAAGTTACAGTAATGGTATGAATTGCAGTGTTTTGGATGATGCATAAGTGTCCACTGTGTTTGCTGATATGGAACTAAAACAACAAAACCCATGAATATACAAGAGAACAGATGCAGAATAACTGTCCACTGTAGTGACCACTATGCATGAAAGGGTTAAACAGTTTCAAGGTTGTTTCATACAGCAGATAAAGTTGAAGCTTGGCACCAGTCATGTGTATGTCAAATTATATTAAATTCCAATCAATATTTGTTGAGTTATAATGAAAAATGTGTGGTAAATGGGATTTCAATGTAAAGTTGAAATGTCCACAGAGTCCACATTCCACAGTGGATGTGGACAACTTTGTGCCAGATACATGATATTGTTATAAGTTACAGGTGGATCAAATTGGAGGCTAATCGGAGTCGTTTTCAGTTTTTTATGAATTTTCGAAAATTGCTCAATGATGAGAGATAGGAAAATTGTAGATTTTGTGACCTTGCTGTGACCTTGAACTTTGGCCGACTTGGCCCAAAATCTAATGGGTTCGTCCCAGGGCCTAGGCCTATCTGTGGGGAAAATTTGGTAAAGATGGTTGGAATAGTGTTCCCGTAAAGTTGCTAACAAACAAACAAACACACAAAGCAAAGTGATCACAATACCTCCTGGTGGAGGTAATAACTTTAATGAACTTTTATTTGCAGCGCTCAGCTCTACACCAACTCTCCTCCTAATTAGCGCATGACCTCAACTGACAAACTTAACCAAACACCACCAGGTTCAGCAAAACAACTAAAATGAAACCCACCAATAACATTTGTACTAACGTTACCTTATCTTAAAAACTCCATAATTTGTGGTTATAGTGGTTAAATCTCAACAACTGGACACGTCACGCTAGCAAACTATAGGGCTGCAGCTGACAATCGAACGTAACAGTTGTTTAAGACAGTGGTTCTCAACCTTTTTTCAGTGATGTACCCCCTGTGAAATATTTTTTCAGCCAAGTACCCCCTAACCAGTGCAAAGCATTTTTGGTTGAACAAAATGACTTAAAACAGAGTGCTGTGCCATCAGAGTCTAATTTATTAAACTTAGGAACTCCATTTGTAGTGGTCTCTCTTGAACTATTTGGAAATAAAAAGATATAACTAAAAAATGAAAGAAAGAATTTACTTAATTATAAATAAAGATTTGTGTGCATAAAAATAATTATCAACATAAAGTGTCCTCCTTTGGGATCATAGAAAAGATCTGTTCTCAAAAAGAAATAATTAACTTAATTTTAAATAAAAGCAGAAACTGCAAAAAAAATAAAAATAAAAATAAATAAATAAATAAATAAATCATCTTAAAATATAATATAATATAAAGAAGACTGACAACATTACCAGCTGTCAACACTGAATATTGCATTGTTGCACTGAACTGAGTGTTTTTGCATTCAGTCAGACATTTTAGTGAGACACAGGCTTGTGCTTCGCTGAGGATCTTTGTCATTCTCAGTGGAAGGGAGGCAACTGCTGTGATCAAGCTCTTTATTTTTAAAGGATTTTTGCATGGATGCTACTTTTGAAATATATTTTAAAATCTCACGTAGCCCCTGGAGTGCCTTCACGTCCCCCCATTTGAGAACCACTGGTTTAAGATATACATTTGTACTAACCCTAACCAAAGACAACTGAATTTACAACATGAATGTTCGCTAATACAGGAAATACACTCGATAATTTGAAAGATGACGATATCTTGTTAGCTTACCGCTGGAGTTGCTAGATCAGCTGCAATGGAAATTAATATGTTCTGATGGCGTTACACTCAGTGTTTGGAACTATTGGCCCCTCCATGACCCGGAAGAAGGTGCATATTTCTTTGACAGTGGGAGTCTATGGAAGTGTCGCTACTCTGATACATATCGAGGACTCTGAGTTAAGTATGTCCTATATTTGTCTTTCTCTTCCAGAAACTGAACTCATGTCTGCCGCTTTGACTCGTTGAATAACCGCTGCTTCAGTTAAATTCACTGACTTGTACATGCAGGGAACCAAAAGAATTTAAAGGTTACCAAGTGCTCCCTTCTATTTTCTGTTGAGAGGTTGTATCATTACGATAACGGCTTTTCACAGGACTCTATCAGTGGAATAATCACAAGACCATCTGCCTTCTTTGAGCTAATGGAAAAATAAGTTTCTTCTTTCAAATGAGTCGAATAACCCCCGAAAAATACCCCAACTTTGGCTGTAACGTGTTCAGCTTTTCGATGGGCCCGGCATTTTGCTGAAGATCATTTCTGTTTTGAGGATGTGTCAGGCCTGAGTTGTGGCCTGAAGCAGGATGTGGGAGGGGGCGTTTGTGCCGTAATATATTTGAATAAAACAGCAGAACAATGCTGATCGTCAGCACCGAGAGCAGATTTTTTCCCCATCTGTTTCCCCTCAACTGTTGGCCTTTACGGTGTGGGAGGAAATAAGCAGAACAAATGTCACCTTCAGGGGGGGATAAGTATTGGCAAATGGAGCGAAATCAATGTGGATATTACATAGAGGGCAGTAGAAGAACAAAAGCCATAATGACATAAAGAATAATCTCTCTGCTGTTTCAAATAGTCACACTGTGGAGGTGAGGTTTAGCTCCGAAGCTTTTATAATTAGATCATACTTAAGATTTGGAGTTGTCTGCTTTTCTGGAATGAACCCACACATGTGGTTATTTTACTTGCATAACCATGACGTAAAATACTGCTAAAATATGCACTGGATGTATATTGTATATTCAAAGTCAAATCTATTTAAATCCAATCCAACTTTTTTGGTAAAGCACTTTAAAACAACCACAAATAAAAAAAAAAGAAAAGAAAAAAAAAAGAAAAAAAGAGGAAAAAATTTTTTTTTTTAAACAATCACAGTGGACCAAAGTGCTGTACAGAAAAATAAATTAAAAAAAACAAAAATAACAGAATAAAATAAAAGAATAGATTAAAAGACATAGAACAACTGTAAAAACTCAATTGAAAATTTTTAATAAATAAATAAAAATACAGAAGGATAAATTAAACCTAAATAAAAGAATAAAATACAAGAATAGATTAAAACATAAAAAGCTGTACAATTTAAAACAACAAATAAGAACAAGAAAAGCAGAGAACGCAGACCTCCGCAAAGACAGATCTGTACACACACACACACACACACATATATATATATATATATATATATATATATATATATATATATATATATATATATATATATATATATATATATATATATATATAAGTTATACAAAAGTAAATATTTATATTTAACAATGTAACATTTTAAATTTGTAAATTAATGGGTTGGTAGAGTTGGTAGAGCTGCTCGTCCAATAACCAAAGGGTTGGTGGTTCGAATCCTGGCTCTGACTGTCCATATTTCCAAGTGTCCATGGAAGACACTGAAGCCTAAATTATTCCCAGTTGGACCTGGTGGTTTTGGAAAGTGCTTTGGACACCATGAAGGTGGAGAAAATGAGCTAAATAAGTGCAGTCCGTTTACCAGTTAAATCCAGTGTTAAATCTACATGTTTAAAATATTAAATCCTCATGTTACTCCGCAAATATGTTTACAGTTGGATGTGTTTTTTACAGTATTGTTCTGGAAACCACAGCTGCCAGGTTTTTTTTTTTTTCCGTAAAAACAACAGGATTTTTTTTACACTGTGGATCGATGCCAAAATAAGCTGCAATACAAGTGAGGGGTGGGGTTTGTTGTGCCTGGCACCACTTGTTGTGCCTGTGTTCTGACCAAAAGTAGCTCCAAGCTAATAAAGCTCTAATGTAAACTGCCAGCTCACACAGTAGCCAATGTGGCCATTTTTAGACAGTTTTATTCTGGCCAGCTGTCGAGTCTGAGGAGATGTACGGTATAATGTTGATTGATTACTGTTTTTTTAGTATACTAATATACTGTATGTGTTGACTTGTCCCTGCTGTCGATAATTTGGAAAAGCTTTTAAAGATATGTTTACATCTTTAAGAAAATCCACTGTAAAAAAAAGGATAAAAACAGGAAAAATCTCAATGTTTTATTGTGTTCTACTGTACCTATCTGTCCATTTAGTAATTATAAATACTGAGGCAAAACAGAGACAGAGTTGTGCTTGTGTTTAGATGTGAACATACACAGTACATATGATTAACTGTTGGTCTATTTATGAGATTGTCCTTCTGCCCATATACACATGCGTCCATTAATTCAATGGAAATTTACAATTCAAAGGCAATTTCTGTCGCCTTTCTGAGTTGTTTGCTTCCTTCCACCTGGTCAAAATTAAATCAGATGGGTTAAATTAAAATGAATCAGCCCTCTGAGCGACAGAGGAACACATTTCCCAGGAGGGAGAAACCTTTGAAGAATACATGAGTACAGTGTGACTGGTTGTTGTCGCTCTTTTGTATTGGCTAATATTGATTTCTAGGCTTTCATCTGCAATAGGCATTTGAATGTGACAGCAGGTTTGACATTTATGCAGGTATTTTACAGATTATGTAGAGAGACAACTCCCACAAACCTTTCTCTGTAAACAAGTATCTCTTTAACAGGAATCCCACAGCCTGTGTGTCCTGTGCCTTGAATCCAAATCAAAATGAGCATCAGTTACTCAAGTTTTATTTTTTTATTTTTATGTGGACAGTTTCCTCTACTTTAGGGTTTTGTAGTTGTAGGTGTATTTAACTTTTAACCCTTTTGGGGGCTGCAGAAACACAAAACACACAGAATGTTGAAAAGAACAAGACAGCAAAATAATAGAAATGTAAAATTAAGTGTAAAAAGAAATGCCCAGAGAGTCTATCCCCAGTGGAAGCAGAGTAGATTATGTCTCGTAGCCAAAATGACTTAGAAATAACACACACTTCTCAAATGTTTTAATAACCCTACTGGAAAACTATGACATTGCCTCCAGGAGAAAAGACCCCATTTTTGTCTGAAGTCAGAATTTCTCACACTATATCGACAAAAAAATTGGACTACAGCTTGTAAGATGTCCTGTTCATGCCCATTTCAGATATAAATATCAATATTTCCTTAAAGTTTAAAGGAAGATTTTTTTATTCCTAAGTGAGACGTGAAGAAAATAGATGGTTAGTTGTGGTAGAAAATTGTTATTTACAGTAAGAGGATGGAAAATGTTTAAGAAAAATTTGAGGTAGAACATTTCAAATCATAGCCATGGATTATAAAAAAAAAAAAAAAATCTAGGTTGAGAGAAATTAATGGTGGAGTATGTAGGAAATATGTTCCCTGTAATCATAACATGGCCCTGAATGTCACCAGACATTAAGGAATCATGTTCATTTCAAATACTGACAGTAGTCATCCAGCCAGAATAGCCACATTTGAAAAGCTAAGCATCAGCCCCTAAATAATGTTGTCATTTTGTGTTTTGGTCTGACGCTCTTCCATTTCCCAGATTGAAAGTTGCGACAAATTCCGAAGATGCCCGAGTTATCTCCCAGCTCTGTCTGTAACCAAATGGTTTGTTTATGGTGGATGGTATTTTGAAATTGTTCACCGTGATGCAAGAGATTCAGGTGAGTAACCACAGAAAGACTTACAGACTCCCAATACTTAGGCTAGGACTGGGGTTTTACAGATTTGATGAAAAATTGGTCACAAAAGTCTCCCACACCTTTAATTACTTTCTAATACTTTATAGCAAAGGTGTCAAACTCATTTTAATTGAGGGGTCACATTAACCCTTTCATGCATAGTGGTCACTATAGTGGACAGATATTCTCCAGCTGTTCTCTTGTATATTCATGGGTTTAGTTGTTTTAATTCCATATCCTCCTGAGACCCAGCAATACATTTTTGTCCTCTGTTGGGGACTAAAGTTTGACAGTTTTAGTTAAAAACAAACAAACAAAAAAAAATGCTGTTCATTGCAAAGGACAATCCATTAAAAAAAAAAAAAAAGAAAATAATTTTAAAAATGTATCTGAAAAAACTGTTGCTTTATGCAGTTTCCAATCAAGATGACTGCTTTATGTAAAAAAGCTAAAGATTTTCACTTTACTGAATCTCAAGAGGATATCAACCAACACAATGGACGCTCATGCATCATCTACACTGACATTCAGACCATTAATGTAACTTTGCTGTTCTTGATAAACCTGATATGCACTAACCTTTTTGAATGTAAATCAACTGCTAATTTTCTCAAACAATTTTTTTTTTTTTTTGCGTATTATCTCCATAACTAGTATTAGAATATGACAAAATGTGAGAAAACATCAGATTACCTGCATTAAAAATGTTTTTATTTCATAGTTTTCACACAGTATATCACTTGATGATGGGTTTTGAAAATATATGTTTCTTTGCTTCAAAAATTTAATGCATGCCGTCCAGCTGAGTGGACATTTTTGTAACTCCATGAAAAGTAGTTTCATAAAAAAATTCAATTGCACTGTTTTTTTCATGCCTAAAGAAGAATAAAAACACTCAGGAAACAAATCTTGATTAAGGTTCTCATAATTCATGCATGAAAGGGTTAAGCCAAATTTGATCGGAAGTGGGCCGGACCGGTGAAATAATAACATAATAATATATAAATAATGTCAACTCCAAACTTTTCTCTATGTTTTAGAGTGAAAAAAGTAAAATTATGTGATGAAAAGGTTTACATGTGAATAACATGAACAAACTGAAGTTTCTTAAGCAATTTTAACAATCTTATGTCTCAGTTTATCATTTAGACAGTTACATTTCTGACCTCCTAGTTCCCTACTCACCGTCACGACCACTCTGTTCATCAAACATTAACCTCCTATCCATCCCCCACTCCAACTTCTCAACAAAAGGCGACCGTGCTTTTGCAATTCTGGCCCCAACCCTCTGGAATAGTCTTCCCCATTACATCAGATCATCAGATTCTATAGACACCTTCAAGCGACTCTTAAAAACTCACTTTTATAAACAAGCATTTCATTAAATCTCTTCTGTTTACACCCCAGTGAATTCATGTTACTGACTTGGCTTCTTCCCTGGAGTTTCTGTGCTTTATCACCTCACAGGTTTTCCTAAGATCATCTCTGGACCTGCTGCTGTGGTCCTGCCTCTCTCCACCTTCATTGTCATCACTCACTTATCCATATAGTTACGATAGTGTTCATTATACTGTTCTATAGATGTTCTAGTTCAGTTATCTGTGCATGCGTCCCCCCCACCTACCCCCTCTCCCCAAGTCTCTCTCTATCTCTATCACTCTCTCTTTTCTCCTCCTTTACTTTCTCGCTTTAACCCCAACTGGCCAAGGCAGATAGCCATCCTTCAGGAGTCTGGGTCTGCTCGAGTTTCTGCTGTTAAAGGGAAGTTTTTCCTCACCACTGTCACCAGTCATAAGTGTTTGCTCCTGGAGGATTCTGTTGGGTTTTTGTAAATTGGCTTAAAATTTGATTTGATTTGATCTATCTCCCTTTTATGTGAAGCACTTTGTAACATGTTGTTTTAAAAGGTGCTACATAAATAAAGCTTTACTTACTTACTTACTTACATGTAAATTACAACTTACAGATCACAGTGGATCGACAAATACGCAAAACATTTAATAACAGGTAGAATATAGGTAAACTTGCACCTCAGACATTTCAAAATATTCATATTTGTTCAGATTATTCACTTTTTTGTGAACTGATAGTTTGTTTTAGTGTAAATACAGTAAAATGACATGAAAATGTTTACATTTACAAGGACAATTTGGAGTTGTGAGTATTTATAGGTTATTATGATAGTATTTTACTGATTCGACCCACTTGAGTTTAAATTGGTCTCAGTGGTGTAGTCCAGAGTATACGCTGGTACACGGTGTATACCTACTTATTTTTCTGTCAGCATTGCGTATACCCACTTCTAAATCCCCCGATGTGCAGCATTCAGTAGTATCTGAGCCGAATTGCCCATGTTTTCCCCTCGGATGGTGAAGCCATGACCCGCCCTACTCTGCCTCTAATTGGCTAGTACTCACTGCCTTCACTGATTAGATTGGTTAACTAAAGGCATGAGGACTGATGAGCCAATCAAAGGCAGAGTAGAGCGGGTCATGCTGAGTAAAATATTGCTAACTAGCAGAGCTGTCAGGATGACGTAAGCAAGGTAGGCAGCTGCCTAGGGGCCCCTCACTGAAGAGGGCCCCCAATGGCCCACATGGTCATTGATCTGTACAACTTCTTAAAAACCATCCATTGTAAACAAACCACCACAGTGAGGCAGCGCTATCCCTCTCCTGTACTGTTTTGTGACTGGGGTCCCCCAAACTAGAGGGATTCCCCCTGTGCAATGACAAACACTATGAGGGTCATGTAGAAGTGACATTCGCCCTCGCACACCCCCCATCACACCCCCCACTCTCTGTCAGTGGAGGAACAAACGGTCTGTCCACACTGAGCACGGCGGCGCAAGCATTTAAAAAGAACAGCAATGATGAAGTGCTCCTACCCTTCAGGGTTTGAAAAAAGACAAAAAAAGAAAGAAGGGGAAAAACGCCAACGACACAGCGGTAAGTATTAAGTAAACCATTGTTTTCTCCAAATAGGCTACAACTGTGTGATATGTTTGAAAGTGTGCGAACAAAAGCCCTCACATCAGTGACCAAACACACAGATAGATGTTAGCATGAGAGGGAGAGGATTCAGTTCAAGAACTAATCATATACACACAACACAACTGTGTTCTGTTGGAAGAATTTAAGGAGAGAAGAAACACAACTTCTCCATCGCCCTTTTCTGCTGTTGTACAGCGTTCCAAAACTTCTTTGGAGCTAAATAATTTGGATGTGGAGGACTGAAGTATGACAGCATTAACAGTATTTAGTCATGAAAAGCCAAAGCTAAGCCTACTGAGGTGTTTTCACTTACTCTGGACGGTTGTCTGCTCCTGCTGCGGTCACCCACACAACTTTATTCCACACAAAATCGTCTGCTCCTATGAATCCCATCCAGTTTGGACAAATAATCCATCCAGTTCAATGGACATTTTTGGTTAGCTAGCAATTTCCGTTGGTGATCTCTCCATCCCATTAGGAGAAAAATGTCCCTTCCGTTGTGTTTGTCCGTCTCATCAGTACGTCTGTTCCTTGTGTGTCAGCTGGTTTGGGCACAGAAGAGGACTAGAGTAGGACTGCAGCAAAAGTTTGTATTTTCAGTCCAACATTTGTTCGAGTCCCTCACATCAGCTCTGTGCCCTCACTGTGTAACCGAGTTCTGTTCACGTTCAAGGCAGCACACGTAAACAATACATGAGGCATTCAGGAACAATTAGAATAATTAGGAAATTACAACACTTTTCAAAATCGTCAAATATTCAGAATATTCAAATACAACATCAAAAAAAAAAATGAATGGCGGTGTCTGTGAACCATGTCTGTGAACCATGTAATCACAATCCTACATTTTAAACTCTGTAATTATCTATATTTCCCACACTTGCCCATCAACACATCACAACACTTTGCACCATGTGTTCAGGTAGTTTTGCTGATGAGGTCTGACGTTACATTTTGGTGCATTATGGGAAGTGAAGTTCTTCTCCTGCAAAGTTACTATCAAATCCTTCGCACTTTAATCATATACTTCTACAATAAGGACAAAAGTAAGCCTACTCACCAAATGCCTTTTTTTTTTTGTTTTTGCTTTTTTAGGTGCTTTGCTTAAATTTCTGTCAGCGCCAATTGATAGTGACAATGCCACCTCCTCACAAGCTGAAGGTATTTACATGGAATTAGTTACATCACAGTCTAGGAAAAAAAATCTTATCATTATTAAATCTATCACAATCAGTACTAACTGCATATTATTATATTATAAATAGGCCTAAAAAATTAATTAATTAATTAATCGATTGATTAATTGATTAATTAATTAATTATTAATAATAATAATAATAATAATAATTTTATTTGTTTATCCTTTTATCATCAGTAGTACTAGTACTAAATGCACTAGAAAACAGGAAATCGCATCCGGATTTTATTTTTCTTCTTCGGTGATTTGACCACCACATCTTCACGTATTAGGGGCCTCACTTTACCTTCTTGCCTAGGGCCCCCAGATATCTTGAAACGGCCCTGCTAACTAGCGCTGGCCACCTCTGGAATCTGACTGGACACCTCAGGTGCCAGTGCTACCCCAGTTGATTGACAGGTCACAGCATGTCTCGTTGAAAGATGCAAGATTATTGGAAATGTTAACAAGAATATACGCCAAGATCTCCGGTTTACATATCCGCAAACCCTAACCCCTACCCACTAATTGTGTGGTATTTGGTGCAGCATGAACATACACCCAGAGAGCTTATAATGCAGGCATTTTAAATCTAAACTGACTCAGGGCTGCTACAAACTGATTACACTTAACGTATTTATTGCATTTTAACTGTATTTTGACTGTATTTTAATTGTCTTGCACTGTAAAGCACTTTGTGACTCCCTGTCTGTGAAAAGTGGTCTATAAATAAAATTTACTTACTTACTTAAATAACACACCACTTTTAATTGGGGTCTATATGCAATTCATGATATCAAGTTGCATTTTTTAAAACTATATGGGTTTTATTGTTGAATCGATGTAGTAGAACATGATAGTGTTTCCATGGTAACTACAGAGCCTCTGAACATCCAGATGGGTCATATCTGATGACCATGAAAAGATGATAAACTGCATTTTACCTGAATAATTTCAACGTATTGATAGGATTAGAGGGTCTAATGTTATGAAATATTTTAGACCAGTCGATGCTTTTGGTCAACAGTGCATTTTTCAGTCTTTTTGGGTTAAGCTTCAGACTTAAAGTTTATTTCGTGTGAAGGGTGACATGTTGCCCTATGGCACTTATGTAAAAGTAAGAGTTTATTAGACCTCTGCTTGACTTCTTGGAGTGCCTCCAGGACATGTGGGAACATTATCTGACCCTTTGCTCTTCCTGTTAGTGACCACAGACATTTACAGATGAAGAAGTGAACTGATATCTGTGGTTAACTGAAAAGAACCAGAGGCCATAATGGAAGAAGTGTTTGGTGCGACAATGTGTGACGCCTTATAGTTGGAAGTAATTTGGATGACAGTGTCCTAGTGTGATGCTGAAATTGTATCATGATATTTGATAGTTTACGACAACTTTGGCAGGATGTGAATAACTAAGTGTAAATAGCTCTGCATCAATCTCAATCACAGTCTTACAAATACACAGGTCTGTGTACTTATGTAAATCATAAGTATTTAATAGTGTGTATCATTTTTGCACACCACATTGCATTCACACTAGGGATGGGAATTGATAAGAATTTAACAATTCCAATTCCATTGTTGATTTTGCTTATCGATTCGACTTCTAATCGATTCTCAATGGGTGAGGGAATAAAAGAGCACAATCGGGTTTGTTTGCATGTCTATTATATTTCCATCTCTGCACAGAAAATAAGAACAGATGGCGTCGCCCCTGGTTCTGGATAGTCATATAAGAGGTGGCAGTAAGGACTGTTAAGGGCAGGGAGTGATTTGTGAAAAAAACAGAGGGGGGGATTTTTTTGTTTTGTTGGAGCGGGGATTAAACTTTACACACTTTCAACATCCAACTCCTGTTCTGTTCTATTATTCTAATATACAGTGAATCTTATATGAAATTTTCACAACTTCTAACCTGTATCCAATGGACACTCACATTTGTCCACCCCCCCACCTTTATAGCGCCCCATTGCATGGGGACATTCATGTATTCTGAGACTGCCGACAGTTCAGTTCAGGTGAACGTTAGTGCCAGTAACGTAGAATATAGGTGGAAGAAAACTGTCACAACCTGCCGCCCCCCCCCCCCCCCCCGAGGATGAAATTCATTAAGCAGAAGTAGGGATGTAAAAACCACAGTGGGGGTTGATCCCCCCCAACAAATTGCACCCTGGTTAAGGGGGCACATACTGGTGACAGAAGCGGCAACAGGGGGTCACACCATACGACTATATAAAGTCAAAGTGAAACTTGGAATGCTTTACTAATTCCTTTATGTCTCCCGCTGTTGTGCACTTCATTTTCGTTTTCCCCATCTTCGGAAACTTTTATTTCAGGGGCCAGGATGTTTGTTGCCCCCTCCCCCATGAACCAGGCACAGATGACACCCTGGTGTTTGCTCTGCCGCTAGATTCACAAACGTTACTTGTGCTTTATCAAACACGTGTCATTCCTGTAAATGACTCACATGCTGTGTGGACAAATGTTTGAACATATTGGAGGGATTTTCCCCCTTTGAAGAAATGGAAGCTTTGCAAGTGTTACAGGTGGCCCTGGTGTGGTCTTTTCATGTGAAATACAGCCATACTTTGGAGCTTTTCTGCCTTGACTCCATGTTGGCTACATTCTAAACCAAAACAATGCAGCGTGCATGTGCGATCATCACGCATGTGCAATGAAGGCAGAATCATTAAAGGTGGGGTAGGAGATGTTTTCCTGGAGCATTTTTTACTATATTGCTTAAAATCCCCTTCACACCCTGATTACAACCAATTAATTAAATGCTCTAACACAAAAATAAAAAAATGTACTCACCTGTGGAATGGACAGGACTGAAAAAACACCATCCAATCATTTTAAGTGCCCAATCGAAATGATTGAACGGTGATATGTCTATCAAACTCAACTGTCATTTGTCCCTCCCCCCTCTGTGTGTACCTCTCTTTGTGCATGAATCGTGCGTTCTCAGAGACTTGGAGCACTTGTTCAGAAAACGAAGCCAGAGCCAGAGCTTGGCTATATTAGTTATATTAGGATGGAAAGTTCACTGGCAAACTGTTTTAACACTAACATAAATCAGTAGGAAATGTAACATTAGTCAGATCGGTATGAACTGGGGCTGTTCTGTAAGAGCGGGGGTGTTGGAGGAGACTGAATGAGGTATGTATGGATCGGGGCCGGTATGGATCGGGGCCGGAATCAGAGCCATAGTCGAGGTGGGAGCCTCAGCTGGAGCCGGGTGAATTGTTGCTGGGCAGCGCTCACTGCGGTTCCGGCTTTGACGTCATCGCGCATGTGCAACGAAGGCGGAATCGATAAGCAGAATCGTTAAGCAGGCAGGCAAACGATTCCAAGGAATCGAGCTACTGGGATTCCCATCCCTAAACACTAAACATTAACATAATTAACAAATATGACGAGACATGACATAACCCAAACAGTAAGAAACATTTGACAGGTTGAAGGAAAATGAATGTCATTCAGTCAGAATCCCATTTATCAAAAAATAAAGAACTTCATGTGAACTCACTGTATTTGGCAGCATGGTTCTGTTCTGGAAACACCCTGCCCTTTCATGTGCCTGAACAGGAAGTGAACACCTGCAGACCCCCCATCGGGAACAGAACAGAGCAGACATCAGTGATGACAAATGACTCACACATCCACATCCAGACTATAAAGGCGGAGGGGACCGACAGATTGAAGCAACAGGGACAGTTCATCACCCTGGGGAGTGGGTCTGTAGTCCCACAGACCTGGGGTCCCACATCTATGTGTCCAACAGAGAATGGAAAACTAACTGGATAAAATTAACCAATAGGAAACAGAATAGAATCAGCTGATGAGAGTTGGACTTTGTGGCCTTGCCTGAACTAACACTATGACCTATTAAACGAACAACTTATTAAAGAAGACAATAAGAGCAGAGGGAGGTCACAGTAAATACTTGACATTTTGGTTTGTTGATGCTGTTTTTCTTTCCTCAGATCTTTGTTTTTAGCCTCTTGAACCCAGTTGCGCCCAGCAGCTAACCACTAAGACTCAGTGAACGAGACAAAGACAAGTAAAACTAAAGGTCACATTATGAAGAGATGAGTACGAATGTTGTAGTGTTGGGACTTTTGGCTCTTTGAAGGGAGCCGTTCAATCAGGAGCCGTTCAGAAGACTGGCTCTTTTATGTATTTTGTATTCTTTTGAAACACCAATGTTTTAATGACTAAATAGGCTACATGTGATGATTGACATTAAGTTTTAAAGGTGTTTAATTGGCGCGGCAGTAAATATTACCTTACTTCAAAAAAGAATAGTTAGTTCAAATGTGTGGGCTAAATACATGACATGAGAGGTGACTAGGGATGGGAATCGAGAATCGGTTCTTTTTGAGAACCGATTCCCAGTAGCTCGATTCCTTGGAATCGTTTGTCTGCCTGCTTAACGATTCTGCTTATCGATTCCGCCTACGTTGTGCATGTACGATGACATCACACGTACGCTGCATTGTTTTGGTCAGAACGTAGCCAACATGGCGTTGAGGCAGAAACGGTCTAAATAGACGACACCAGGTCCACTTACCTGGAACACTGTCAAAGCTTCCATGTCTTCAAAAGGGTGGAATCCCTCCAATATGCTCAAACATTTGTCCACAGCATGTGAATCATTTACAGGAATGTCACATAGTTGATACTCTACTTAGCGGCGCTTGTGAATGTAGCGGCAGAGTGAACGCCGGGCTGGTTCCGGTTCCGGTGTGAGCAACAAATGTCGTAACTCCTCAAATAGAAGTTTCCGAAGGTAAGCAGGGAAAGGAAATGAGGTGCACAACAACGGGAGACAAGCCGAGCCGATTCGAACCGGTTCCACGAAGTAGAAATGCAGCAATAGAGGAATTAGTAAAGCGTCTTTAATTTCACATTCACTGTATGCCCCCCCCGAACCAGCCCGGCATCATCTGTTATTATCATTTGTACATTTGTTCATCAGATAACAATAAATTCTTACATCGTTAACCAAATTTTTTCTGAGCTTGAAAAGGAGTGGAAAGAAGTATAACTTATTGACCCCCCGCTCCTTTTTTTTTTTTTTTTTTTTACAAATTAATAATTAAATTAAATCTGCTTTTTTTGCTTTGTTAACACACTTTTTTTCTGTATATTTTTACAATAACACAAAACATCCATACAAACCATTCACATACACTTTTTTGGTCACCTCACACACAATCAGTTTTGCATAATCAACCATTTTTAATATAAACTATAATACTTATATGCACTTTACAATTTACTACAAATACAGTGATTAATAAATGTGATCATATCTTCTTACCATGATAATGAACTAATTACAATAATATCTTATTTTATGCGTACTTCTGTGGTATAACTAGATATTCACTTATTCAGATAATGTTCTATATTTTGTTATTATAGTGGATTTATACATCCTGTTAACACTGTGGCAGCAAAACTATTAGTTTAAATCATACCAAATTGGGTTTATACATTAGCAGTGACCCACAATAGATGTCATTACATTTTGGGAAAGTAGGTTAAAGTTACAGTTTTGTTTTGTTTTGTGGGGGTTTTTTTCAGATTTTTTCCCCCCATTTACTTATAATGGCTGAAATTTCACGTCTGTAGCAACAAAACTTTTGGCTGAATTCATACTAAAGTGGGTTTATAGATTGCCAGTGACCCAGAATAGATGTGGTTAAGTAGATCAAAGTTCAAATTTTTTATGATTTCTTTACATCTTTTTAATTTCTCCCATTTACTTATAATGGGCGAAATTTCAAATGTCTATAAAAACATCAATTTTGTTTCAATTCACATCAAACTTGGCACATATATAGAGACAGTTGATATGCAGACATCAGCTGGATCGATGCCAGAATAAACTACAATATGTGCGAGGGGCGGGATTTGTTGTGTTGTATATTTATTATTTATGTTTTATTTTTGTATTTTAATTAATATTTATGTTAATTATTTATTACTTCCACCAAGTGTAAAGGTGGAGGTTATGTTTTCATTGGGGTTTGTCTGCCTGTCTGTTTGTTAAGTTATGGATAGATCTTCATGAAATTTTTCAGGCACAAGGAACAAATGATTAAATTTTGGTGGTGATCTGGGAGGGGGGCACATTTCTTTGTTAGTTCATCTGACTGTTAGCAAGATAACTCAAAAAGTTTTGGATGGACTTGGATGAAATTTTCAGGAAATGTTGATTCTGGCACAAGGAACAAATGATTAAATTTTGGTGTGATTGGAGAGGGGTCGGTGCTGATCTGCTTTGGCGGAGGTCTGCGCTCTCCAAGTGCTTTTCTCGTTATTTATATGTTTTTCAAAATTTAGTTTTTTGCTTAAAAAAATGACCTCCAAAAGTTATGCACATTAAAGCTGTTAAACATACAGTATTTGTCATGTGAGATGTCTTTTAAGTGTAATAATTTAACCCTTTCATGCATGAATTATGAAAACCTTAGTCAAGATTTTTTTCTTGAGTGTTTTCATTCTTCCTTAGGCATAAAAAAAACAATGTGATCGAGTTTTTTTTTTCTATAGAGTTACAAAAATATCCATCCATTTAATTTTTGAAGTAAAGAAACGTGTTTAAAACCCAATATCAGAAAGTAATATGAAAACAATGAAATAAAAACATTTTTAATGCTGCTAATCTGATGTCTGCTCACATTTTAACATATTCTAATGCTAGTAATTACTTCATGGAGATAATATGCAAAAAAAAACAAAACTTTTTGTCTAATAAGTAACAATTGATTTACATTTAAACATGTCACTGCAGATCAGGTTTATCATAAACAGCAAAGTTACAGTCATGGTATGAATGTCAGTGTATGGGATGGTGCGTAAGTGTCCACTGTGTTGGCTGATATGGAACTAAAACAACAAAACCCATTAACCCTTTCACCCATTAATTATGAGAACCTTAGTTAAGATTTTTTTCTTGAATGTTTTTATTCCTCCATAGGCATCAAAAAAACAATGTGATCAAGTTTTTTTTAATTTTTTTTTTTTTTTATGGAGTTACAAAAATGTCCGTGCATTTAATTTTTGAAGTAAAGAAACGTGTTTAAAACCCAATATCAGAAAGTGATATGAAAACAATGAAATAAAATCTTATGTTTTCTCACATTTTAACATATTCTAATGCCGGTTATTATTCTTTTCATGGAGATAATATGCAAGGAAAAAAAAATAAAAATTTTTAACAAATAACAATTGATTTACACTGAAACATGTTACTGCAGATCAGGTTTATCAAGAACAGCAAAGTTACAGTAATGGTATGAACTGCAGGGTATGGGATGATGTATAAGCATCCATTGTGTTGCCTGATGTGGAATTAAAACAAACAAAACCCATGAATATACAAGAGATCAGCTGTAGAATAAACTGTCCACTGTAGTGACCACTTTGCATGAAAGGGTTCATTAAAAAAAAAAAAAAAAAAAATCACTGAAAGTATTAGCATCAGGTATCGAATATACTATATGCCAAAAAAAGTAATCCGTATCGTATTGAGTCATACTGTGTGTTGTATTTGCAGCCGCTCATTTTGGTCTGCCTTGCAAAAGAGGTTCTTATATGGAAGTAAATCTGTCTCAACAGATTTTGAATTAGAAAAGGCACTGAATTTTTAGGACTGAATTTTTTTGCACTGAAATTAAGTGTCTGAATTTTTTCAGTGTCACATGACCAACCTAATGTAACTCGATTGGCTGGCTGTCGGTTTGACTTGAGATAGAATCATTGCTTATCCTTGTGTCCCGGATGTGCGATCTGAATTTTTTGCGACTGAATTTTTTGCGTCTGAATTTTTTGCATCTGAATGTTTTGCAAAAAAAACCAACTTAATTTAACTGCAAAAAAAAAATTCAGATACTTAATTTCAGTGCAAAAAAATTCAGTGCTAGAAATTCAATGGCTTTTAAAATTCAAAATCTGATGAGACAGATTTACTTCCATATTCTTAATCTCAGTGGGATTTTTGTGGCTAAATAAAGGGTAACGTTAAAAAAACACTAGAAGCACTCGGAGAGCGCAGACCTCCACCAAGGCTGATCAGTGGCGCCCCCCGTGGGCCCCCCCACCCCCGATCACCACCAAAATTTAATCATTTCTTCCTTATCCCATTTCCAACAAACCCTGAAAATTTCATCCAAATCTGTCCATAACTTTTTGAGTTATGTTGCACACTAACGGACAGACAAACAAACAGACAAACAAACAAACAAACCCTGGCAAAAACATAACCTCCTTGGTGGAGGTAAAAAAAAAGAATGTTCATTATGTGGTGCAAACATTTTGACGTGATGCTTTTTCTTCCTCACAGAACGACTGCACATTTTATATCGAACATTTCACTTTTTCACAGTAAACAAATGTACCTGTTTTGGCGTTTAGCAATGCAACAACAAACTGTGAAGCATCTCTTGAGCTCATCTCAGTGCAGACCAGCGTCTTCTCTCATCTCTAATCCAGAAACACTTTCTTGAGGCGTCCACACCGCAGCTACAGTAATTATCGTCACAGCACTGCTCCAGTTGTTGCTGTTTAGTTGCATCAGCGTCCATGTTGATGTGTGTATATTTGTGTACGTATCAGTGTGTGTGTAAGTATCTGTGAGTTTTATGTAAATGCACTGATTGTTACATTGTGTGCATGTGTGATTTTCATGAGAAGGGCAGTTTGTACGTTTATGTATTAGTCTGAAGAAAATAACACCATCTGCTTACATTTCTCTGTGTCTCATCTCATTTTTTCGCTGCGCAGTTTCAGTAGTTTGAAGAACTTTCCAGAAACGAATGAATCGTACACATTAGTCCCCAATGCGTATGAAAACTAATTTATATTCATTTGAGTCAAACATACTCACACAAACACCATTTACAACCGTCATCACTGCACCACTTCAGGAAATTCATTTTTCTGAGCAGAATTCTGCACGTTATCTTAATTTCAGCCCTCTCTCTCTCTCTCTCTCTCTCTCTCTCTCTCACACACACACACACTCGTTTTTCTTACTTCAGCAGCCCCACTAGTTTTTTGGTCACTTCTGGGGTCCACCTTTTGCAGACGCTCTAGGCTTCTGAAAAAAATCAAGTAAGCCCCCCAAAAATTCTTGATCTCAAATATCACTTTAATTTAACTGATTTTAAAACTTTTTTCCCACAAAAGTTTTTCTCTCTCCCTCTCTCTCTCTCTCTCTCTCTCTCACACACACACACACACATCATGGACAAGCCACCACTATACTCCATCCTGTGGGTTCATCAGCACACCAATTCATTTTTCCGCGAATAATTCTGCATTTTGTCTTAGGCTACGTTCAGACTGCCGCCAAATGTGGCCCGAATCTGATTTTTTGCCACTATTTAACCTGTATCTGACCTGTCAACCCTCCGGTATCCGGGTGCGCCTTTTAGGCACACTTTGCACTTCATTTTAAAAAACTTCATATTATTTTTCACAATTTAAATAAGGTTAGAATTCAAAAGTTGTACATTTTTGCATGATCTTTAAAATTCTGGCCACCAACTAAAATGTGCACATTGTAAACAAAAGAAAATTACCAGACTAGCATCTGTCTGCCAAGTGTGCCTAAAATGCACTATTTTTTCCATTTGATATGTATGATTAGGGCTGACCTGGATTTACAAAAATAAAATAAAATTAGAGCAGAAAAATAATTCAATATACAGGGTGGGGAAGCAAAATTTACAATGAACATTTAGTTGTTTTTTCTCAGCAGGCACTACGTCAGTTGTTTTGAAACCAAACATATATTGATGTCATAATCATACCTAACACTACTATCCATACCTTTTCAGAAACTTTTGCCCATATGAGTAATCAGGAAAGCAAACGTCAAAGAGTGTGTGATTTGCTGAATGCACTCGTCACACCAAAGGAGATTTCAAAAATAGTTGGAGCGTCCATAAAGACTGTTTATAATGGAAAGAAGAGAATGACTATGAGCAAAACTATTACGAGAAAGTCTGGAAGATACTATTAAAGAAGAATGGGAGAAGTTGTCACCTGAATATTTGAGGAACACTTGCGCAAGTTTCAGGAAGCGTGTGAAGGCAGTTATTGAGAAAGAAGGAGGACACATAGAATAAAAACATTTTCTATTATGTCAGTTTTCTTGTGGCAAATAAATTCTCATGACTTTCAATAAACTAATTGGTCATACACTGTCTCTCAATCCCTGCCTCAAAATATTGTAAATTTTGCTTCCCCACCCTGTAATAATAATAATAAACAATACACAAATAAAAAATCAAACAATATGATAATAATAATAATAATAATAATAATAATAATAATAATAATAATAATAATAATAATAAACAATACACAAAAAATCAAATAATAGAAAAAAAGAAAATTAATTTTTCTGTGGAGAATTCTGCATGTTGTCTTAATTTCATCTCTCTCTCTGTCTCTCTCTCTCTCTCTCTCTCTCGCCCCTCTCTCTCACACACACACACACACACATACACACACATTACGGACAAGCCATCACCATACCCGATCCTACGTACGCATAAGCCTGGATCTGCTCTGAAACATAATCACTAAGATTTACACCAATCCCAACAGCATCACCTGAGAGGGATGGACACAAAGGGAAGCAAAGTTCAAGGCGAATCCTGTTCAGCGAGAGATAAAAAAAAAAAAAAGCTTAAATAAAACGATTATATAGATATGGCTTTGGTGTGACAGCTTGTGAGGCACAAAATTCAGAAGTATAATTTATCACATATCATATTACGATGTCTGTTTGCAGGGAGAGGTAAGCAGACACGTTTTAGCTCAAATCAGCTTTTTTCTTACCACAAATAAATAAATAAGTAAATACATGATCACAACGAGCAAGCAAAAAGTCTTTCCAAAGAATGTGCTGCGACTGTATGTGAGTGTGTACGAGGGAAAGAGTTCTAATGTTATCTATTTTTCCATATGTTCTCGAAACGCAGAGGCTCCTTAAAGCTGTTGCATTGGTTATGATATAATCTTTGATATGGTTCATCTTACATGTGCAGTTTAGACATCAATAAAGAACAAGGTGGTTTGTCTTTGTCCCTGAAAAAAGAAAAAAAAAACAATCATCAAAGAACTGATTCGTCAGCTTGTGCCATCCACTAACACAGCTTTATTAACTGTATATTTAAAAGAAAATCTCACAAAGATGCCCTGGGAAATAAACACATACACAAAGACTCTATTAAATGTCTTTTTTTCCTGCTATATTTGCTTCAGTGTAAAAAAATAAAATAAAATTTAAAAAATCCCCTCAAGGATGTACATAATTATATGTCAAATAACATGAAATACTGCACATTGTCTGTGTTTAATTTGACAAAGAAGATCAAACATGAGAGGATGTGTCAGATCCTTTACTTAATTAAATATAGAAAGTGCCAGTAGAGTTCACATTAGCAGCAAAATGTGCATTAAAGAATCAGAGGTAGAGGTATTTATTATAGAGTGGCTCCATTCAGAGTGTTAGATGATTAATGGAACACCGTGAACAATATGATGAATGAAAATTGTATTATTCTGTTTTTATAGCAAATGTGCAAAGAAGGGTTAGTGACACACTCAAAATGAAACAATGCATTTCCAAGAATAAAGATAGAACATTTTGAAAAGAAAAAAAAAAGCCATAATGTTATAATAATAAACTCATAAAAAAGGAGAAATATTGGAGGAATAGAATAGAATAGAATAGAATAGAATAAAAAAGAATAGAATAGAAAAGGAAAGAATAGAATAGAATAGAAAAGGAAAGAATAGAATAGAATAGAATAGAATAGAATAGAATAGAATAGAATAGAATAGAATAGAAAAGATAGAATAAAAAGAAAAGAATAGAAAAGATTAAAATAGAATAGAATAGGATAATAATATTACTAGGGCTGGGCAAGTTAACGCATTATTACCGCGTTAACACATTCATTAAATAACGCTGACAATTTTTTAAATCTCCCATTAATGCCGTTCTGCCTTTCAAGCAAGTCTTAGTTCATTTATATATGCGGACTCTTATTTTGAAACTCATGCTTTTATTTTGGTGCTCCACATTCACTGTAGAACCAAGCGCCGGTGTCTGAGAGGAGAAAAATGAGCGAACTTTCGAGTAATGCTGAATCAAACTTTGTTTAACTCCTGCAGTTCAGCGCCTGTATGTACAAATCATTCTGTTGTTTATGAAATAATTTCGCATGCAAACGTACCATTAGAAACATGTTTATGACGTTATTTTGGATGTGTTTGTTACAATGTGTTATTAACATGTTTAAGCTAATTTGTTTATGCTAGCAGTCGGAGATGGGTTGCTAATTCTTTATGCAGGCTCATGCTAAGTTTATGTAAATTCATTGGTTGTGTTTTGGTATAATATGCCAGCCTTTGAACTAACCTTTACTTCTTTACGATGTGATAAGTTCGATGCTAACTTGAATGGGAAAATCCATAGACACGTTAACAATTAGCATTTACAGATTAATTTAAGATTTACATCTTTTTATCCAGCAACAAAGGTTCACATCAGAGATATTTTATACTATTCATTCTTACAACATCTGAACATAAAATACTCACAGGCAAATGTTTTTGGGGCCATACAAACAGAGTGAAAGAAACATGTCGGTTAGTTCCTTCTTATGTCCGAACTGACTACGGGAACACCGCAAGGACAAAACATATATTAGTGCAATTTATTCCGACCACTAGAGGGCCCCCTTTGCTTGCTTTGAACAACTGAACATCACATATTATTGGGTTTATTAGTATTAGTACTTATTAGTGGGCTTAAGACTCCTGTCAATCACTCACAACCAGAAATAAACTGGTGGGGACATAAACATGGAGAAAAGTACCGGTCCCACCCACCCAATATAACTATGTCAGGGATTAAAGCAAAAAATTTTCATCTGACTGAAAATTTTCTTCTGGTCAAAATCATTGGCCACTATTAAAAATGATGCAATTCAATACTACTATAGTGTTCAAGTTTATAGAGTCAAATTTGGCAATACTGTAAAACACACTGAATGGGAGAGTGTACAGGTGTAGAAGATTAGTAACATGGATAGAAAAAATGTCATGAGTGGAATTGGTGGGGGGTCTGGGGGTACTCCCCAGAAAATTTTTAAAGCTTCAGGTCAATTTTGGTGCTCTCTGGTTAATTTTAAAGGTTATGAAAACCTTTGAAGCAAGTGAAAATAATAACTAGAAGAAAACCTTACTGCAAAAAATGAGGGAAAAACTTCTTATTTAATAATTTAGGAACTCCTAAAACATAACTCCAACTCCAACAGCACATGAATTTTGAGGAAAATGTCTGTGTAAATGTAACCCTAACCAACTAATCTTTTATTTTTTCTGCTTTTTGGCACTGCAAATACCAAGGGTGTTACTCAGTCATTCAGTTTTATCTTCGTACTGTACCACACAGATAGAAATAAGATGCTAAACGGGTCAAAATAAAGCACTTATGCAGTTGGGCGCGTAACCGCGTAAGGCCGCAGCGCGCACAGCCGCACGCACGGGAAGGGCACATACACACAAACACACACTAGTCATATACCGGCAAGAGGAGATCAGCTATGAACCCAAACATGAAGGTACATGTAGATCAGTTCTGTCTTCTTCCCTTTTCGCTGTGGTTCTTTCATAATGAAAGCTACTTGTTAGCACTAAACTAAAGTTAGCGTCTGGAGGCTGAACTTCGGTAAAGCTGAACTTGTCCATGTGTTTCTGAGGCACAGAATGGGCAGCGTTTCCTTCCAAAGATAAATAGTCATCAATCTGTCCTCCCGACATAAAAATAAAGAAGTCATCGTATTATCATCACTGTTAAACCTATCAGCCCCCTGTGCGTGGCGTGCCTGTGTTAAACACCTGCAGACCCAGGACAGCAGACCCAGGACAGGATCAAGGTGCCGACTGGACTCCGAGAAACACGTGGGGAAGTTACTTCAATATGACTTTTTTTCCCCCCTCAATTTTTCCATTTGACAGAAATCCGTCGCGGTGACGGAGAACTTTAATCCCTGAACAATGTGATTAATCGCGATTAATCACAGAAATCCACACGATTAGCAGCGATTAAAAATGTTAATCGCTGCCCAGCACTAGTAATTACATAGTGGAACATTTTAATTTTAATTTTTTAATTTTAATTTATTTATTTTCTGTGGTATCTTATACCTCTGTTATATGTCTCAGTGTTTGTCTTACTTTTTGTGTTTCAAAGACTGAATATGAATAAAAATACATTGGTTTAAAAAAAAAAAAAATGCATGGGGTATCCATAAACTTTTTTCACCACTGTAGAAGAAACCACGCAACACAGGGAGAACAGGAGAACCTCCAAAATGTTTGAGAAATGTAACCGTAGGTAGAGAGGAAAGCACAAAATTTGCCTCTCAAAAGCATAAAATGTCTTGATTTGGAAATACTGGCTTCATTCTACAGGGTGTCCCATAAGTCTCCATACATAGGAAAAATAAACGTTTCTTGACATAAACCATTTTTATTTATATAATATGCTCTATATGACTGCCATTTTGTCGGGAACACATTTCAATGCGTGTCCTCCACTGCTGAAGAACTATAAAGAAGAAATATAAAGAAATACATGTTAGAACCATATGTATTATGTCTCCTGTGTATGGAGACTTATGGGACACCCTGTATACTTTGAAGCTACAACTGTATGTACATGAGACTTTCTCTGGCCCGGATCATTCTCTAAAAACCAGTTTCCCTCTTCACTTCTTCACCAAACATCATCTTGAACTTGTCAAGAGACAGTAGTCAACTTCCTGAGCAACTCTGAAAGTTTCCTCTCACTGAGATCTGAAAGGCTGCTGTCGATCGAGGCCCTCCATCCTTACAACACCACAATACCATCTCCATGGCAACCGGTACCCTCAGACCTATATGGAGCACACTTATAAACAGGGTGGGGAAGCAAAATTTACAATATTTTGAGGCAGGGATTGAAAGACAGTGTATGACCAGTTAGTTTATTGAAAGTCATGAGAATTTATTTGCCACAAGAAAATTGACATAATAGAAAATGTTTTTATTCTATGTGTCCTCCTTCTTTCTCAATAACTGCCTTCACACGCTTCCTGAAACTTGCGCAAGTGTTCCTCAAATATTCGGGTGATAACTTCTCCCATTCTTCTTTAATAGTATCTTCCAGACTTTCTCGTAATAGTTTTGCTCATAGTCATTCTCTTCTTTCTATTATAAACAGTCTTTATGGACACTCCAACTATTTTTGAAATCTCCTTTGGTGTGACGAGTGCATTCAGAAAATCACACACTCTTTGACGTTTGCTTTCCTGATTACTCATATGGGCAAAAGTTTCTGAAAAGGTATGGATAATAGTGTTAGGTATGATTATGACATCAATATATGTTTGGTTTCAAAACAATTGACGTAGTGCCTGCTGAGAAAAAACAACTAAATGTTCATTGTAAATTTTGCTTCCCCACCCTGTAATAATAATAATAATAATAATTATAATAATGCATTCGGTATTGTTTTTCAACTTTATATTTTTATTGAACACCGCTACAGAAAAATACATGTTCCAGTTGTTATGTTTTTTGTTTTTTTTTTAACGTTCTACTGCAGGGGTGTCAAACTCATTTTGGTTCAGGGGCCATATTTAGCCCAATTTGATCTCAAGCAGGCCAGACCAGTAAAACAATGACTTAATAACCTATAAATAATGACAAATCCAAGTTTTTCTTTTTGTTTTACTACTAAAAAACCCCAATTAAATTATGGAAATATTTACATTTTACAAAAAAGATGTGAATAACCTGAAAAAACAGAAATATCATTTGAAAAATTAGTGCAATTTTAACAATATTATGCCTCGACTTATTATTTATACATGTACATCTACACACAATGTTACATAAATATTTGGTAACAGACAGAATATTGTTAAAATTTTGAAGTTTGGAACTAAAATTTGAACAATTTCTACAATATTCCATCTCTTATTATTAACACAACTACAGATCACAGTGGATCCATAAATGCACAAAACATTTATTAACAGGCAGAATATTGTTCAAATTGCACATTTGGGGTTGTTCATCTTTGTTTTTATTTATGTATTTATTTGCATTTTATTGTGAAAGAACAGTTTTGAAAATGTTAATATTATCACAGTGTATTTTTTTTTCCACTTAAATTTTTTCCACATAATTTTTCACAAAGAAAATTTGCAGTTGTCATTATTAATGGGTTATTGTGTTGTTATTTTTACTGGAGATCACATTGGTCTGTATGTGGAACCTGAACCAAAAGGATTTTGACAGCCTGGACTGTTCAGGTTCATTTTTGCACTTTCATCCTGCGGGCCGGAATGGAACCTTTGGCGGGCCAGACGTTCAACACCTGTGTTCTACTGGATCATAAGACAAAGACAACAATGACAATGTAAAATTTTTCACAGTTCCTAGCCCAGATGTACAGGTTTTCACCCTCACCTAACCCCATTCCTCACCCTACCACCTCAGTATTGTTTTAAAGCATATATTTTAGAAATATCCACAAAAATACATGTAGATCTAATTTAGGTAATTGTACATTGTAACACACACACACACACACACACACACACACACACACACACACACACACCCCTACAAGTTAACATTCCTATATACACTGTGTCATGCAGACTGTAATTATGGGCTGTTTCAGTGATGGCCTCTGTACCTGTCAGCCTGTCGTTTGTTCCAATAACTCAAGTGGGTGTACTTACACTGTACTTTATCAAAAAAAAAAAAAAAAAAAAAAAAAAGAAGAAGAAGAAAGTTTTGGCACACACACATAAACCACAACACAGTTATATTCAGTAAGGTTGCATTCATTCTGTTGGCTCTTGACAGACCCAATTCATTTTCTGTGAAGTGTACTTGTAATACAGCAACATGTAATACACAGTAATTGTCACTCTTTACTCCTCTTCCCAATTCAATCCCTCACTCACTCACTCCTTACTACATTATTACTGTCTCCGAGTGTTTCCCTCTACTTCCCCTTCCCCTCTCTCTTAGGATGTAGAAGAAGACAACAATCAAAACTCATCAAATCACCATCAGCTCCTAATTAACGCTATAATCGTGGCTAATTAATAAATTGATTAAAAGTGCCCAAGCAGGAACCAAACACAGAGTATCCTTCGCTTCCCTGAGCAACGGCAGGGCCAAGGCCTCCCCAACCCTGAGCGCAACTCCCCCACCCCACCCTCCCCCTACCCCTCCACCACTTCAAAGCGATGAATTAAATAAATCGGTGGCCGTCCTGCGAGGGAGCAGCCAGCTCATTTTCCTTCACAAACAAACTGTCAAAACACACATATCACGCGTCGACCAGAGGGGTCTGAGATCACCATCAGCGCTCCAGCTTTAAAGAGAAGTGTCTTTTTAGCTGTGAAGTCACTGGGTGTTGAGGAAAGAGCCCATCAAAGGGAAGCCTTCAAAGAGGGTTTTAATTATTATTACATGGAGGCTCCCGATCTCTGTTGTCATCTCTCTCTCTCTCTCTCTCTCTCTCTCTCTCTCTCTATCCTTCTCTTCTTCTTTTCAAATATTTCCCTGCGTCTCTCTCAGCAACAACCTGCCAGATTTAGATGAAACCAGGTGAAAAATTATAACCCTCAAAATTTGTTTTTAATTATATCAACAGTGCGTATCTCTTGTCTCCAGCCACCGCCGCCTTCTCACACACTTGCCAGATTCACTAACAAGGTAGAAAAAGAAGTGACACTCACAGTTAATGTGACAACACACACACACCCCAGCCTCTCCTCTTTACTTGTGTGTATTAAAAAGTAGTCAGTTCCAGTGTCAACAGCTGCTCTCACGTTTTAAGGACTGGTGCTTTCATTTGAAGTATATCAGCTAAAATTTCCTTACGGGGTCAAATGAGTGATCATTTTTGTCAAAAAAAAAAAAAAAGTTGTAAGAAATGCATAGAACTGTGTTGAAATAATGCTAATCCATTTGTGCACAGACTATTGATATTATTTGACAGTGGAAGCTATGTTTTCAGATATATCAGATTTTGAAAAGCACGTGTATGTGAAAACTTTTGCTGGTGGACAGACGTGACATTACCCATGATGATCTGGTCAGTACCAGTACTTTATTAGTAATAAACTTTTAGACTTACTATTGCTAATTGTCCTCTTATTCATAAATGTCAGTATTGTGGATCTAAAACAATAACAGCTGATACAAAAACACAAAATGTGGCAGTGGACGGATGTGACATGGTTGTTACAGATCCCATCATACTGATGCTCAGCAGCCATGTCACCGTTTCCACAAATGATCCCTGTGCAAAAACTAGGATCAGAATTATTTATTGTATAGTTTATCATCATACTAGAGAGTAAATAACAATATAGAATTGTTATTTCTTTATAAAAATGCTTATTATTAGAAAACTGTTGATTTAAAAAGTGACGTGTGACATTCTTAATGTACGTATTGGCGTAACATAAGCAGGATGGATCAGCACCATACTCCATATTGCAACCTGTATAAATAAAACATGTGATTTGTAGTATATAATCTTGTAAGAAAAATTGGGGAATCTAAAAGAATAGAATATTTGTTTTTCAGGTAAATTCAGTTAAAATATAACTTGGCCATTTGCAACATGAAAATATAGCATTAATTGTGATGAAATTGGACATTTTTGAGCTGAAAACATAGTTCATATGACCATCAACATGTTGCAACAGAACTGAAATCCTGTAAATTTGCAGAACTTGCATTTACCAACACAAAGTTCCTTTGGGGATTCACTTATATTGATTTCTTATGCACAAAGACAGAAATAAGACCTCTAAGCAAATTTTAGCCGACATTCATTTTCATGTATTTACCATGCATATGTAACATCCTTAACCCTTAAAGCCTCTTTAACCCTGTCTTTAACCTGGAACTAATTTTGTGGCAACACCAAAATGATTTTTTCCTCTACATTTAACCTGATTTATCACTATTTATTATACTATTATCAAGTGCATTTTGCATTTTTCAGCGGAAAAAAAAGAAGGTATTTTGCATTAACTGGTCATACAAAATTATGCGTTTCGTTTTTCTTTTGTTCAGATGAGGTATAGTTTTTTAGATGTTACGTGGTTGACCGTTTCAACTGTGACTCCAATCTTCCACAGTGGCGTCATCCGACATGCTGCTGATGTGTCATTTATCAAGTGGTTGGCTCGATGGACCAATCAGAGCCCGTCGCGCCGACCGCACCTCCCCCGCCCTGGGTGGTCTCTGAAGGAGGGAATCCCAGGTGTGTGAAAGAGTGTACGCCCCTTCATCCTGGTTGACGGGCCGAGGGCTCTGATTGGTCCATCGATTAGCAAAGCAGCTTTGGTTCTTCCTTCCACAACGCAGAGTTGGTGACAGGCTAGACCGGTTACACATGGACAGTTTTCCCTAAGGAGACTGTCCTTTGTTTACATTTCTACTTTTGTTTTTTTCTTTGTGCTATGCAGTGCTGTCTTTTCCTTTCTGTATTGCGATGACATGGTCTGTCAACAAATTACAGCACAAACAGCAAGAGCATAAATGTGAATCTTGTCCAGTGTCTTAAGGCGAAGACCCACCAACTCAACTGCTGACCGTCGCCAGAAAAGATAGCCTGACTGATCAGTCGGCGCCAGTCTCCCCAACGCTGTCGAAAAAGTGTGAAGAACACACCAAATCGACTACTGACTCGAATGTACGTTCTGCGCTTGCGCGAGACACAAACCCAGAAATGACGGAACATCCCTGTAGACCACAACCCAGAGCTCGCTGTCATCAGTCATTGTTGTCAGAGTGTTGAGTAGTCCAGAAAGGTTGTTGTTGTTTAAAGTCAAAGTCAGTCAAATCAAACTTTATTTATATAGCACTTTACAACAACATAAAGAAGCCCAAAGTGCTTTACATCTAAAAGCATGATTAAATGATAAGATAGAAACCGGTTAGTCAAGTACCATAAGTATGCATAAAACAATAAGACACAGCACACAGTGATAAAAAAAACCAACAAAACTCATTAAACGGATGGCTAGTAATAAGAAGATACTGGTGTTGTCAGCTCTTGGGCGTCTTCTTATGGAAGAAGAAAGATGTTGCAGGCGAAAACTGAGGAGAAATCGCACAATGCTAACAATGCTAATAGTGCTCCTGTCATGGAATGAATAAAGTCCATAGGTAACACTGACTAGCACTCATTCAGATACGATATGAGCAGTGAATGGTCTATTATAGAAGACGATAATAGTGTGAAGTGTCTTGGCATAGCTGTATTCACATGTAAACTTCTCGTTCACTGATTCACTGGTCAATCCCTCCACCGATCAAATTGGTCCGACTGAACGACAGGTAGTGGCCAATTACACATGTCGAATCGGCCGAAAAGACTGGCGACGGCATTAACGACGGCCGATCAAACGGAACACGCCAAATAGACTCATGTCACCGACCTCACCAGACTGCCTGATCATGTCCGACCACCACTAGTGTGTCTATGCCTTTAATCAATCTCCCACATACACTAAAGGCGGCCATACACTGTGCGAGTATTTCAGTCGTTGCACGCACCTCCATCTCAAACTGTGCGAATCAATCGTAAAGTCAGGCTCACGATTCATGTTCTCACACTGTACGGACCGATGCTCGTATGCGACCTGACTGCTCATACTGTAGGACCATACACCAGAGGACGCACGGCACGTTCGAGTGTTGTATCCGGAAATACAACGTTAAAATACCAAGGAATCCGTAAAAGTGCATAGACGATTGTGTATTGGTGTGAGTCATGAAATGGTAGTGCTAAACCAAAACCAAGGAGCTGCTTTGGCAATATGTGCCATTATCTGTGGGGAATCAAATAAGAAGAAAAGACGACGACAAGGGATGGGAATCGAGAGTAGCTTGATTCCTTGGAATCGTTTGCCTGCCTGCTTAATGATTCTGCTTATCGATTCCGCCTTCACTGTGCATGCGCAATGACGTCACACGTACGCTGCATTGTTTTGGTCAGAATGTGGCCAACATGGCGTTGAGGCAGAAACGGTCTAAATAGACAACACCAGGTCCACTTACTTGGAACACTGTCAAAGCTTCCATGTCTTCGAAAGGGTGGAATCCCTCCAATATCCTCAAACATTTGTCCACAGCATGTGAATCATTTACAGGAATGTCACATATTTGATACTCAGCGGTGCTTGTGAATGTAGCGGCAGAGTGAACGCCGGGCCAGTTCCGGTGCGGGCAACAAACGTCGTAACTCCTCAAATACAAGTTTCCGAAGGTAAGCAGGGAAAGGAAATGAGGTGCACAACAACGGGAGACGAGCCGAGTAGAACCAGTTTCACGCAGTAGAAATGCAGCAATAGAGGAATTAGTAAAGCATCTTTAGTTTCACTTTCACTGTACGCCCCCCCCCCCCCCCCCGAACCGGCCCGGCGTCATCTGTTATTATTTGTACATATCGTATATGTTATATTTTCTGTGCAAAGATGGAAATATAAAAGACAGTTAATGCAAACACACCCATTTATACTCTTTTATTCCTTCACCCAATGAGAATCTATAAGAGAATCAATGAGGAATTGGATCGATAAGCAATATCGATAATGGAATCGGAATCGTTAAATTCTTAACGAGTCCCATCTGTAACAACGACGTGTTTGGTGCAGGAATTGGTTGGCCAGACGTGGACAGTATGGGCTGTCAAACCTACAGCAAAGGGAACTAGAGGTAAGCTGCTACCGTAAGCTTAGAAGCTTAGTTATTATTGTATTCGTGCATGCACAGTATGAGAATTTGAGGCACATGGGTTCGTGGCACTGCTTTGACAGTGCGATACCCTCACGAGGAGCGAGCAGGATTTCAAACAGCTCCGTTTTCCTTGCGAACACACGATTGCTGGTCATGAGGTGGTCATGAAGTGTTCATCACTTCTCCTTACCCCATGTACACTGCATGAAGCACGACACTCGATTAGAGGCACATCTGGCCCGATCCCAGAAATAGTCACACGAGTGAGAAATCGTCTCTAAAATCACACAATGTATGGCCGCCTTAAGGTGATACTTAGAATTTACAATAACGGTCATCCAAACTATAGCCTTAGTTTACATCAGAACATCCCTCCAGAGTACACTGTTATATTCACAACATGATTAAGCAGTTGGACTGTCTTATCCATACACAATGACACAAGGACTTGTCATTCTGATGGCATTGATACAGATATTTACTTCTGAGAGATGAACTATTGGTATTTGTATGAATTGTTTTGAGAAATGCACTTACTGTTTTGCAAATGGCGAAGATGATTTGAGAATTTTCCCAAAGCGACTGAGAAAAACTAATACTACCCAAAGGAAGCAGTAACATCAAACAAAGAAAACTTGACAAAAACAAAATTATGATCACAGTTCATCCCTGACTTCCACTGACATCAGACCGTACAACACAGTAGTCAATGGCAGACACACAGATAGAATATTCTGTTAATTATGTACTGATTTTCGTGACATGATTTAATTTTGGTATTTTTGCTTTGTGAGCAGAACTGCACATGAACTCCCTTCCTCCATATGTGAATGAACATAATAAATAACTATATAACTAAAAGTGTTGCAGTAGAAGTAAATGCTAAAAGACCTTGCATATTTCAAAATGTCACAGTTTTAGATAATATTCTGCAATGATAGGTTTAGTTTCTTTTTCAGTGCATTGCTGCTTTTTAACCTTTAATCAAATTTGAAGGGCTGGGTGAGTAAGAAAATTTTAAAAAAATGTCAAAACTTGGTACAATGCACCCCTTTTATTTTTTTAAGTCCTTGTACAGGCTGCAGAAGAGGGAGGACTTCACTTTAGAAAAAGACGATTGATGATTTTTATTTATATATATTTTTTTCATTTAATTCGTTTATTCATTTTCTGTCATTACTTAATTCTGTGCAAGGCCTTACAGAGTGTTCCAAAGGCAGACCAGTATTCACTCACACATTCATGCCTAGGGCCTATATAACCTGCTAAATGGTGGCATTGTAGCTCAAAGGGTCGCACTTTTAATAAATGTATACTCTGTACATATCCGTATGGTTTTTGTCCAGATTCTTCTTACCACATTTCAAAGACATACAGTGTAATATTTCATTTTCAAGTTCATACATTTATCTGGATAAAGAAAAATGAGTAATTGCAGTAAGCGAGCACAATCAGTAGTGGCTTTTCCATTGGACTTATGCAAAAAACTTTACAGATATTTACTAAATGTCGAAAAAACGGAAGTGCATAATGTCGGTTTTCCATTAAATCACAAATGTGAAGGTTTTTTTTGTTTATTATCATGAGATGACACGAGAAGGCATTCCATAAACATGGCAACGAACGTAAATATGGTGTTGATTCACAGATATATTCATTATTATTACATATTACCCCTCTATCTCGTACTAAATTTAAAAAATTATTCAGTTTCCTGGTGTGTCCACACATACAGCGCCATGTTTCTTTTAAAACTCTTCTTCTTCACTTGTTGTAACATCTGTCAGCATCCTTTTTTTTTCATTCACGTGACTTGTGAAGTAGCATTTTTGTGTGATATACTAATTTTGCTATCCCCGAAAAACCACCTCATGCCAGTGCAAAAAATTCTCATCAAAAAACAAGAGTTTTGGCAAAATTGTCATTTATCCATTAGGCAAGTTATTATGCAAAAGTTATATTCACACAATTTGAGGGTCAATGGAAAAGCGACTACTGTCAACCATTTTTCAGTTTTTTTAATTGGTCCAAAATGTGTCTGAAAAGTGAAAGATCATATTTTCTTTGTGGAATGGAACAATTAGCCGTGCCTATGATTTCCATCCAGAGTTGGATTAATTTTTCAGCAAGATCTTATATTGATATGATGTGAGAGTCCGACCACTGTGTAAATTCTTCATCACATCCTAAAGTTGCTGTTTGTCATCTTGGAATACGTCTGTGTCATCAGCAAAGAATAGAATCCACTGACGTCCAGTCCTGGTCCTTCAGTATATTCAGGATCAGCTGACCTCATTTTATGGACACATCATGTTACTGAACCTGGACCTGAACACCTGACCCAACCTCAGATCATACTGCCCCCACAGGCTTGGACTGTAGGTACTAAGCATGATGGGTAGGGATGGGACTCGATAAGAATTTAACGATTCTGATTCCATAATCGATTTTGTTTATCGATATGATTCTTTATCGATTCTCTTATTGATTCTCATTGGGTGAGGGAATAAAAGAGTACAAACGCGTGTGTTTGCATTACCTGTCTTATATTTCCATCTCTGCACAGAAAATATAACATACAGTTTGCATAAACAATAATAACGGATGACGCCGGATCCAGTCCGGGGGGGGGGGGGGGGCTTTACTAATTCCTCTGTGTCTCCCATTGTTGTGCACCTCCTTTCCTTTCCCCGAACTTCGGAAACTTGTATTTGAGGGGGCAGGACATTTGTTGCCCGCACCGGATAATGCCCTGGTGTTCGCTCTGGTGCTAGATTCACAAGCGTCGCTAAGTACCATATCAAATACATGATATTCCTGTACATGAATCACATGCTGTGGACAAAGGTTTGAGTATATTGAAGGGATTTTACCCTTTTGAAGACATGGAAGCTTCCACAGTGTTACAAGTGGACCTGGTGTCGACTTTTTAGACCGTTTCTGCCTCAACACCATGTTGGCGACGTTCTGACCAAAACAATGCAGCGTGTGCGAGACATCATCACACATGTGCAACGAAAGCGGAATCGATAAGCAGAATCGTGAAGCAGGCAGGCAAATCATTCTAAGGAATCGAGCTACTAATGATGGGTAATCACTTCATCCACCTCTCTTCTCACCATGATGCACCCATTATTCTGGAACAGGGTCAGTCTGGACTCATCAGACCACATGACCCTTACAGTCCAATATTTATGCTCTCTATCAAACCAATGGATATTTAAGAAATGAGATGCTACTCACTGCATCAGAGTTAAAGCTTGTTGCAGCTAAAACATATGAATCACTGCAGTAATCATCAAATGAAAGGATTTTACATATTTGATGGTTAAATTCTGATGGCAACTTTTTTTTTTGTGCCAGACTATGTATTTTCTTGTGTCATTTGTAACATACAGTATATTGTAAATAAAATAAACAGGTGACAGGTGCTTCAGTAAAGTGATGGACCTCCACTTGTACTAGAACATTATCAGTGAACCTTGACATTGATTCTCCTGGAGGGATGACTGATGTTTCTTCTCTCATTGGTTGTTTTGATGATGGTGGTCTAGAACAGTGTTTTTCAACCACTGTAGTATGCCGCGAGATATTGTCAGGTGTGCCGTGGGAAATTATCCAATTTGTGTGCCTGTGCGGTCTAGCGCCTGGCAGAGTAATCATGTAGTACTCTTCCATACCAGTAAGCGGCAGCAGCAGCAGCAGCAGCAGGTAGCTAATTGCCTTGTGCTTGGAGACAAACGAATTAGTGACGCATGGATGCAGCGACAGATGGATAGCAGGACGACGGTGAAAGTGATGGATAAGTTTTTGAAGAGGAAAAATGCTGACTCTGAACTGGACCCTGGACAAAATCCGGACCCAGATGAAGGCCCTAGTATGAGTGGAGGTCAAAAGAAAGCAAAGACGTCCAGCAAAGTTTCTGGCGCGAGGCAATACAACGAAAGCTATCTTTCATTTGGATTTACTTTTACCGGAGATGCAACGGCACCGACTCCGTTGTGCTTGGTATGTGGTGAAAAGCTCTCCAACAGTGCTATGGTCCCAAGTAAGCTTAAACGCCATCTCCAAATGAACCACCCTTCACTTCAAAACAAAAATGTGGAGTATTTTGTTCGCCTGCGTGAACACACGGAGAAACAAGCAACTTTCATGAGAAAAACCACAAAGGTAAACGAGAGAGCCCTTAAAGCTAGCTACCACGTTGCTGAACTTGTGGCTAAATCAAAAAGGTCCCACACTGTGGCAGAGCAATTAATACTTCCCGCCTGCAAAGCCATTGTAAATGAGATGCTTGGACCCGAAGCGGCTAAAGAAATAGCCAAAGTCCCTCTCTCAGATAACACAATTTCCAGACGTATTGATGAGATGTCTGCAGACATAGAAAGTGTGGTTTTGGACAAGATCCATATCAGTAATAAATTTGCGTTGCAACTTGATGAGTCTACTGATATAAGTGGACATGCTCAACTCTTGGCCAATGTGCGTTTTGTAGATGGAGACACAATCAGAGAAAACTTTCTATTTTGCAAGGCTTTGCCAGGAAAAACAACAGGAGAGGAAATTTTTCGGGTCACATCAGAATATCTGGAAAAAGGAGGACTTAAGTGGGAAAACTGCACGAGTGTCTGCACTGATGGAGCTGCAGCCATGGTCGGGCGCACCAAAGGCTTTGTAAGCAGGGTGAAGGAAAAAAACCCCAGATGTGATCATTACGCACTGTTTTTTACACCGCGAAGCCCTCGTAGCCAAGACTTTACCAGCAGACCTCGTTCCTGTGTTGGATGAACAGGCCCAGGTTTCACACTGAGTGAGTATAAATATGAAAGATTATAAAATACTTTATTCTTTGTGTTTATTTGATTCCTATTCAAGACGTTATAATATAACGTCATTCTTCAATGTTAAAAAACACTTATATTAACAATATAACACTTATATTGTTAATATAAGCTTTTTTTTCCACATTTTCAGCTGGTGGTGTGCCGCGGGATTTTTTCAATGAAAGAAATGTGCCTTGGCTCAAAAAAGGTTGAAAAACACTGGTCTAGAACACTGTTTAACCCATTGGTCCAAAATCTCCCATAGGTGTTGAGTGAGATTGAGCTGTGATGATAGTTATGGTCTTAGTATATAATTCAAACCATTTCAGTGCTCTTCACACCGTTCATGCCCTATGGAGGTGGACATTTGCGTTGTAGGATTTTCCTTTAATTTGTCACCCACCTGGAAAAATCCTCAAAACACAGCTACTATGAAGCCAAAAAACAAAAAAAAACAAAAAAAAAAACAGTGTCTACTCTCTTGATCTATTCCACTTTTAGAAAACATCAATGAACTCTCAGGGACCCTGCCCTCCCTCCTCCCAGCATCCATCCTCCGGTTTCCTTGGAGACGGTTCCTTAACAAACCCCTGAGGCTCTCGTAACTGAGACAGCTCCAGTTGCAGAGACAGTGTGGGGACAGTTGCTGTGCATCGACGGAGAGATGCTCACCAAAAATAGTTACTATACTAAAGAAGTCAAACCTGGTGGGGGGGCACCACACACACACACACACCACACACACACACACACACACACACACACACACACACACACACACACACACACACACACACACACACTGTGAAGACAACACTATTCACAGGTACCTGAGAACCATCACTTTAAATACAAAGTTGTCTCATAGTTTACCACTGATACAAAAAGCTCTGAGTCAAACCTGAGAGACTAATTTGCATAAATTAATTTTCATATCGACTTAGTCATCTGTTTTTGACACTGATGAGTTTAACCCTTTCATGCACAGTGGTCACTACACTGGACAGTTATTCTCCCGCTGTTCTCTTGTATATTCATGGGTTTTGTTGTTTTAGTTCCATATCAGCCAACACAGTGGACGCTTATGCACCATCCCATAATAATACACTGACATTCAGACCATTACTGTCACTGATGTAACTGATACTATAACTACATAAACCTGATCTGCACTAACATGTTTGAGTGTAAACCACTTGTGATTTGTTAGACAAAGTTGTTTGTTTTTTTTTTTTGCATATTATCTCCATGTAGTGAGTAATAACGAGCATTAGAATATGTTAAACTGTGAGAAAGCATCAGATTAGCAGCATTAAAAATGTTTTTATTTCATTGTTCTCATATCACTTTCTTACAAAAGAGGATTAGGGCCACTGGAAAAAAAAGGTCCAATATATATTTTTTAATTGTTATTCTGAGAAAAAAGTCAGAATTCTGACTTTAAACTCATAATTCTGACTTTTTTCTCATAATAATAAAATATATATATTGGACCTTATTTTATTTTATTTTATTTTATTTTTTACAATGGCTTTAATCCATACTTTCTGATATTGGGTTTTAAACACACGTTTCTTTACTTCAAAAATCAAATGCATGGGCATTTTTGTAACTCCATGAAAAAAAAAAAGATTGCATTTTTTTTTTCATGTGTAAGGAGGAATAAAAACACTCAAGAAAAAAAATCTTTACTAAGGTTCTCATAATTCATGCATGAAAGGGTTAAAGCTGTCTGTGTGGCCTTTCTGCTGGCAGATGCACACATGCAGGAGTTACACAAAAAAAAACTGGAAAGAGTACATTTAGATGAAATATATGAAACACTGGTGAACATCCTAAAGAAGGAAGAATCACAGAAATACATCTGGATTACAGAGTCTTCGTCAGGGTCCACTACAAAAGTACAAAATTTCAGGGAATCATGGGAAACTAATCAATAGTGGGGACTCATAAATAGAGGGTGCTAGGGTGCTGCCCCACCTGTCTCACATTGTTTATTGTTTATACGGATTAGCTTTAACTGTAGTGGTTGCTACTCTTCCTGGGGTCCATTAAAATACAAATAGAGTCTTTTTTAAATTTTTATTTATTTATTTATTCATTCATCATCATTATTATTCTTATTAGTTATTTTTATTTATTAATTTGTTTATTTTTATTTTTTGATTTTTTTTTCTCCCCCCCCCCCGAGCTTCTTTCTATACTACTATTTAAAACCCTTTTCTGATTTCTTGCTTCTGTATACTCATATCCTTTAACCCTTTTACTTATTAGACTGGCAATTTTGTTCTCATTCTCTCTTCTGTTTCCACCTGGGTATGCAAAACCTGAACAAAAGGAAAAACACACACAAACACACTTGTAAATACCCCTTTGTTTGCATCTGTCTTTGTTTTGCTTAATGTCTATGTTTTATGAATTCTCTTTTGTTTGTTTGTTTGTTTGTCTTTGTAACCCCTGTGACAATATTTTTTGAGCACTAAATAATAATAATAAAAAAAAAAAAATCCAAATACATAAATAAATAAAAACAAATTCATTGTTATCATCAGCAAGCTGAAAATTTCATCTCAACACATAAACCTTAAAACATGAGCATGAAAAAGAAGACGATAGGAATCACTTAAAATAATTTTACAAAAACATTAATATTTCAATGAACAAGCTATACATGATACAGCCAGTGAGTACTGTGTATAATCTGCATTTAAGTGTAATTTAAAAATGCTTTTGGTCGTTTAATGAGCAGTCAAGTCATGTGTTTCCATCTAATGCTAGTCTCTGACCTTGTGGCATTAGTTTTCTTCACCATGGGACTGTCTCACTACTCCCTCTAGTGGTCACATAAATATAACAGACCATTGGTGTGAATATATTCACTTCATATCTCTACAATCCACTACATTCATATCTTTGGCAGAACTTCAGAGCCCTTTGTTCTACACCAGTGTTTTTCAACCTTGGGGTTGGGACCCCACGTGGGGTCACCTGGAATTCAAATGGGGTCACCTGAAATTTCTTGTAACTGATAAAAATAAGAAATAAAAACTTACTAATAAAAATGAGAGGGATAATCCCAATCCATAAAAGACATGACAAACTGAAGCTGAAACTGAAGCACTGTGGTACTGTTTATCTTTCAAATGTTCATTGTGGTCGGTTTCAGATGCTGCAGCTCTTTCATAATTCATAGTTTGAGTTCTTGTTTGTTCAGTATTAATTGTCAGCCTTGTAAATCCAAGCTGGACTGACTGTACATATCCTGACCAAGGAAAATAAAATTCTGACCTTGTGCAGTAATCTACACCTGGCTTTTCTGCCTTCATCCATAATAATATACATTATATAGACTAAATGCTCATCTAAAATTAATGCTCTTTGCAACATAGCGTGGCAAACTATTACATGATCAAAAACAAATTAATTTTAGCAAAAAAATGTCTGTTTCGAATGTCTGGGGTCGCCAGAAATTTGTGATGTTAACATGGGGTCACAAAGACAAAAAAGGTTGGAAACCACTATACTAAACACTAAGGGCCGGATCTATCAAAGGTTTGCGTGTATTAAAATGTGTGCAAACTCATTGCACACGCAAAAAAATGTACAAACTGATTCACTAACAGTGCGCAATATGGGTTGCATCTTTCAAAGGTGCAAAATAGTGCATCTGATCCAGTTAGTACATTTGCCACAATGAATATGCAATATGGGGCGTTTCCATGCAGTTGTGCGTGTGGTGGGAGGAGAAAACGTAAATAAATTAATTTAGCACACGCAAAGTGATTTATCAAACCCGAAAGTGATTTTGCTGATAGAAACTGTGTCTATATTTAGTACGTCTCAAAAGGAGGTGCAAACAGTTTGGATGTGTAATTGCACACACATGGCTGCAGTTAGGAGACAAAGAAATGACGGAACGAGATGCGGAGAACGCATTTTTCACCCTCGTGTGAACATTTTTGGAGTGACAGAAGAAAAAATAATTGAGATATATGCGCGCGGCCCCACCACCACCACCACCACACACACACACATACACACACACACACACACACACACACACACACACACACACTCTTTATGGCTCCTGATGATCGTGATTAAAAACACGCACCAACATTCGGCTACAGTGTGACAAAATTATGTGCGCTCAACAGTCATTCAATCCAAAGCCCCCCCCCCCAGTGCACACACCATGCGCGCACACACACACACCTTTAAAATGAAAAATAAATGAATGAGTAATGCAATACCTTCAATGACAAAACTTCTCCGTCACATTTCCTTGCGTCTGGATCATTCAGCCACTGTTCCCATTAGTGCTGCTGTATCCCAGAGCAGTTTTTCCAGCGTATTTTCTCCAGTAGCACACGTAAAATCCTCATTTAAATAGGGTGGTCTCCAAGACTTTGCACCTGTTTTAATTTACACAAGCAATCTGAGTAAATCACCCGCAAACCACGGTTCAACCCCACACGCAAAATTCTAGATTGTGCAAGCAAATTACTACACGCAAATTGGGATCTTAGTAGATCTGACCCTAACTGTAGATCAATTTTAGTAGAAATACAAATACTACATACAGCCCCTTCAAATGCGTTTTATCTTTGCCTTCCCTTAACATGTTGATTTTAGAAAGTTTTTATGGCCTATAAATACTGCTGTCCAGTTGTGTAAAATAATACCATATTGTGCTTAGTTTTATTGCTAACATCTGCTTGTGTATCTTGTTTGCTCCACCTCAACCAAAAATAAAAATGTGTGCGACCCCCCCCCAAAAAAAAACCACAAACAAACATGTTGATTATGCTTACAGTTTTGACTAATCAATTAACTGATTATTCATGCACATCCCTCATATGAACCTGCCACCTGACAAACACTATGACTAAACATCTACAAAAGTGCAAACAACAGTAAAGAAATCCAACATATTCATTTTAAATGTTATATTTATGTGTTTTTTGTTACTTGTGTTCTGTTTCAGTTGACACAGTTTGTGCCTTTTTCACCTTTTTATTTATTTTTTTTTTACTTAAGCCTACCTTATACAAAACATGCAATGATTAGGCATAGAAGTGACTGTAGCTGTCTCAAACTGTGACAGAAGGCAAAAAGATAAAAGACAACAACACATGTAAAACCACAGGATTAAGCTACCGAAGGGATGTCACTACAAGTCAGTTCTAGGAGCTTTAGTGTTGTTTCTTAGTGACACGTTCACCCACACATATACAAACATGCACACAGGCCCAGAACAACCCACTGAAACCTCACTAAAGAATGGAATTAAATCATAAAAACACAGATACGATATGATATGCTTGTCATAGGCCCACTAATATATAACACACTAACATTTGCAAACCCACTCTTGGAAAAACTCCAGTGTTTTTCCACACACACACACACACACACACACACACACACACACACACACACACACACACACACACACACACATACATACACACACACTCATATATACATGCAGGCTCATTACAGGGTGAATACTGGCTCATCTTCTGACTTTATACCACTCTCATTAGTTCAAATATCAGCTCGGTGAACAGAATGGTAATGGAGGATCGAGCGAAGAGGTGAATGTCAGATGAAAGAGAAGTGAGAATGAGTGCAGAAAGTAAAGGGTGAAGAGGCCTTGAGAGAGAAGAGAGAGAAGAGTGAGAAGAGAAAATGGCCCCGTCAAGTGATTTAATACTGTTGGCAGCCATATTGGAGATGCTATGCTGTACTTTCACTATTGCATTTTCATTCCATTTGTGTGTGTGTTGGATTTCAGTCATGCTAGCCTGCACTTGTATGAGGAGTTACTTTCACTGTTTCACTTTCTTTCTTCTTCTTTTTTTTTTTTTTGGTCAATTATCCAACTACCTGTGACCTTTTGTTCGCTGTGTTGTATTATACTGAGCACAAGCTCCTCAAGCTTTTTCTGTTTCTTTTTTGTTGAACAATTAAACGCAAAAGCTTCAAACTAAATTGTGTTTATGTACCTTGGAGAATTACACACTTCCCACTTAGCTCCTTTTACCAAAGAATTACCAGAGACTGTCAGCATCAAAGGCCTTGTTATTCTCATCTGTAACTCTGTTGGGATCTCTACAGCACCGTCCACACTAGCATGGATACTTATCCCATTAGATTTATTTCCTCCTGTCAACACTACCTTCATTTTACCAAATCCTACCAATGGCCCCTTAGTCCAACTCTACATCATGGCATTTGGATGCTGGCCTCTTCAGGACCTCCTACAGCTGTGTGCTACGGTGGCTGCACAAAAGGAGGTTTTGCAGAGGGTGGGAAAGTTTGTACAGAGGACCAGCATACCACCCAAAGGGGACATGAAGCCCACCAGATGCAAGGAGAAAGCCACCTGCATCCTCCATGACCCCACCCACCCTGCCCTCAGGAAGGAGGCTGCACTGCATCTGGACAAAAACATCCAGACTGATAAACAGCTTCTATCCGGAACTGCTCCACCCCCTCATATACTGCCCCCCATAGACTGTCCACCACACACCTTAACACAGTGGTTTTCAACCTTGGGGTCAGGACCCCATGTAGGGTTGCCTGGAATTCAAATGGAGTCACCTGAAATTTCTAGTAATTGATAAAAAAAACAAAACAAAACAAAAAGTACCATTTATGGTGAGTTGACAGAGAAAATCCCAATCCATAAAAGATATGACAAACTGTGAAGCTGAAACTGAAGCACTGTGGTACTGTTTATCTGTCAAATGTTCACTGTGGTCGGTTTCAGATGCTGCAGCTCTTTCATAATTCATAGTTTGAGTTATTGTTTGTTACCTCCACCAAGTGAAACATTAGAAGTTATGTTTTCATCTGGGTTTGTCTGTCTGTTTGTGTTTGTCTGTTAGCAAGATAACTCAAAAAGTTATAGACGGATTTGGATGAAATTTTCAGGTAATGTTGATTCTGGCACAAGGAACAAATGATTAAATTTTGGTGGTGATGGGGGGGGGGCGCCTGATCTACCCTGGCAGATGTCTGCGCTCTCTGAGTGCTTTTCTAGTTCAGTATTAACTGTCAGCCTTGTAAATCCAAGCTGGACTGACTGTACATATCCTGACCAAGGAAAATAAAATTCTCACTTTGTGCAGTAATCTACACCTGGCTTTACTGCCCCCGTCCATAATAATATACATTATATAGACTAAATGTAATCTAAAACGAACGTTTATTTCCAACATAGTATAGCAAACTATTACATGATCAAAAACAAATAATATTAGCAAAAACAAAAAAAAAACTCTCATTTTTGAATGTCTGCTGTTGCCAGAAATTTGTGATGTTTAAATGGGGTGATGAGCCAAAAAAGGTTGGGAACTACTGCCGTAATGACAGTGCTGCTTAAGTCACTACTACTACCACTTTATTTCATTGTTGCTGATATTGTTGCTACATGCACCATCACTTTAACTGTTACTGTTGCTGCATACTGTGTAATGTTGTACATATTAAGAATAATAGAATATAACACATATAATATAACATATAATAATATAACACAAACATGTCTAACAAATTGATAATTCCTTAAAATATAAAAATAAATAAATAAATAATATAAAAAATAAAAACAAACAAATAAATAAATAATTCCTTTTCAAAATTGTCAAAGTTCTACCTCCTTCCTCATTAATAACAATCTTGTAGTGTCAGTGGAAAGGCCTCTGGTGAACGAATTCCTCTCCCCTGGTGGATTATCTGTGTATTGCATGTATCTAATTGTATACATCAGGTTTTTCAAGAAAAAAAAAAAGTCACACTGTTCATGTTGAGGACTTCAAAACTCATGTATTGAATATGATACGTTTGGCGTTATAGGGTTAAAAGGAGAAAGTGGACATTGCAACATCCCAAAAGTTTAAAATGAAAACATTAGACATGGCAACATTCTACTTTTCTTGGTCAGTATCAAATTTAGACTGTACTTTATTAGGTGTTAAAGCCAGTACTAAAACTGAAATTAACCCTTTCATCGCATCATATGGTTCTGTCTGTCTGGATACATGCACATCAGAATTTGTAAAAAAAAATCTTCACTTTTGAAGGAATTAGGGTTTTGGTGATCTTACACATTGAGCACAAACGGTACTCACACTGATGCCCTGTATAACTAAAGGACCTCTAGCACAGGTGATGCATGTGGAGCTGAAGGACATAAATATAGAACAGACAATAAATGATGCAAAGTCTGAGAAAAGTGTTTACTTGCTTTGATGTTTCAACCTTAGCTGCTACTCCTCTTCAGTAGATAAGTGGAAATCGAATAAAAATCAAAGAATAAACACAAGCAATATTGACTGAAGTAAAACAGTGGATGCATAACTTAGTGGATTTGTTTGCTATCTGCATCTGGTGCCAAAATCCTTACAAAGTCAAGGTTTCTTGGTAAACAAGTCTTTTCACAGTGGTACATTTTTTATTGTCGGTTCACGTCCTCCACTGATGAACGCCACAAACACCCACAGGAAAAAAGGGTCCAATTCTAAACATGAATGATACTTGATGCTCTGCTCTTCATAAAGCCAAGATTCTATTTTCGAGAACATGTGATACACTTTATATATGTTACTCAGTGTACAGCTGGTTTCCACTCAAACCTAGCAGCTCCGCAGCCATTATTATTATTAGCGTTTTACTGCCACCGGAGTCCTATTTTTTATTATGACTCACACCTGAGATAAAGTTAAATATCACATCATATGATGAACTCCAAGAGAAAAAAGTATGATTACATTATCAAAGGGATGATTATTTATAATTACAATGGACTGATCTTTTGTTTTAACTGTTGGATCCATAATAACATAATAGACACATAACATGTCTATACATTAGAAAAAGATTAGATGAGACAGAAGGGACAAAGTAGTTCATTAGACACCGGACAGTAATTTCTGAAAGATCCTGAAATGCATGCATAAACATAATACAACTAGAACAGCACTTGGAGAGCGCAGACCTCCGCCAAGGCAGATCAGTGCCCCCCCCCCCCCCCCCAAATGATTGTCTGTCTGTCTGTCTGTGTGCAAGATAACTCAAAAAGTCATGGATGGATTTGGATGAAAAATTCGGGAAATGTTGATATTGGCACAAGGAACAAATGATTAAATTTTGGTGGTGATCGGGGATTGGGGGGGTGGGGGGGCACTGATCTGCCTTGGTGGAGGTCTGCGCTCTCTTTTCTAGAAAAGCCCTAGAGCGCAGACCTCCGCCAAGGCAGATCAGTGTCCCCCCCCCCCCCCCCCCCCCCCCCCCCCCCCCAGGAGGCCTCAGGGAAGACTAGAAATTCCATTTATTTATTTTATTTATTTCATTTATAGTGATATATGTACAACTGGAATGTACAGTAAAATGCATTTTAGAAAAGCACATGAATATTCTACAAAGTATAGGAGCATCTGGACAATAACATGATAAAAGACCATCATGAAAACCTCTAGGACATTCTGAAGGTGTGTAACACTATCTATCTATCTATCTATCTATCTATCTATCTATCTATCTATCTATCTATCTATCTATCTATCTATCTATCTATCTATCTATCTATCTATCTCTCTCTCTCTCTCTCTCTCTCTCTCTCTCTCTCTCTCTCTCTCTCTCTCTCTCTCTATCTATCTATCTATCTATCTATCTATCTATCTAGTTTTGAACAGTCCCATTACAGACTAACTGTTGCAGATCTAGCAGAATCAGAGCCTTAATACTTAACACAATCTGAATATCCTGGCTCCTGAAAAAAAGATGGTCTTTTTTCACTACTTAGAGTGTATTAATAAATCAGCTGGGTTTCCTTTCTCACTAATTCCCATGTCTATTCGGTTTCAAGCATTTTCAAAGATTTACCCTTCCTTCCCGTCGGTTCTCCTCACATCTCGTCCAGCACCCTGACCTCTCTTTGTGGTCTTCCTTTGTTAATATTCTGAGCATCCCATCAGCTCTGACCTCAGGGCGAGCTTCTGAAAAGATTTCATTTTGACTGGAAGCTACCAATAACGCGCTTATAAAGTTGTAAAGTACAGCTAGTAATAAAACAATACCACAGGCACACACCACACACTCACTGTATTAGCATTACAAGCAACACATCTACACATGTGTACATATCGCAACTTCAAGTACCGAGGGTGAATGAAAACAGTAAAGCTCAATAAACTCATTGCTTTACATTAAATGCAATCTATAGCTGTTGGCTCTTACAATTTATTAGACTGTAAGACTAAGGATAGTGAGGCAGATAATTCTTAAGAAGGCTTAATCATTATCCGTGACAAGTTGACTTGGGGTTGCATGAAAACTTTATATAAATGGCATTTTTTCCTGTCTTTGTGAAGATAATGGTGAATGAGCTCATAATGTCTGGTGTTTAGTATTTTCTTCTTCTAAAAAAACAAACAAAAAAACAACAGTATTAAATGAAAGATTTTTGGATAACAGGCTTTTTAAATGATTCCAGGGACAGTTATGATCAATTACTGCCTGTGTTTGCTAATCAGAATGTGTCATTTTACGATAGGTATGTGTGTGGGTGGTGTTTGCGGCATGTTGTAATAAATTATTGGACTACATAAGCCCTGTATTTCTTGACAGCTCTTCATTATCAGGCTGTGGTGTTGCCAGGTTACTAAGCTTAACATTTTAGCCTACAGGCTTAGAATACCCCGAGGAATTATTTGTTTATATGATCATATAATACAATAATTAAATTTTCACAAACAGCACAAAGCTGTTTCTGAACATTCTTGTAAATCTAAGTCATAAAATGGTGCTTTTGTTGAAATGCTTGGTAAAATGATGTGTGTATTTTGGTTGTTTTTCCATTTCCATTTCTTTCAGAATGCATATTTAGAGTGATTCAGCAATAGTCACTTGTTTACTAGTTGAAAGTCACTGCTGAAAAGAAAATGAGGAAAAAAGAAAGAAACATCAGGGGCGTGTTCAAAGCATAGAGGGTATTTCCATTATATCTGCAGAGAAAGAGAAGGGGGAAGGAAGAAATTAGTCACATTATGAGGACCTACATCTGTTAACAGCAAGTCCTAATAAAATAAATCATTACATTTAAGAATTAAATGTTTTTTTAACCTATAAAGACCCAAACACCCACTGGCAACCAAAATCATTTACTGATATACAATGTTTAATACGTGTTGATCCACTAATCCTATCAATATGTGTAAATAATTGATGCAAAATACAGTTTGTCATCTTTTCATGGTCATCAGATATGATCCATTTGGACGTTCAGAGGCTCCATAGTTACCATGGAAACACTGTCATCTTCTACAACACTGATTCACCAGAAAAACCCATGGAGTTGGATCAATGACAGTGGATGGAGACACTGGGTTTATGGTCAGTTAATGATACATTTTACTGAAAAAGTCATTTTTTTCTTCAGTTTTCTATATTTTTGATATAATAAAATGCAATTTTAATCTGAGCTTTTATGAACATCTACATGATCAGTTGATTAACTGTAGGAAAATACCTGATTTTCACTGAAAAAAAAAAAAATACAGAAGATAATATTACAATAAATGGTAATAAATCACTTAAGGATAGTTAAATATCCTCCTGAGACCCAGCAATGCATCTTTGTCCTCCATAGTGGACAAGATTTTCACTGCTTTACTTAAAAAAAATACTGTCCACTGCAAAATACATTCCATTATAATATGTATGTGTGTGTATATATATATATATATATATATATATATATATATATATATATATATATATATATATATATATATATATATATACACACACATATATATGTATATATATGTATATATATATATATATATATATATATATATATATATATATGTGTGTGTCACAGTAGAGATTGAAATCCAGTAGGATTCCCAATCCTACTAGGACAGATAGTAATTGTAGTTTGTCCTAGGACAAACTAAAACTGCAATTACTATCTGTCCTAGTAGGATTTGTAATCCTACTAGGACAGAGAGGAATTTTGGTTTGTCCTAGGACAAACTAAAATTATTATCTGTCCTAGTAGGATTAGGAATCCTACTGGATTTCAATCTCTACTATGACATATAAATATATATATATATATATATATATATATATATATACATGCTGTGTAGAGAAGTCAGTCCAGCACATCACAGCAGGGTGTAAGATGCGGGCAGGCAAGGCATACATGGAACGGCATAACCAGGTAGCAGGCATAGTGTACAGGAACATCTGTACCGAGTATGGACAGGAGGTCCCAGGATCCAGATGGGAGACACCCCCGAAGGTGACAGAGAACAAACAAGCCAAGATCCTGTGGGACTTCCAGATCCAGACCGACAAGATGGCGATGGCCAATCAGCCTGACATAATGGTGTTGAGTAAACACCAGAAGACAATGGTAGTGATAGATGTAGCAATCCTAAGTGATAGCAACATCAGAAAGAAAGAACACGAGAAGCTCGAGAAATACCAAGGGCTGAAAGAAGAGATAGAAAAAATGTGGCGTGTGAAGGCAACAGTGGTCCCAGTAGTGATCGGGGCACTAGGGGCAGTGACCCCCAAGCTCAGAGGATGGCTCCAGCAGATATCAGGAACAACATCAGAGATCTGAGTCCAAAAGAGTGCAGTCCTAGGAACAGCTAAGCTCCTGCGCAGAACCCTCAGGCTCCCAGGCCTTGGGTAGAGAGCCCGAGTCTGAAGGAGTCTGAAGGCAAGAAGAAGATATATATATATATATATATATATATATATATATATATATATATATATATATATATATATATATATATATATATATATATATATAAAATGTATCTGTATCTGAAAACAGTGTTGCATTATGATGTTTCCATTCAAGGTAATTATTGAATGTAAAAAAGCCAAAACTTACTTTCTTGGGTCTCAGGAGGAGAAAAATTAATTTTGGGAACTGCCACAAATGTCACACTGGGTCCTTATGGGTTACAAAAATGTAGGAAAATAGCTGATTTTCTCTGAAAAATAATAAATGGTGATAAATCATTTACGAACAGTTAAATATAGAGAAAAATTCATTTGGGAACTGCCACAAAAGTAACACTGGGTCCTTATGGATTAAAGTTAGAGTTACGGTAGTGTTTGGTTAATATGTAGTCACATTGTGGTGATGATAAAGGTTAGATGAAGTTTCCTTGAAATGAACGTAAGTCATTTTAATGTCCTCTAAACATTTGGAAACATAGCAGTTGTGTGTGCATGTGTGGGCGTTTCGATGGGTATCACTGTAGGCCATGAAGGTCTGGGCCGTTTATTTGAAGAGCCACTATAAATGTTGAGGCGGTGATAATGGCTGCGGGGCCGGGTGATGACATTTTGACAAACATGGCTTATTATAGAAATGGTTTTATCAATGTGTTTATAGGGCTATCTAAGTTGCAGATTGTGTGTGGGGATGCTGTGTATTTGTGAAAATGCATGAGTTCAAGTGTGACAGAGTAGGCTATCTGTGTTTACGTTTGTGTGTGTGTGTGTGTGTGTGTGTGTGTATTCCACCACTAGTCTGTTGAATTGCAAGAATCTCAGACTGAGAAAGACAATAACCACTAAATGTGCTTGTTTTTTCTCATTTATTTTGTGAAGTGGGAAGATGGAGGGGGAGGAGATAGAGAGTATAATCTAATGGCTAAAAACCAAAGATGAAAAGGAGGGAGGGGTGGAGGGAGGAGGAGGAGGAGGGGAGCCCAATTGAAGCCTAATAACCTTTATACATTGTGTTTTTTTTTCTGTCTGCAACTTTTTCACTCCGGTTCTGGAACCAGGAGGCATCGATTGTTTAGATAGAGATCGCAACCAAGATAAACAAGGCGCTCACTCTTGCACTCACACAAACACTGCATGGATCTTCCGGTAACTGCCACAGCAACTTATCTGCAGAGCCACTGCTGCCAGCTGTGTTGGTGAAAGTGTCATGTCACTTTAATGTCTTCTCCATTGTGTGTGTTTATGAGAGGTGAGGCAGCGTGAGTGTTATTATAGTCACATTACTGAAGCATCATTACCAATTAAGACTGTGCCACGTCAGGACTTTTCCCAGTGTTTGTTTGTGTGCATGGGTATGAGCGGGCCCACGTGAATTAGTTTCCCATCTCTGTGGAATAGCTGATGATCCATTTGTGTTGGGACTGTCATGATTCCTCCTGTCGGGCTGTCAGATGATGTCAGATACAGTCAGTCACAGGTGTTTGGGTTCCTCATGCTGACAGTGCTCTGTGCTGAGCCCTCTGTGGACCACAAGTCTGGATCCATCTCTGTCGATCTTCGCTGGATTTTTTCAAGTCACTCTTTCTTTTCTGACTTCATTAAAAAAAAAGGGGGAATCTTATGTTGGTACTAGACTAAATACCATTGTGTTGAAGGGCCTGGTGGACCATAAGTGAGAAACTACAGTATGGATCAACACATAGCAGGTTAGCTGAATTACTATGCACTTGATGATAATGATGTTACTGCGGTGGAATGAAAAAAACAAAACAAAACAAAACTGGATGCTATCTTTAGGGGGATTCCCCCTACTCTCATTTCTATGTATTATATCCTCCTGAAACCCAGTAATGTATTTTTGTCTTCTGTAGTGGACAAGAGTTTCATAGCTTTATTTTTTTAAAAAGCAAACAAAAAAAAACCGTCCACTGCAAAGGACATTTAATTAAATTAAAAAAAAAACAAAAAAACATCATCATCATCAAACAGTTTCCAATCAAGGCAATTATGTAATGTAAAAAAAAAACTAAAAAAAACTTTTACTTACTGGGTCACAGGAGGATATATGATTTTTTTTGTTTATGTATGATATGACCCCATCCCCTGTTGTTTTTGTTGTTATGGTTGTTTTTGTCTAAGACAGCACTGTTTGTTTGTTTGTTTATGTGCTTATCTATGCTGGTTTGTGTCTTTGTATATTTGGCTGTTCATAATGACATGTTGTATGTGTGAAGGAACAGAAATTATTTTATAACCTTCCATACATGTCTCTTTAGCCTCTTGCTTTATATTTGTATTTATTCTTTTTCTATATTTTTTGAGTGTTATATGAAAAACTCAATGAAGATATTAAGAAAAAAAAAAAAAAAAAGAAAAAAGGGGGGTTTAGCACATGCTCGTTAGATGATGAATTGCAAGATTAGTGGTGGCTGACAAACTTGTTTCATCTCAGAACCGTCTATTATGTTGCGTCTGGTGAAGTATGAGTAGGTGAATACTAGTTTCACTTTTTAAAGCAAATTTTAGTTTTCAAGTACATTTAACCCATACCTTACGCTCCATACTTACTTACTCCCATCTCATCCAGGCTCCCTGCTGCTGCATTCCCAAGGCAAGGCAGATTTATTTATATAGCACAATTCATACACAGGGCAATTCACAGTGCTTTACAAAAATGGGAAAAGGAGACAGGTTAAAAATACACAATTACAATTAAAACATAATCAATAGAACATAAATAATCAGTTAAAACAAAGTAAAAGAGAAGAGTGCAGATAGAACCCTTTCAGTTGTTCTATGCACAGTTGAACAGAGCTGTTTTCAACCTGGACTTAAACATTGCCACAGTAGAGGTCTGTCTGACATCATCATTAAGACTGTTCCAGAGTTTAGCTGCATAGAACTGAAACACAGCTTCATCCCGTTTAGTCCTGACTCTGGGCACCAGCAGAAGACCAGTCCCTGAGGTTCTCAGGGTCCGAGATGGTTCATATGGGACCAGCATGTCACAGATGTACTTTGGTGCTAGACCATGGACAGACTTATAGACCAGCACAGCTGTTTTAAAGTCTATTCTCTGAGCCACAGGAAGCCAGTGCACAGATCTGGGCACAGGACTTATATGGTCGTACTTCCTGGTTCTAGTTAGGACCCGAGCACCAGCGTTCTGGATGACCTGCACCTGTCTTACAGCTGGTTTAGAGGGTCCAGGGAGAAGGCCGTTACAGTAGTCTAACCTGCTAGAGATAAATGCATGGATAAGTCTGTCTAAGTCTGGTTTAGACAGTAAACCTTTGATTCTGGCAATGTTTTTGAGATGGTAAAAGGCTGATGATGTAATTGATTAAATGTGGCTGTTAAAGTTTAAGTCTGAGTCCATTATTACCCCTAGATTTCTAACCTGGTTTTCAGCTTTTAGAGTTAGAGATTCCAGATGACTGATGACACTTTGTCTGGGTTTTTGTTCCTACCATCTGGCTGGCCCGCTTCTCCTCTACTCCTGCTCACACCTCCTCCAGGATCCACAACCTCCTCTCTTTCCCCTGTGCATTATCATAGCAGGGTGTTCTACCACTACCTAGGCCAGCTCTCCCCTGTGCCACTGCACCCACTAGTGCCCTCTGCCGTAGCCTTGACTCTGCGATGTCCATAACTTCGACAGCTCTCCACTTCCATCACATCCTGACCTCGATCCCAGCCTGGATGACCTTTGGGTCACTGGACTCTCGGTATTGAAGCAGCTCCCTGGCTTGAGTCACCATGAACTCCTCCCTCATGCTGTTGATGGGGAGCTTCAGCTTGTTGTTCTGCCCGTACAGAGCAGGCTTTGCGATAGCCCCAGCCCTGTGCAGAGGAACCTGCTGACCCTCATCTCAAAGCCCTCCACTGCTGAAATGGGGATTTCGTAATAATAATAATAATAATAATAATAATAATAATAATAATAATAATAATAATAATAATAATAAACTTTATTTGTATAGCACCTTTCATTCAGAAATTGTTGCCCAAAGTGCTTAACATTGATTGAAAAAATACAATATTAAAATACATTAAGATTTGATTATACATCAAGAAATAAAATGAAATTTGAGAGAAATACAATAAAATAAAAATAAATATCGCACATTAAAATATTTGATTATGCATAGAATTTTTGAAGTGCAAGAAATAAGATGAAATTTGAGAGAAATACAATATAATAAAAATAAAAGCAGCGCACATTAAAATATTTGATTATGCATAATTTTTGAAGTGCAAGAAATAAGATGAAATTTGAAATACAATAAAATAAAAATAAAAACAGAAATACAATAAAATAAAATAAAAATAAAAACCGCACATTCTTGGTTCCTGAATTGTGACCCCATTTTTATCTCCTTTCAAAGGCTAATGAGAATGAAAATGTTTTCAATTTGGTTTTAAATATATTCAGTAAACTGGCTTCTCTAATGTCTTTTTGGAATTGTATTCCATAACTTTGGTGCATAGTTAGTAAAGGCTGCGTCCCCCATTTTCTTTGTAATATTTCTGGGAGTCGCTAGTAACCCTGCGTTTGATGACCTCAGTGTTCTAGTTTGTACATAATTCGTAATTCGTAGACCAAGAGGGGCCAGAGGATCTGTGGGAGAATACTGTGCTGATAAATCCAGACCTTGAACTTGCCAGGGAGGCCGGGCTTGTCCACCGCAGCTAGCCAGATCTCCAGGTCTCCAGCTCTCGGTTGGTTGCTTGTGTGGAAGCTGTGTCTCTCAGGCTGCAGTTGAATACCTTTCCCAGGCTCTTCACAGGTTCCTCAGTGAGTGATGGTATGTTAGTATTGCCAAATGAGAAGCAGAACTTTCCAGTCGCCTTCCCTTTCTTCAGCACGAGAGACCTTGACTTAGCCGGTTTGAAGCTCACGCAAGCCCAGGAGATCAACTCTTCAAGGTCACTTAGGATCCACCCGCAGCCTGGGACAGATGTAGTTGTCACTATCAGGTGATCCATCAAAGCTTGGATGGGTGGCTGTCAGACTCTGGACTTGGTGAGGGGCCCCCTACCCTGAGCTTCCACGGACTTCACCAGCATGTTCATGGTGAGCAAGAGGAAGACCATACATCCAGTGATGATTCCCTTTTCAAGCTTGTGCCAGTCAGAGGTTGTTGATCCTGAGGAGACTCTCAGGCTGAAGTTGGCATAGTAGTACAGAATGAGGTCTGTGAACTTCTTTGGGATGTGATGTTGGTTCAGTGCCTCTTCGACCAGCTTGTGGGGTATGGATCCATTGGTGTTTGCAAGGTCCAGCCACAGCACAGCCAGATCTCCCTTGCTCTCCCTGGCTTCCCTGATGAGCTGGGTGACCACGCCCATATGCTCTAAACATCCAGAGACCTTCGGGATCCTTCCTTTCTGGACCGAGGTGTCAATGTAGGAGTCCTTCAAGAGGTAGTCTGTCAGTCGCCTGGCAACAAGACTGAAGAAAATCTTCCCTTCAAAACTCAGCAGCGAGATTGTTCAGAACTGATTGATGTTCTGGGACTTTTCCTTCTTTGGGATCCACACACCCTCTGCCTGTCTCCACTGGTCTGCTACCTTGCCCCTCCTCCAGATCGCCTCCAGAGCCTGCGGAGTAGCCTGGGGCAGTTCTTGTAAGGCACTCCATTGGGCCCCAGCACGGAGCTTGCTCTTGCCCTCTTGCCCACCTCCTGGATCTCCTTCCACCCAGGCTCCTTCCCATCAAAATCCAAAGCTGGTAGAAGAGGATCAATCAGGGACCTGCAGGGGCCCAGGTCTTCCTCTCTGCGTTCATCGCTGTAGGTCTCCCTGAGGTGGTGGTCAACCTCGGCTTTGGAACAGGCAAGCTGACCACTGTGCTTCTGCTCTAGCAGCTGCTTTGTGAACCCAAATGGATTCGCTAGGAAGGCAGCACGCTTCCTGGACCTCTCCTTCCTCCTCCTACTGTGCCACTTGGCCCTCCTCAGGGTCATCAGCACCTTATGGATTATGGTGCCTAGCTCCGTAAGAGGTTCCTTCTCTTCCTCACTGGCTGCCTTGAATAAAACATAGTGACGGACATGACAACACAGTAAAAGTTTAGTGTGCTTGACAGCAATAAATAAAACTGAATTTAATCTAGGTTCTAACAGAAAGCTGCAGGGAGCTCATACAATAACAGAGGAATTTGCCCAAAATTTAGAGCAAGTTTTGAGGAAAGAAGATTATAGAGAGGTTTAACAGCAAATAGCAAAGAGCAGTAAAATAGATTTTTGAGAACTGTACATTGTGTGTACTGAAGTGGAGCAGCATTAACAGTGGAGTGTTAGTACATGGTCAAAATGTACCATAAACCTGCTATTGTTATGGGATATTGAAGTAAAAAAGAGTCTTGCAGTCTGAGGAAAAGTTTCAGAGTCTCCTTTAATTCCAGTCTTTTAACCCATAAAGACCCAGTATTATAATTTATTCTAATATTATGCTCTGTGTTTTGCATTTTCATGTATAAATCAGGTATTTTCCTATATTTAATCCACTGATCATGAAGATGTTCATAAAAGCTTAGATTAAAGTTGAGGGTTATTATATCACAAACAGAGAAATCTGAAGGAAATGTGACTTTTTTAGTAAAATATGTAATTTACTGAACATAAACCAAGTGTCTTCATCCACTGTCATTGATCCAACTCCATTGGTTTTTACGGGTGAATTAATGTTTTCGAAGATGACAGTGTTTCCACGTTCACTACGGAGCCTCTGAACGTCCAAATGGGTCATGTCTGATGACCATGAAAAGATGACAAACTGTATTTTACACCAATTATTTACTTGTATTGATAGGATTAGTGGATCAACAGGTATTAAACATTTTAGATCAGTGGATGATTTTGGACGTTTGTGGATGTTTGGGTTTTTATGGGTTAACACCAATATATTTGGTTGAGGGGTATTAAAAGTGTGCAGCACATTATGTTACATATAATTTTTTGTAAGAGCAGAGTCATTTACACAAGGGAGTAGGTTTAATTTTGACATTGGAGGGGTGGGAACACAAAAGTGCTCCAAGGCAGTACTCCTGAAAGTTGATGGTTTTTTTTGCATTTGCGATTATAATTTCATGTCATGTAGAGCTGATCAAACAAGCAATCATTGTGTGAAAAAAATGCAGTAATTGACTTGTTCAGACTGCATATCTGAATATCTAAAGAGAATACAAGAATTAAATGCATTCTGCAATGTTATTCTCATGACTAACATATCCATCGTTATTTAACCTGTGAATTTCCAGCCTCTTCTTCTCTACCTCCTCCAGCTTCTCTACTGTCTGTCACCTGACGTAAATATGTTGATGCATGACATATGAACAGATTCTGGATGCAATGATCATAGAATTTGATGGTACAGTTACTGCCTGAGCAAAAAACGCTTTTACTTTCAATTATTATTATTGTAAATTATTCCCCATAAATATGGATAAAATCACATCTCAAATCACATCTAGAGTCTGAGATTTTATTGAATTTTCCCCACAAATTTTCTTTGTGTGTTTTATACATTTGCTTTCTTCTATAGAAATATATGAAAATAATAAGTAAAAATAACTTTTAAAAAGTGTATGTGTTTAGCATTAAATATGGTCATTTATTCAGTATCTGTATTATTGAGTCTCTACAGTTCTATACCCTTGAAGTAACTTACACTTTGACTCCTAAAGAAGTGTCTTACATTAAGTTTTCTTCTCTTTGACATTCTTCAAATCCTACTTACCAAGCACACACGCACAAACCGACACAAATACAAATGTAAATGTTAATGACACCGCTGACATTTAAATCTGTCTAGCTGACATGTATGGAGAGAACAAATGTTTCTCCACAGACGTGACACAGGCAGAACAAATGCAAACATGTTGGCAATTTATGCTAAGCACTTGGAGATATGAACTGCCTCCTGTCCCGTTCAACTAGCAGGTAACTGCAAGTAGTTTTTACAAGTAGATGGAGTGACAGCAGGGACGACCAATCACATGGAGTTAGCAAAACGGCAGAGCCAATTGGAGAGCAATATTTAGGTTAGAGGTGGGACTTCTGGTTGAGACTGATTGTTAACCCTTTGTGTGCCATAACCATTGACTAAACACTATGGACAGCGGTTGTATTGATAGTGACGACACAATAGTGGCTGGATATTGGCAGGGACGTGTCCCTAGTGTCCCCACCCAATTCTACGCCCCTGCATATACATACTTACAACAGTGTCAGTACAAGTTTTCCTTATTCATGTCTATGAGGATGAATAAAGATGACAATAAAGTAGGGATGCACCGATACCACTTTTTTCCAGACCAAGTGCGAGTACTTACATTTGAGTACTTGCAGATACCAAGTACCAATACGAGTACTTAATAATCCCATTCCAGTTCTTAGTTCCTTTTGTAAATGTGCTTTATTGTCGTTGTCATTAGTCTAACTGGAACAAAGTGCTGCTACTGACATTTAATGCGTTGGAATGAGCGTTTGTCAATCAATCCACCAGGGGGCGCTGCTCTTAATTAACCATACTGGACAAATACCACGAAGAAGAGTAAAGTTTTTTGAGAGGAAGAAGAAAGTCAGTAATAACAAACATGGAGATGACAGAGGTAACACTAATGTGACACTAATATTGCTGCGTTTTCGCTGGTAAGGTTTAAAAGCGAAGCTTCAGCAGGTAGAGAAAAGAGAAATGAGCGATAATTTTCATTTTCACCTCTGCTGGCGGCGGTCTGCACTGTTCCGTATCCCCATAGTATTATAAGTAGGACGGAAACTGGCCCAGCCCTGGGTAGTTGTCATAAATCTGTCAGTAGTTTTTCTCTAACTCACACAGTTGCTCTTTGAACAGATCCTCTACCTCCACAGTTCCCGCTGGTATTCTCTGTTTGGGTACACATCTGCCAGCTCCTGGAAAACAGATGGAATGTACGTAGAGGACAGACAGAACGCTCTGTCCTTATCTGTCTGTGTCTTTAACGTTACTTGCAGTCAGCGTTACTTTATCACTGCCATTTATTTTGAAAAACCTTCACACTCTTCACACTCCCCACTAGGGGCGGCCATGGCTCTGTCCATGTGCTGTTGTGTCCTTGGGCAAGACACTTCACCCTCCGTGCCTCCAGTGCTGCTACTCACACTGGTGTACGAATTTATATGAATGTTTGGTGGTGGTCGGACGGGCCATAGGCGCAAATTGGCTGCCACGCTTCTGTCAGTCTGCCCCAGGGCAGCTGTGGCTACATATGTAGTTTACCACCACCAGAGGGAGAATGTGAGAGCGAATGAATAATGGATCCACTGTGTGCACTTTGAGTATGCATTCATAGAAAAGTGCTGTATAAATCTAATCCATTATTATTATTCAGTCATTATTCCACCACTGCGTACCTGCTGCACTGAACTGTGAATGTCACATGGCCGTAAGTGGCATCGGTGCATTTGTATTGGATTACTTTTCCAAGTACGAATACGAGTACAAACACTGAGTATCGGAGCCGATGCCTGATACAGATATCGGATCGGCGAATCCCTACAATAAAGAATTAGCCTGCTGTCAAAACTGTCAATAGTCATCAATATCAGGACTCAGATAAACAATATTATATAAATTACAGGAAGCAGGGTGTTTGTACACCCTTTTGCCATTTTCACTATGGACTAAAGGGACAGATAGTAGGAATAAGACACGACAGCAAAAACAAGAACTTAGAATCCTATTATTCTGTCGTGTTCTATGTAGCAAAAGCAACTGCCTCAGACTCTATTAAAACAGGACTGTCATTTCTCCCCATAGTTGAAAAATGTATTTAATATTAAATCTAATGGCTAAGAATAATATGGAACCTTAACCAACCCTGACATCTATTTAGCTTGTATTCCAGTGTCAGCAATAGTCCCTGTATCAAAATGTCTGAAAGGTCAACACACACCGACTAGATCATCCTCGCAAAAGAAACCAGTTTAATCACATATGAAGTCAATATTTGATATACAAGGTGGGGAAGCAAAATTTACAATATTTTGAGGCAGGGATTGAAAGACAGTGTATGACCAATTAGTTTATTTAAAATCATGAGAATTTATTTGCCGCAAGAAAACTGACATAATAGAAAATGTTTTTATTCTATGTGTCCTCCTTCTTTCTCAATAACTGCCTTCACACACTTCCTGTAACTTGCGCAAGTGTTCCTCAAATATTCGGGTGACAACTTCTCCCATTCTTCTTTAATAGTATCTTCCAGACTTTCTCGTAATAGTTTTGCTCATAGTCATTCTCTTCTTTACATTATAAACAGTCTTTATGGACACTCCAACTATTTTTGAAATCTCCTTTGGTGTGACGAGTGCATTCAGCAAATCACACACTCTTTGACGTTTGCTTTCCTGATTACTCATATGGGCAAAAGTTTCTGAAAAGGTATGGATAATAGTGTTAGGTATGATTATGACATCAATATATGTTTGGTTTCAAAACAATTGACGTAGTGCCTGCTGAGAAAAAACAACTAAATGTTCATTGTAAATTTTGCTTCCCCACCCTGTATATTTATTTATATGTATGTATTTAATTTTCTGTTTCCACACATGAATCTAAGTGTTCATCAGAGTAAAATGCAGTAACCAAATCAACATGTGGACCTAATGCTCAGGAGCCATATTACTTTGTATTTAAAGGTCTTTACATGTGAGTGTGTTTTTCATGTAGTTGATTTGTGTATCGTTACATTGTTTGTGTCATGATCTGTATCACACAGAAAACTAGAAGCACTCGGAGAGCGCAGACCTCCGCCAAGGCTGATCAGTGGCCCCCCCTGTGGGCCCCCCCCCACGCCAAGGAGGTTATGTTTTTGCCAGGGTTTGTTTGTTTGTTTGTTTGTCTGTCTGTCTGTTTGTCTGTCCGTTAGTGTGCAACATAACTCAAAAAGTTATGGACAGATTTTGATGACATTTTCAGGGTTTGTTGGAAATGGGCCCCCCCGTGGGCCCCCCCACCCCCGATCACCACCAAAATTTAATCATTTCTTCCGTATCCCATTTCCAGCAAACCCTGAAAATTTCATCAAAATCTGTCCATAACTTTTTGAGTTATGTTGCACACTAACGGACAGACAAACAAACAAACAAACCCTGGCAAAAACATAACCTCCTTGGCGGAGGTAATGAATATCATGCAATGGTAAAGAAAAGGTTTATTCTTTCATAACAAGGTAGATTTTTCCACATGAATAAAAGCACCAACCAAATATATGTGTGAAATGGGCATCATATGGTAACAGTGACATGGACCTGGACCTGATGATTTCGCACTGTCACACTATTTTTTTTTTTAATCTTAAGGTAGGTAATAGTCACGAGTTTATCTCATGTGAACGTCATATGAATCTGCTTCAGTTTGCAGTGTGACTTTTTATATAAACAATGGACACAGACTCTATGAAACACACACCCAGGCTGGAGATGAGGCTCTATTTCTGACAAACTGCCTGGTGTGAATGTTTAAATCTTTTATTTAACAAGTGTTGTAACTATCACAAGACAGACTGACCTAAAAGTTTTGATGCAAAGTATTTGTTGGTGAGAAGTTCACATTTTTCTGTTGTTTTTTTTTGCAAGTGTTCCCAGTGCGTAAAGTGTTAACAACAGGGGCGCCGCTAGCAATTGTGGGTGGAAGTAGGCCGATCTGTCAAAGCGGGGGGGGGGGGGGGGGTCACACATAATGTTACTTGCACTACAGTGATGAAACTTAACATACTTTCAACATCCGATTCCCCACTTCTGTCTCTCTTATACAGCGGATCTTACAGGACGTTTTCACAACTTGTAGCCTGGACCCCCTCCTCTGCTCTATGGGCCCCCCTAAAAATGCTGGGCCCCATGAATTTCTCATGTTTATCCCCCCCCCAATCAGCACCCCAGCTTAAAGGTCTGGTGTGTGAGCTTCAGGAGGAGTTATTTCATTTCAGATATGGGTGATTCTATGAAACTGGGTTCATTTTGGTACCTGGTACTTTGCCAGCTTATTAGACCCAATAATAAAAGAGAAAGTTAGATGTATTTCCACCCAGGATGTACCTAATGATAACCTCATATAAATGCAAAAAAATATATACTGTTGCTCTGAGCCATCCCAAAATTAATGAATTTTAATACTGGGGCCAAAACTGGGACATATATATATATATATATATATATATATATATATATATATATATATATATATATATATACAGCTATAAATAAAGAGACTGTGTTAAATTTGACAATCCTAGTGGTTTTTTTTTATCCAGACATGTGGGTTTTATGAATCTCAGTCTCATTCCAGGTTTTGTGTGTAACCCATTGTGTCCACTTGTGTTACATGCAGAACCTGCCCATTTAAACGCATAAAAATTAAGAATGATTTTTCAAAAGTAGTCATTTTTGTGAAACACCCTGTCTTGCATAATTAGTTCGATTCCCAAAATGTACCTGAGAGAGAATAAAAAAGACATTTTTAAAAAATTGTAGCACTTAATTTTCATGTTCTTTTTACTGTGTTCCATTTGGATTTTTGTAAAAAAAAATAATATAAAAAAATTGAGAAAAAAAAAAAAAGTGTTTCATCTGAAAAATAGTTTCTCTTTTATCTCAGTAAGTATTTATTTTTAAAATAGACCCAAAGTGCTTCCAAACTTCCTTCATAACATTAATCTACATCTTGTTTGAATTTTTAGCCTCTCTGTCCTGCTTTTAGGGTCTGTTGAGCCGCATTATGTAATAAATTCCCATTACGTAATAAAAGTTCAAAATGTAATAAGAATGTCATGTCATCTTGTAATAAAGCCGCATTATGTAATAAACTGACGCATTTTGTAATAAACTATGTCAACGCATTATATAGTAAATTTTTTCACATTATGTAGTAAGTTATTACAATTTGAGAAATTTATTACAAAATGCACTTGACACATTTTTATTTAAAAAAAAATGTAATAACATGGTTCATTATGTAATAACAACCCAAATTAATATAATTTCAGAGCAATTTAGAAGAAATTAGTCACAGGAGCTACAGGTAATGTAATCAGAACTTTAACCACACAGTTTAAAGATTAATTTAGCACATTACATTTTCCTGAAAATTCAAATGTGTCAAGTGCATTTTGTAATAAATTTCTCAAATTGTAATAACTTACTACATAATGTGCCGATGTAGTTTATTACAAAATGCATCAGTTTATTACATAATGCGGCTTTATTACAAGATGACGTGACATTCTTATTACATTTTGAACTGTTATTACATAATGGGAATTTATTACATAATGCGGCTCAACAGGGACTAGTTTCATAGAAGCACCCGAAAGCATTATTATTATGTTTTCATTACTGAATAATCACTAAGTCTGTGACTGTGTTACTTTAGAATGAGCCATTTATATCTACAGGGGGAGCAGAACCTCCATGGAGTCTTCCATGTGTCTCAGAATGGACTTTCTTTTCCTCTATTTTTACTTTAAGAGTGGATGGCCTCCATTGTTAAGATGCATTACCGTCATTTACTACTATAAATGTTCAAGTTCAAGTACGTTCAACACAATCCATCCCCCCAGACTCAGAGACAGGCTTCAAGGGATGGTTCCGATCCCTCCTTTGTTTCCTGTATCACACACTACCTGACAGGAAGACCACAATTTGTCAGAATGTGAAACTGGTTCTGGGACAGTCATGTCAAACCCAGGGGCTCCACAGGGGACTGTTTTGGCTTCCTTCCCTTCACATTGTACACAGTTCATACTTCCAAGTACAACTCTGAGTCGTGTCACATGCAGAAATACTCTTAGGACACGGCTATTGTGTATCGTAATGGACAGGAAGGGGAGTACAGAAACATGACCAAGGTCTTCTGCCTCTAACTGAACACCTCCAAGGTCAAAGAAATGGTGATAGATTTCTGAAAGTCTACATTTGTGGCGACATTAAGGTGGAACTGACATCCAAATATCTTGGTGTGCATCTCGACAACAATGTGGACTGATTCCTGAACACAGATGCACTCTATCAAAACGGACACAGTTGTTCATTTGTTTTGTTTTTTTTGGTCAAAGGAGGCTCAGGCCTGTTGACATCTGTCCTGAGGAGATAAATATTTTGCCAAATGGTTGTGGATTCTTCTATACTACTGTCTGCTGGAGAGGTAGCATCAGACAAACAGACGCAAAATGTCAGGACACACCGGTGGAAAAAGTTAATTCTGGTTTTGTAGAGTAGAAGGAGAGTGGAACACACTGAGTAAGATGAAGGGAATCTGGGAAAATCCACATCATCCTTTTCATCCCATTTGACAGAAAAGCAGCTGCAGTGGGTGACTCAATTCATTAAGATACACGACTGAAAGGTAGAGAAGATTCTTCATACCGACAGCCATCAGACTACTAAAACAACTTAGACCAAGGACTGCTAGTTTAACTATTTATGTTTTTTTTTTTTGTTTTGTTTTGTTTTTTTTGCCTATGTCTGTGATCCCTCAATTAAAAAGCCCAGATTAGGAAAGTCTTTGGTAACACTTTACTTGAAGGTCAAGTTTATAATGCATTAAGCGCACATTCATAAGACATTATAATGCATTTATAATGCATTATAAAAGTCATTACAACAGTTTACGATCATGTACAACAACTTATACCAAGGTTAATAAAGTATTATAAGTGTAGGCATAATGTATTATAAATTCAGCTTTCATAATGTTTTATACCTCCATATCAAAGTGACAACAGTGTTTGTAGGAAGAATCTCAAGTCCTGGGTTACAGAACACATTATCAATTGTATGATATTATAACACAAGTATGATGACTTATGAGTAGTATCTGCTGGCTCTAAGTAAAGTGTAAGTCAAAAATTATACATCAAAGTGTTCTTAATAACTCTTTATTTTGCAAAAACAAAACATTAAAAGAACAGAGACAGTAAATAGAAGTGTTATATGTTGCTTTATACATAAATAGAAAATAATGTTTCAGCTCTAAATCTTTGTTAACACATACTTTGTTTGTTTTGTTTTTTTAATAAATATGAAATCCCTAAAATAGATGGGTATAGGGACCAGTGACAAAACCTAACAAAAGCTCCCCAACTAAAAAAATAAATCCCTTCACACTGCTTTGATATGGAGGTATAAAACATTATGAAAGCTGAATTTATAATACATTATGCCTACACCTATAATACTTTATTAACCTTGGTATAAGTTGTTGTACATGATCATAAACTGTTGTAATGACTTTTATAATGCATTATAATGTCTTATGAATGTGCGCTTAATGCATTATAAACTAGACTTTCAAGTAAAGTGTTACCAAGTCTTTTTTCATTATTTTGCAGCCAAAGCAGGTGTGAATGAGGGGGACTATTCAGTTGTAATTTGCAACTTCACCACTAGAGGCCACTAAATATTATACACTGAACATGTAACTCAAAACATTAAGACCTAAATTGTCCTCCTGTTGCAGGGACAAAGGAGAAACAGTTATTGCCAGGCACATAACATAAACATTTTGAAACCATGAAGCCACTCGAGGCAGTAGTAAAAGTAAAGCATCACCATTGTGTTCAGGGTTTGAACTGAAAAAAACTGATAACGTGTGGTTCCAGGCACAACAAACCCCGCCCCTTGCATGTATTGTATCATATTTTGGCATTGATCCAGCTGATGTCATCATGTCTATGCATGTGCTGATGTCAGCATATCAGCTGGCTCTATATATGTGTTAAGTGTGAAGTAAATTTAAACAAAATTGATGTTTTTATAGACATTTGAAATTTCGCCCATTGTAAGTAAAAGGAAAAAAAAACAAAGATTTTAAAAATTCATGAAAAATTTGAACTTTCACCCACTGTTTCCAAAATATATCACATCTATTCTGCTTCACTGGCAATCTATAAATTCAATTTGGTATGAATTCAAGCAATAGTTTTGCTGCTACAGAATTTTGAAATGTTGCCCATTACAAGTACATGGAAAAAACAAAGATTTTAAAAATTCATGAAAAATTTGAACTTTCACCTACTGTTCCCAAAATGCAATCAGATGTATTCTGGGTCACTGGTAATCTATAAACCCAATTTAGTATGAACTCAACCAAGAGTTTTGCAGCTAGAGTGTTAACAAACAAAGAAACAAAGACACTGAACCAAAAGCAATACCCCTTGCCTCCCTTTTGGGGGGGCGGGGTAATAAATATAAACTGTTCTCACATATGACCGAAATCCTGTCCGTCTGAAGTGTGTTTTGATTCCTCTCTCTGTCTTACATACACACAATAGTAAGTCTTCAGTCAATTTTTAGCTCATAACACCTTTAGAAATGTTGCTGTCTTTCTTTCTAGAGGTCTTTAGAGACCCCCCACCCACACACACACACACACACACACACACTGACACACAGTCTGATTTCAGTCTCTGATACCTTACAGCTCTTTTTGTGGATGTATTTGACATCAGTGCATCACACTTTTGTTTGACATGTGTTTGACATCTGTTTTTTGGCAGGGTTTCACCTCATCAACACACTTGTGTTCCACTGGTGCCTTTGCCAGATGCTACAGGTACAGTATCCCCAGGGCAACAAAATCCCTGCTTTTTTATTTGTTGCCACTAGAGGTTCAAATAATTTTTGCCGTGCAGCTGAGAATATAACACTTGTGAGTTAAAATAATATTTGCATTTGTGAAGTCATGTGATCTGCCATTCACTAAAAACTCATTTTAATTGCCTTTACTGAAGTCATATTATAAATACATATCCCTGTTAACCTTAAAATTAGATACTGAGGAAGTTCAAACATGGCCGACTTCCCTGTACTCCAGTTATGTCGAAAGCACTTATGCTGTAGTTGTTACCATGGGATACCTATAGAGGGTATGCACGTGACATCACCGCTAGCAGAAGTCACCGCAGTTACGCCCATTGAGTGGCAGAAAGAGGGAGATGAGTAATAGTGTTGGGTTCAAAACTGTCTAAACTGAAGAACAATATTTAATAAAAAATGGGGAAGAGCTGTTGTGTGATTGATTGTATGAACAGGTTTGAAAAGCAGTCAGAGCTTTCGTTTTACAGACACCGAAAGACAAAGAAAAGAGAAGTAGATGGATCCACAAATCCAGGAAACCAAACCTAGATTTGTGGATCCCGTTTGATGTCAGGTAACATTAATTTATGCTGTATTTTTGGGTCAGATCATACCTTAAATGACGTATTGTTGTGACTAACGTTACTTCTTAGTAAAGCTCTTGGTTTCATGATCAGATCTTTCATGGTTTTTGTCTTCATTTTGTGATTCTGAACCTTGTGCTCCTACATGATTTGTAAACTAACTTAAACTGAGGCTAACCTAGTTTTTCAAATACAGGGGAACTGGAGAATAAAGCTACAACGGTGTATTAGGGCCACATAAGAAAATAAAAACGCTTGTCACTACGAGTATAAAGTCATAAAATATCGATATAAAACCCATAATTTTATGATAAAGTCGAATACAAAAAGAATCACAATGTTATGAGAATAAAGTCGTAGTTATAAAAAAAAAAAAAGCACTCATAATTTAACCCATAAAGACCCAGCGCTACTTTTATGTCAGTTCCCAAATGAATTTTCTCTATATCTAACCTTTCTTAAGTCATTTATCACCATTTATTTATAATAGTATCCTCTGTATTTCATATTCTATCAGTATACATCAGGTATTTTCCTGTATTTCATTTACTGATGGTATAGATGTTCATTAAAGCTCATATTAAAATTGATGGTTATTATATCAAAAACAGAGAAAACTGCAGAAACGATGACTTTTTCAGTAAAATATATCATTAATTCAACATAATTCAAGTGTTTCCATCCACTGTCATTGATCCAACTCCATGGGTTTTAATGATGAATCAATGTTGTAGAAGATGACGGTGTTTCCATGGTAACAACAGAGCCTGTGAACGTCCAAATGGGTCATATCTGATGACCATGAAAAGATGAATAACTGTATTTTACACCATTTATTTTCATGTATTGATAGGATTAGTGGATCAACAGATATTAAACAATTCAGATCAGTAGATGCTTTTGGTTGGTGATGGATGTTTGGGTCTTTATGGGTTAACAAAAATGTCATTCGTTTATGAGATTAAAAACCATTATAAAGCCATAATATTATAAGAATAAAGTCGTCCCCTGCTGGTCCACAGCAGTAGTATCTGTGTTGTATAAAGTACTTGATGTGAACTAGACATAAATCTCCTCAGTACCAGTAGATCATGCATATATTCACTGGAGTCAGTACATGGTCTACTGTAAATGGACTTTGGATCAGCTGGTTCTGGGCCCTAGTTTTAGCCACTGGTTGTCAGTGATGATGAAACCATGTATATTTGTTTCAGATAAAAATAGTGATGATCCCCTACACCCTGGATGTCAGGTTACGCGATTTCGGGTCACGTCAATGTTCGTGGGCCACTGTTTCTTTGGTAGCTCGCACAGATCCGTGTCCAGTCCAATTGTCCTTAATTTAATTTCATATTTCGCATTTTCCCGGTCTTGCTGTGTTTACTGCTATACTCCGTCATGTTGAGCAGGTTGGTTTTTGCCACTCAGTCTGACTTAGAGGGGTGTGGCCTAGGGGGGGAAGTGACATATGTGCATACCCTCTATTCATTTTACAGATTAATTTACCACATTAAATTAGCCATTTAACGTAGGTTCACCAAGAGCTGTCAATAACTGCTGAACATCTACTATATGTACACCATGTACTTCGACTGGAGAAACAACGTTGCGTACAAATGTATTAAACCAGTTCGAACCAAACAGGAGATGATAATTGGTTTGTTTCAGGATTTAGTGTTGAAAAAGTCTCCTGCCAGCACTGGTTGCATTGCCAGTTGGTTCATGCACTAGCTGTTGGTATAAGCTGTAATTATCCAAGCAACTTAGTCCCAGTCTCAAAACAGCAAAGTCCAAGGTCCACAGAGTTCTATCATGGTAATCTACTTGGCTCAAAGTAAGACGGCACTGTCCAAGTTTACAATCCCTTATTGTCCTAACAAAAGCCTATTCTGCTATGTTGCCCAAAGGGATTTTGGTATTTGTATTAAACATAAGCCCCTTGTTTGACCTAAAACCAGATGACTTTGATGACCCACTCTTCTTGTGCATCAGCTGTTTTTGTAGCTCGTCTTCATATTCTATACAACTGCAAAATTAGTGAATAATATTTAAAGTCCAGAAGACAAAAACACAGAAATGTTCAGTTCAAGCCTATTTTTAGAATAGTGGAAATAGCAATACAAAATTATTTGAGCAACTAAATGACATTTAAATGAATGTAAGTGGTGTGTCAGGTGAAAAGGATAGGCAAAAAAATAAGCTTCTGCTTCTGGCCTGTTCTTTTTTTTGGTTTTTGTGTTTGTTGTAGTTGTTGTACTGTGTGTGGTGATTACCGTACAAACCAAAAATAAGCCATTCATTCATTCATTCATTCATTCATTCATTCATTCATATGCTATCACAGTGACAACAGTTATTATATAAAGTTTAAAATCATTGTTGTTGGCTTACCTTGCTGTTACAACTTGCTGAACCTGTGAACCTGTGAACTCTAATCTCAGACAAGGCAATGGATCATTGTCTTTAGAAAATAGCAGCAACGTAAAGAAACACACTGACAGAGAGTGTGTGTGTGTGTGTGTGTGTGTGTGTGTGTGTGTGTGTGTGTGTGAGAAAGACAGTCTGTTTTGTTTCACGGGTGACTGCAATTCCCCTTTTGTTTCCGCTCAAAACCTGGTGGATTGGAAACACATTTTCACCAAAAGTCTGCACTTCATCCCTAAAGGCTTTCACACAAAATGCACACACACACACACACACACACACAAACATACACATAGACAGAGAGAGTAAAAACGCAGCCCGCTCCCTCACTTACTCTTAATTCCTAGCACAAAAAAAATCCTACTTTTTACCTGCCTTTCACGTAAACAGCCAAAGGCCAGTGGAAAACAGCCATTTGCATTGGCCTCCTGTCCTGATAATCAACCTCTAATCAAGAGCTTAGAGCGTCATTAAGGCTTGTTAGGGCTTGTTAAGAACTGATTTATACACTGTGTATGGATGGTTCCAACCCTCTGCCTCATATTCATGGGGACATTAGGACATGGGCATTGGCATTTGCATTGATATACTGCTTTCACATCCTCTTACCCCCTCTTTTGGTGAGTATTTGTATGTGAGTGTGTGTCTGTGTCGTTCTTTAATAGCTGTGTGCAGAATAGTAATGCCGGTTCTATCCTGCAATCTGCTAATTACCATAGTCACGTGTGAGGGTAATTACACACACAAACACACATCTGCGACATTAAAATGTGAGCACCTTTTGGAGATATAACTACCTCTGGAGTCGTCTCAACTTAATGTCCTTTTGTGTACCGAAGGACTTCCCTTAACACCAGATACCACAGTGTGAATTAACCCTCCGGTATCCAGGTGCGCCTTGTAGGCACACTTTTTTACTTCCTGTTAAAAAACTTCATATTATTTTTCACAATTTAAATAAGGTTAGAATTCAAAAGTTGTTCATTTTTGCATGATCTTCAAAATTCTGGCCACCATCTTCTTTTTATTTATTTGATCTTATTTATTTTATTCTTTTACTTATCCATGCTGCTATACAGATGAATGGTGGAACACTGAGCACTTTTTGTCCTGTCTTTTGGTTCTGTCTGTAAGCGTGATTAAGTGCCTGTCTTGCATGTTCAGTGTATGTGTTGTTGTAATGCCAAGGCAATCACCAAGACTGCAAAACAAATCTACCTACGGGTATAAATAAAGTAACCTTGACCTTGACCAACTGAAATTTGCACATTGTAAAGAAAAGAAAATTACAAGACTAGCATCTGTCTCCCGAGTGTGCCTAAAACGCACTATTTCTTCCATTTGATATGTATGATTAGGGCTGACCTTGATTTACAAAAATAAAATCAAATTAGAGCAGAAAAATAAATCAATATATAATATTTAATAGTTTGATTTATAGGTGTGCATTATTGGTGCACTTGGTGACAGATGCTAGTATTTTTGAACATTTGACCTAGCGCCAAAAATAATAATGCAAATTAACCAATGTTGGAGTTAATCATTGACATATGCCAGGCTGCAAAAATCAAATAATATGTGATCCACTTTTTATGTAGTATATTGAAAAAAAAAATTTTTTGTGTGTTTTTTGCATCCGAAAAATTGTTTGTTTACATTACAAACATGGCATTTAAAGGGTTAAAAAAAATAAAATAAATAAAATAATAATAATAATAACAATAATAATAAGAATGGATTGGATTTTATATAGCGCTTTTCTAGACACCCAAAGCGCTTTACATTATTGATCCATTATTCATTCGCTCTCACATTCTCCCTCTGGTGGTGGTAAACTACATCTGTACCCACAGCTGCCCTGGAGCAGACTAACAGAAGCATGGCTGCCAATTCGCACCTATGGCCCCTCTGACCACCACCAAACATTCATACACCAGTGTGAGTGGCACTGGAGGCAAGGAGAGTGAAGTGTCTTGCCCAAGGACACAACAGCACATGGACAGAGCGGGATTTGAACCGCCAACCCTTCAGTTATTGGACGACCTGCTCTACCACCTGAGCCATGGCCACCCCGGCAAAAAAATATGATAATTATTGAATATTTGGTATTTTTATTTACAGCTCAAGTTGATGAAATAGAAAAAAGTGTAAAAGAATTAAAAACAAACTGTATGAACATTTTTTTTTGACATTATTCCACAAGTGTGCCAAAAAGGCCCACTTGGTGCTTAGTAAAGGCCTTGCTGGACGGGATACAGGAGGGTTAATATCTGGATGTATCTGCTTAAAATATCAACAAAAATCCAATAGCTGGTGCAGTGGTTAGCAGTTGTTAGATTTGAATAAATGAAGTCGTATCCAAACGTTCCATCATCTCCCCCTGTATGCTTCCACGCTGTGACTGACAATAAAATAAATCGGCACATTTTCAAACATTTACTGCATACAAAATTGGCAAAGTAATGACTTTATAAACAACCAAACAAAGGCAGACAAAGAAAGGTCAAAAACTCTGCAGCTCCACTCTCATCTTTTCAGTTCCTTACCAGCCTGCACTTCCGACGCATAAACATTACACAATTACCAAGAAACAAATAACAATTCATTTTCCGATGTATAAATTTAAGGAAATTTCTTACATAAAAATCATAAACCCATCCGCAAGTGTCAACATTCATAACATACTGTCCATGAATTGAGAATAATTCATCTTTTACTGGCAATTTTGCTGGTAAATCATTATTTAATCTTGAAAATAAATGTTATGGAGTTATTTTGGCTCATACAGCACTGTTGCCTCATTGCAACAAGGCTCAGAAGGCTGTAAAGGGTTTTATTACTATGATTATGTTTTTAATTTATATTGTTTGCTTTTGCACTATCTTTATGCATGTACACTTTTGTCATATACTTTATTCTGTTGCTGCCATGACATTTGAATTTCCCCATTTAAATCTAATCTAATCTAATCTAATATAGTCTATTCTAATCTAGTTTAATCTCATCTGATCTAATCTAATGTGATCTAATCTAATTTTATATGGTCTAATCTCATCTAATCTAGTCTAATGTGATCTAATATAGTCTAATCTAATCTAGTCTAATGTGATCTAATATAGTCTAATCTAATCTAGTCTAATGTGATCTAATATAGTCTAATCTAATCTAATCCCATCTAATCTAGTCTAATCTAATATAGTGTAATCTAACATAGTCTAATGTAATCTAATATAGACTAATCTAATCTAATGTAATCTAACATAGACTAATCTAATCTAGTCTAATCTAATCTAATGTAGTCTAAATTAATCTAGTCTAATCTGGTCTAATCTAATTTTATATAGTCTAATATCATCTAATATAGTCTAATCTAATCTAATCTAATCTAATGTAATATAGACTAATCTATTCCAGTCTAATCTAATCTGATCTAATCTAGTCTAATCTGATATAGTCTAATCTTGTCTAATGTAATCTAATATAGACTAATCTAATCTAGTCTAATCTGATCTAATCTAATCTAGTCTAATATACTCTAATCTAATATAGTGTAATCTAATCTAATCCAGTCTAGTCTAATCTAATATACTCTAATCTAATCTAGTCTAATCCAATTTAGTCTAACCTAATCTAGTCTAATCTAATATATTCTAGTCTAATATAGTGTAATCTAATCTAATCTAGTCGAATCTGTTCTGATCTAATCTAATCTGATCTAATCTAATCTAATCTAATCTCAGAGTTTGCATATTCTCTCCACGTCTGCATGGATTCTCTCCCACCGTCCAAAGACGTGGACCTCGAAGGGTTAACTCAGCTGATCCAAACCTGCCGTTTCTGTGAATGTGGGAGTGAGCGGTTGTTTGTCTGTAAATTTCAACCCTGGGATAAACTGGGTGTACCCCTCCCTTCGTCTGTTGGTATCTCCTGTCACCCTCCTGAAGATGAAACGGTTCAGAAAATAAATGAATGATTCAACAAACGCTTGTAATTTGATGTTGGTTTTAATACGAATTAGCGGATCCACTGCTGTTGACAGAGTAGGAAATAAATATTGCTGATGAACCAAAACCATGAACAACAAGCTTTTTAGGCGACTGATACCTGATTAATTATTACAATATAACATAATGTAATCTATATTAATAGCTCCAAGCCTGTATAATAATGCTGTGTGGATAGGCTAAAATGATTAGTCAGTTCATTGTAGCTGTGACTGCTGTGAGTGACAATCATGTTTTCCTATTCCGTGCCAGTGGACCGGAAGACAGCCAATGAAATCACGGCATATTGTGCTAATCAGGGATGCCGATGCAAAGGGTTTGTTGCCAGCTTGTGTGCAAAAGAGAACATAATAGAAATGTAGTTAGCTTAAAGAACTCCTCAGAAGCTCCTTTATTTTGGAAATCAGAATATTTGACCCAACATGAAATAATTATTGTTACTGTTATGTTATGCATTATGAACTTTGCAAGGAATAAGTAAACCCAAGTTAATGCTAACTGACGTGCATCACATTAGGACCTGGTCGGTGCACTCAGGGGTGTTCGACTAATGGCCTTTTAAGCTTAATGACCTGAGCCGAGGATAACCGACTGTTTATAAACCTCCCATTAATCACTGGAGTTTATTCAGGCAATCCTGATAAATGCTTCCAGATCCCATGCTACAAATTCAAAGTAAGGTTCTTTTTCATTTCTTCAATTTGTTGTTCCATCAGTAGTTTATCGGCGGGAAGTTTCTCAGAATAATGAGGTTATTGAGGCATGTGTGCAAAAGAAAGTGCAGCAAAGATTAAAAAGCAGGGGGGGAAATTGTGCAACATTGACACAATTTGGAAAACTTAAATCTGCTAGAAAAATATCAACTTGCCGAAGTGAAGGACCCCTAGTGGGCGTTACGAAGAATACCGGGGTCATGAATTTTACTCAGCACCAATTCGCTCTCTGTGAATTATATAACCATTAAATTCATCAGTAGAAGTAAAACCACTGCGAAGGGGATACAGCTGATGTAGTTTGAGTAGAACGTAGAAACCCACTGAGGAAAATAACTTTTTCTCCAACGCTTCATGGTGAGAGACTTGACAGGATTGCATTGATTATAACTCTCTGCGTGGTATAGTCATGGCATGGAGCTTCGAACCAGCTACTTTTGTTTTTTTTTTTGTTTTTTTTTAATATTCTAATGGAGTTCCAAAGGTTAAACAGGTAAATCAAAGGGATAATTTAAACAAAACAAAACAAAACAAAAAATCCAGCTAAAAGGACAAAAATGTTATTGAATAAACAGAGAATTTTTCAGTCTTAACCCATAAAAAGACCAAACCCACCTCTGACCAAAACCATCTACTGATATAAACTGTTTAAACCTGTTTAACCCTGACCATATTTTCAGGGGAAAAACACCTAAAAAGACATACCCAAAGTAAATGAAGAATTACTTCACAATAATAAGGTTCATATGGATGTTGTTGGTGTCTATGGACATTTAGAGACCTCACAGAATCTATTCCCATTGTCTAAAATATTGTATCTATTACTATGCCTGAGTAAACTGTAACAAACTAAAAGAGAAATTAGAATTTTTTATCCTCGCCTGTTTTTTTTCGGATGGATTGACAATGATATGCATAAATTAATTGTTCGTGTCGGAGATTTTTAATAGCGTATATTTCACCCCACAAAGATTAAAAATCATGTTTGAACATTAAAGTTTGCACTAAAATACACTTTTGATGTACTTTTATTAACATTAGGGTCTAAACTTTGAGCAAAAGTTGAAAAAAAACATCCATTGTCCTGATTTATTATATTTTTATAGTCGATGAATATTAATATAATTTTTAAAGGGGTTTTAAAGCTGTTGATCCACCAAATGTATCAATACGTGTAAATCACTGGTGGCTGCTCATCTTTCAGAGAAGGGAAGCTCATTGTCGACTTACATAAAAAAATAGGTCAAGTTATTTAAACATAAATTCGTCCTTCCATTCCTTTTTATGAAAATGGTCGGTGACCTTATCGTACCAACTAAACAAGAAAACATTGAAATTATGTTAAATTGACTCAAGGAAGTCCGATGAGTGTGTTTTATTTACAGTGCAAGAAATGAACAAGTAATTTCGTAGTGGTTTCTCTCTCGATTTCACAGCAGAATGCACGACGGTATTAAACTGAACTGTGTCAGTGAAGGAGTAGATCTGAAAATAGCTGTCAATCAAATGGGATTCAGCCTTTCCACTGATCCTCCAATCAGCACGTGGAAGTCCGGCGTCCAGCCCGGCCGAGCTCCGCCCACAGCTCCATTCACCCCCAGAGATGCCGAGCGTCCAAGGGTGGGACAACATCGTGGGATTTATCCAATCACCATCCAGTTTTGAGACAATAAAAAAATCTGTTCCACTCAGTTATAGAATTATATTTGTGCCAGTTTCTTGAGCGAGCAATGATAGATTCTGAGCACACAATTAGAGATTTTGAGCGCATAAAAATATATTTTGTAAGCACATCAATTATATTTCAAAAAGAAATTATGCTTGAGCGAACAAAAATTGATATTGAGCTCCATAAATGCGTTTGCATGTTAGTTTTACTCATAACGTTCTCTCACAAATTCTTTCCATGGCGCACAAACAGACCGCTGCGCTCGCTCACTTTCCCCTTCCCTCTCTCGCTCAACCTCCCTCTCCCTGCACGCTCAGGTTGTCGTGTCCGCACGCTCAACTTGACACACACGTTACAATTGTGCCACAAAACCAACCAATTGGAGAGCTTGCGGAAGTACACTCTGATTGGCTGTTCGCTCTCCAATTAGCTCACTAGTTACATTTACCCGAAAAAAAAAAGCGCTCGATGAGACAGACACGGATCGGAAGTGGAGGAATTGATTCTACACAAACTTCGGTCAGTATTTATTATTATTATGATTATTGTCTCGGGTAAATGTAACTAGCGAGCTGAGACCCAGGAATTTGACAGTTTTAGTTTTTTTTTTTACATTAAAAAATTGTCTTGATTGGAAACTGCATAATGCAACAGTTTTTTCAGATACATTTTTAAAATAATTTTTATTTATTGATTGATTTTTTTTAATGGAATGTCCTTTGTAATGCACAGCATTTTTTAAGTAAAACTGTCAAACTTTTGTCCCCTACAGAGGACAAAATGCACTGCTGGGTCTCAGGAGGATGTGCAAAAACTAAAAACTAAATAAATAAATAATTTTTTTTTTTTTCAGAAAACTGTTAATTACAGTCTAATAACAATTAGCAACTGATTTACACTAAAACATGTTAGTGCAGATCAGGTTTATCAAGAACAGCAACGTTACAGTAATTGTATGAACTGCAGTGTTTGGGATGGTGCATAAGTGTCCACTGTGTTGGCTGATATGGAACTAAAACAACAAAACCCATGAATATACAAAAGAACATCTGGAGAACAACTGTCCACTGGAGTGACCGCTATGCATGAAAGGGTTAAATAATGGAAAATATCTAATTTTGACTGAAAAAAATGCAAAATACAGAAGATAATATTATAGTAAATGGTGATAAATCACTTAAGAAATGTTAAAAAGAGAGAAAAAAAATCACCAATGTAGCACTGGGTCTTTATGGGTTAACTGGCTGGCTGATTCATTATTGTTCTCAGTACTTTTTGAACTCTGTTTCTGTCTTCCAAAACAACATGCAGACAAACAGAGCAGCAGACAGACGCAGGGGGTTACATAAGAAACTCTAGGACTCCTGTCTGTAATGAGCTGTAAAAGCTGCATGGGTATGCTGCCTCTGTCTGAAATTTCCACTCAGTCTGCCACTGTATGACTGTGCCCTCAGCTTCACACGGGGGTCAGCTGAAGAGGACATGGGCAATTTTCAATGAGGGTAATAATTTTACTTCTTTTGCAGGGAAGCTGTTAGAAAAAATAAGCACTTTGTGGTTTGTGAATCCGTATTATCTGCACACATGAGCACCAGAGGCTTAGGGAGAAAGGTTAAACTGGAGATCAATAAAAAACATGACACGCACACGCTTGAAAACCCACGGCTTGTCTTATCAGGCGCACTACTGCCCCCAGTGGCCGGATTTACCAGTGCATGCCAAAGTTTTTGGACAGACGGACAGACTGATGGCAATACCCTGTGGCCAGTGTGGCTGAGGGTAAAAGAAAGAAACTTCAGGACATTGTCTTGCTCTGTGTTGTAATAGAATTTGAGGTTGAATGTGAGACCGAATGAATAATGGGTCAATAATGTAAAGCGCTTTGGGTGTCTAGAAAAGCACTTTATAAATCCAATCCATTATTATTATTATTATTATTATTATTATTATTATTATTATTATTACTAATTTACAAACTTCCTTTTATTGTTTTGTCACCGCCTGTTCTCACACTGACGTCCGTTCTGGTCCAGACACTGCTGACAATGCGAAGCAATGGAATCGCACACATCACCAAACAATTCCCTTGGTATTTGCGTGCATTCATGTTCAATGGCTGCTCTCAATTCAGCGACTGTTGCAGGTCTCATAGTGTGGACTTTGTCTTTTGGTATCCCCATAAAAAAAGTCCAGTGGTGTGAGGTCTGGTGAACTTACCAAACAGGTGGATTGGACGGAGGGGTTTTTTTTGAATACCCTCCACGTTCACCAGACCTCACACCACTAGACTTTTTTTTTTATGGGGATGTTTATTTGTGATGTTTACAATTCCATTGCTTGGCGTTGTCAGCAGTGTCTGGACCAGAATGGACGTCAGTTTGAGAACAGGCGGTGACAAAACAATAAAAAAAGAAAAGCACTCGGAGAGCACAGACCTCTGCCAAGACACCCCCCCCACCCCCGGATCACCACCAAAATTTAATAATTTCTTCTTTGTGCCAGTAGCAATATTTCCTGAAAATTTCCTGAAAATCCATCCATAACTTTTTGAGTTATCCTGCTAACAAACAAACAAACAAACAAACAAACAAACAAACAAACAAACAAACAAACAAACACAAAACAAGCGATCACAATACCTCTTGGCGGAGGTAATGATGTTTGTAAATTCTATTACGTTTTGAAAATTAAACAAATTTTAATAAACACCTACTTTACAGTTATTTAAAGTGTGCATACATTTTTTGGGGGCACCCTGTATATTAACTCTTGTGCCCTCCTCAAATTGACCACAGTCTGGACACCTTTGTAGCAAAAAGGTACATTCACAAAAAAAAAACAAACAACAAAACTGCTATTGAATCATCACACATAAATCCTTTTTTTTTTGGCTTTTTTCCCCTTTGAGAGTTTGAATTTTCTCCAAACTACCAAACATCCAATCATTTTCAAGATTTTAACTCTTTAAATGCCATTTTAAATATGAATTATCATTATTATTATTATTTTTTAAGTAGTATTAGTTTCCATATAATAAACAGTGGGGTATGTGGAATTGGTGGTGATTAGAGTCTTGGATATGTCAGAGATTAGCAATAAATTGATTTGAATGTGCTCGTATTTTTTATGTAGAATCAGACACTCCCTTTGGACACCTTCATAACTAAAAATACATCACTGACCTCCATTAAAACCTGATTTTTAAATCTTACTGTCATTTCACTACATAACCATGCATCATAATCAGTTATTTTGAAGAAACTTAGTGATATTTGATATTTTTAATAGGGATGCGATACCACTTTTTTCCAGACCGAGTACCAGTACTTACATTTGAGTACTTGCTGATATCGAGTACCAATATGAGTCCTTAATAATCCCATTCCAGTTCTTAGTTCCTTTTGTAAATGTGCTTTATTGTCGTTGTCATTAGTCTGACTGGAACTAGGTGCTGCTACTGACATTTAATGTGTTGGAATGAGCGTTTCTCAATTAATCCACTAGGGGGCACCGCTCTGAATTAACCATACTGGACAAATACCACTAAGAAGAGTAAAGTTTTTTGAGAAGAATAAAGTCAGTAATAATAAACATGAAGACGACAGAGGTAACACTAATGTGATACTAATATTGCAGCGTTTTCACTGGTGAGGTTTCAAAGTGAAACTTCAGCAGGTAGAGAAAAGAGAAATGACCGTTAAGTTTCGTTTTCACTTCCGCTGGCGGTGGTCTGCACCACCCCGTACCCCTGGCCCAGCCCTGGGTAGCTGTCATAAATATATCAGTAGTTTTTCAATAACTCACAGTCGCTCTTTGAACAGATCCTCTACCTCCACGGCTCCCGGTGGTATTCTCCATCTGGGTACTCATCCGCCAGCACCTGGAAAACAGATGGAATGTACGCAGAGGACGGACGGAACACTGTGTCTGTATCTGTCTGTGTCAAGCCTGTCTCCAGACGATAGTCTGGTTTTGTCTGTCTTTTATGTTGTCTGTCATTTCCTGTTTTATTTTGTTAAGTTTCCCTCGTGTATCATGTCTGGTGTCTTTGCTTCCTGTCCCTGATTGTGTCCACCTGTGTGATTACCTGACTCCGCCCTAATTTGTTCCACCTGTGTCTCATTGTCTTCCCTCCCTTTTGTGTATTTAAGCCCTGTGTTTCCCCCTGTATGTTGCCAGTTCGTATTTTCCCCTGTGAGATACTTACCAGCATTTTTTGGATCCTGTCTGTCTGTGTGTCTGTGTGTCTGTGTATGACCTGGTTTGCCATCTCTGTTTTTTGCCTGTTTGCCTTATCCCTGTCTGTACTTCAGCCTTCTACTGAATCATCGTGTGTTCGACCTTTACGCCTGTTTTTACGGTACGTGAACTAGCCTGATCCCTATGTCCTGTTGCCTGTCTGACTGCCTACCTGTGTATGACCTGTTTCCGCCACTGACCTCCCTCTGTTTTTCCCAAGGATTCTGTTGGGTCTCTGTAAACTTAATTTGATTCTGATTCGAATTGATAAAGCACTTTGTGACTCTGTCTGTGAAAAGTGCTCTATAAATAAAATTTACTTACTTACTTACTTACTTCCCTAGTCGGGGTTCCGACGCGTACTACCGATCCGGACGGAGGGTTCTCGTCCCCGGTCCAGTGTATTAACCCTGAGAAAAACCCGGCGTCCGTTATCCTCAAGATTGTGTTCATATACATTATCACTGATCTGTCAGTGAGCTTGGTGTTTAATAAACACTGAACTTTTACATCTGTCTTTGTGCATCTGGGTTCAGTTTTCATACACTGAGCATTACAGTCTGTGTCTTTAGCGTTATTTGCAGTCAGCGTTACTTTTATCACCATCATGTATTTTGAAAAATCTTCACACTCCTCACATATTATTCCACCTCCACGTACCTGCTGCACTGAACTGGGAATGTCACACAGCCATAAGTGGTATCGGTGCATTTGTATCAGGTTACTTTTAGGAGTACAAATATGAGTATACACACTGAGCATCAGAGCCGATGTCTGATACTGGTGTTGGATCGGTGCATCACTAATTTTTACTATATTCCACCAGATGCATTAAATTCTTGAAAAATATAACTAAAAAGAAATTTCTTGCAACAACCGATAACACAACCAAAATGATCAGCCAATTAAAAAACAAAAAAAGAAAAAAAAAGTTGAGTGTACAAAAATGCCAGAGGGCGGCATAGGGTTAAATTGCAAAGGTCAGACAAACAGTGAAAATAATGAGGTGTTCTCATGAAGCCTATGTGCTGTAATGAAGATACTGTGGATTCAAGTGTAGACACAAGTGAGTCAGGATCAGGGGTATCTCCAGGGACAGCCAACTGAGGACATGACCGTCAGCCACCCAGGGCTCCTGCAGAGGGTCCTGGGCATGGGGACCCAGGGATGCTGGAGCCCTCAGCAGTGGAGGAACACAGCACACACAGGGAGCTCTCTGTCTCGTAGGGTTCCCGCAGTGTGGGATGCTCAGAACCATCTGTGAAGCAACAAATAACCCCAGCTGGAAATATACACCAACATCAACTCTTTCTCAGACATATTTCTGGAAAGAAAGGCTCCTGGTGGCTATGAAGGATTCTGTGCAGCAAATAAAGGTTTGGCTGGATCTGCATTCTGTCTCCGTGCTATCTGTTTGATCGGAGGCATTTGGTTAGAGTGATTCACTGTGAGCTTTTGGATGACAGAAGGTGTGATAGCGGGAAGATCCAGCAGCAATAGCTACCTCACAGACTGTACTTTTCACTCCTGCAAGTTCTTGAGCAGGAGGGGGGGTGATCACTTCTGGTTAGCCCCATGGGTCTACTAATGAGGATATTATGGACTGAAGTGTAGACACAGGCAAAGTGTAGAACAGGTTGAATTATGCAGTGTGGAGAAGTGACGAACACATGAACCAGGTAAGAAGTGATTTGGGTAGTGATTCGGTCAGACAACTAGAAGATGGTTGAGAAGTACAACAGATCTGAATTAGGATCATGCATTGCCATGTAAGTAAACAGGGTTCACATTAGTAGGAATTAGCTTCAGTGGTTTGGTGCATACATAGAACGTGGAGTAGGTAAGAAGCAATAAAGCAGTAAAAATATAATAAAACAAGTGGTTCCAGGCACAACAAACCCCGCCCCTCACACATATTGTAGCTTTTTTTTGGCATCGATCCAGCTGATGTCATCATGTCTATGCATGTGCTGATGTCAGCATAACAATTGTCTCTATATATGTGTCAAGTTCGAAGTAAATTGAGACAATATTTATGTTTTATAGATGTGAAATTTTGCCCATGGGAGAAAAAAATATGTAAAAATTCATAAAAAATATTAACTTTGACCTACTTTTTCCAAAATGTAACCACATCTATTTTGGGTCACTAGCAATCTATAAACCCAATCTGGTATGAATTCAACCAATAGTTTTGCTTCTACAAACGTGAAACTTTGCCAAGTATAAGAAAATGGGGAAAAAAAGATTTAAAAAATTCATTAAAAGAAATGTAAACTTTGACCTACTTTTCCCAAAATGTAATCAGATCTATTCTGGGTCACTGGCAATCTATAAAGCCTATTTGGTATGAATTGAACCGATAGTTTTGCTGTGCGAGTGTTAACAAACAAAGAAACAAACAAACCGAACCAAAAACAATACCCCTTGTCTCCCCTTCTGGGGGCGGGGTCATAAAATAAAATGAAATCTAATAAAATAATTTAAAAAGTAAGATAGATATGAACCCAACCATCAGCTGACAGTAGACAGGTGACCACACAGGCCAATCAGAACAGCAGGTGGAAGGCAGGTAGGTGACAACAGCCACAGATCTGCTCAGACGCTGTGGCGTAACAATCACACAGGTAGATGTAGGGATTTGGGTCTGCATGAAAAAAATTTCACCTTTGGCCCCAACCCTTCAATGCTACAAGCCATGCAAACCCTATTTGACACTGTGCAGGCACGGATCATAGATTTTATAATACTGAGAAAAAATGATTAGACATTTTAAAAAATATTTTTTAACGGTAACATTATCGGTATGCATGTATGTATTATTATTATTATTATTATTATTATTATTATTATTATTATTATTATTAATGTTAAAAAAAACGTACAAATACATACATTCATTTCTATTAATGACTTTAAAAGTATCATGGAGAATGCAGCGAAGGAGGAGTGTCACTGTTTTTTTTGATGCCGTTATGGCTGAATAGTTGTTATTGTGTTTTATTGTTCATTGTGTATCATGTATGTGTTTTATGTTTTTTGGACTTTGTATGGCTGCTATCTTGGCCAGGTCTCCCTTATAAAAGAGATTCTTAATTTCAATGGGACTTCCTGGTTAAATAAAGGTAAAATAAATGAAAATAAATAAAAATTTGATTATTATTATTATTTTTTTTACATACAGGGTGACACAAAAAAACGGGAACTTTTTAACAGTCCAATAAAACCAAGAGTGATGGAAGAAAAATATTTTATTCATAGTAATTGAAACCTTAAAACATGCCATTTAAGAAACGATGATGGAATTTTCATTGTTTAAAAATTACTTCCTGTAGATGGCGTCCTCCTGTACGAATGCATTCTTGAAATCTGCTGTTGAGATTCCTCATTGACCGCTGCAACATCTCAGCTGGGATACTGTGAGTTCTTGGTCGAGTCGTGTACACTTTACTCTTGAGATAGCCCCACAAGAAAAAACCACAAACGGACAAATGTGGCGATCTAGGGGGCCAGGGAACGTTACTGAATTTTGAGATCACACGGTTACCGAACAATTCTCGCACAGCCGCCAATGGTTACTAAAATGGGGGTGTGTTTACTTGCTCAAGGTCACTGTCTCGCAGTGCTGCCACTTGCTCATGTCTGCCAATATGCACTTCAAAAATTCCTGTTTTTTTGGGTCACCCTGTATATAGATTTAATTACATATATTTTATTACAAATAAAATGCAGTTGTATTTTTTGGATGGAAGTATATATACGCACATGAACAAGGAGTTATAGTACCAGGACCAAACCATATCTTTAAATAAGACAGAGGAAGTGAGGGTCACAGGCCACTGGATTTTAATCTACTATGCCAAAAACAAAACTGATCCAAAGAACAAATATGTTTATTAGTGCCTTTTGAAGCAAATATTTTTTCATGGTGATAAATTGATGATTTTCATAAAAAAGAAAGGTGACTAATGTTCTACTGTTTTCTCCCCAGTCAGTCATCATCACTTTTCTCCCCCTTTTGATGCCCCTGGGTGGATTAAATCTGCCTGGGGTGCTCAAAACAAAAGACAAAAAAAAAAAAAAAAAGAGCAAGGACTAAGGGAAAGTGGTAAGTCTTAGTTTTACCTGATGAGAGAGTGTGTAAAGGCAGGAGTTTGGTAGAAGAAGGTGGAAACTACATAAAAAAGAGTGAGGACAGGAGGGGGCAGTGAGAAGCAGGATCACAAGAAACATGACAGAGGTGTTCAGAGTCGACCGTTCTGTGTGTGATGAAACCCAGTTTGTTTATATCTCTAATATGAAAGTGTGTGTTGTGTACTTTCAGAGTAGTTCAAAGCCATGGGTCTGCTCCAATGCTTATTCACTGAAGTTGACCAGCGCACAGAACATAAACAACTTTTTCCTCACATGCTGTGGTGTATGAGATATGTGAAACTGCACTGACATTTTTTAACTGTGAAAGACTTAATGACAATGTTGAAGATGCTGGACTGATGCACAAAAGGAATAAAATACATGCATATGGACTGTCAGTAACATATGCCATGATTAATAGCCAAGAAGTAATTCCATCCTGCGTTAAGGTACTATTGGAAGCAAAGTAGGGAAGATAAAAGAGAGACTGTGGTTTCGAGTCTGTGGTAGGACTACCATGGTAGTTTATCAGCTGAGGTACTGATCGCGATGATGGTTCGGCATCAGCTGTTACATATATATATGTATATATATGTATGTATGTATATATATATATATATACATATATATACACCTTATCCCTGTTATTACTGGGATAATACTGCCCTTTAACCCCTGAGACATTTCAGGTAAACGTGCTGCTGGGAATTTGCGTCTGTTTTCAGTGTCATAAAAGTAATAAGAAAATATTGGTTCTGCAATATATCGCGATATTTCATTTCACAATACCGTATCGATATTAAAAAGTACTGTATCGATATTTACCTCCGCCAAGGAGGTTATGTTTTTTGCCAGGGTTTGTTTGTCTGTCTGTTTGCTTGTCTGTCCGTTAGTGTGCAACATAACTCAAAAAGTTATGGACAGATTTTGATGAAATTTTCAGGGTTTGTTGGAAATGGGATAAGGAAGAAATGATTAACTTTTGGGGGTGATCCGGAAGAAATCCTGGATTCTGGATCACTTTGAAATTTTCGTTAACATTGTGGTAAATGGGGCCAAAATTTTCGTTTCCCAATATCTCGCTTAATTATCGACCAAAACTCATGAAATTTAAGTCAGGAATTGACAATGGGGTCCTCTATCACATTTCAAAGGCTGATCCGGATCTGATCCAGAAGGCGGATTTTATTTTAAACTAGAAGCACTCGGAGAGCGCAGACCTCCGCCAAGGCTGATCAGTGGCCCCCCCTGTGGGCCCCCCCCACGCCAAGGAGGTTATGTTTTTGCCAGGGTTTGTTTGTTTGTTTGTTTGTCTGTCTGTTTGTCTGTCCGTTAGTGTGCAACATAACTCAAAAAGTTATGGACAGATTTTGATGAAATTTTCAGGGTTTGTTGGAAATGGGCCCCCCCGTGGGCCCCCCCACCCCCGATCACCACCAAAATTTAATCATTTCTTCCTTATCCCATTTCCAACAAACCCTGAAAATTTCATCAAAATCTGTCCAAAACTTTTTGAGTTATGTTGCACACTAACGGACAGACACACAGACAGACAAACAAACAAACCCTGGCAAAAACATAACCTCCTTGGCGGAGGTAATAATAATGGATTAGATTTCTATAGTGCTTTTCTAGGCATACAAAGCACTTCACATTACTGACCAATTATGGCACAGGTGTTAAACATACGGCCCAGAGGCCAAAACCGGCCTGCCAAAGGCTCCAGTCCGGCCCATGGGATGAATTTGTGAAATGCAAAAATTATACTGAAGATGTTAACAATTAAAAATGTTAAAATCATTGTAGGTCAGTTCAATCTAAAGTGGGTCAGAACCAGTAAAATACTATCATAATAACCTATAAATAATGAAAACCATTTTTTTCTCCTTTATTTAGTGTAAAAACAGTAAAATTACACAAATGTTTACGTTTACAGACTAGCCTTTTACAAAAAATGTGAATAACCTGAACAAAAATGTCTTAAGTATGCGAAATTTTTACAATATTCTGCCTGTTATTCAATGTTGTGTGTATTTCTAGATCCACTGTGATCTATAAGTTGTGATGCACATGTATAAATGATAAACTAAGGCGTAATATTGTTAAAATTGCAATTATTTTTCTTAAGATCTTTCAGGTTGTTCAAATGTGTTATGTTCAAATGCAGTTCGTCCATGTTAACATTTTCATTAACGAATTTTGCTTTTTTCACTCAAAAACATAGAGAAAACATTGGAGTTGACATTATTTATCAGTTCTTATCCTATTATTTATATTATTTTACTGGTTTGGCCCAGGTCAGATCATATTAGGCTGCATGTGGCCCCTGAACTAATATGAGTTTGACACCTCTGCATTATGGGGCAGGTTGACAGAAGTGTGGTCGCCAATTCGCACCTATAGCCCCTCCAACCATCACCGAACATTCATACACCAGTGTGAGTGACACTGGAGGCAAGGAGGGTGAAGTGTCTTGCCAAAGGACACAACGACTGACCTGAGCTGGATTCGAACCGCCAACCCCTCGGTTAATGGACAACCCACTCTACCTCTTGAGCCATGGCCACCCCAGAAGTACACCGGACCCCCAAGTCTGCTTAATTTTATCCATGTGAATGCAACCGTTCCGTGCTGGAGTACCATACCCAAGTCCAGTTGAGAAGGTAGTCCTGGGTCCAGTCTGCCCGTACTCCAGCATGGTATGTTGCCGTGTGAATGCGATTCGTACCCGGGTCCGGAAGTGACCTAATCACCACTCCGACAACGGAGTGGGTTAATTACCATGAGACCATACACGGTGCTCCTGTTGTCTCCTGAAAAAGCCCAATAATAGACTTGGGCTGAAAGATATATCGTTATCGTATCTACAGGGTGGGGAAGCAAAATTTACAATATTTTGAGGCAGGGATTGAAGGACAGTGTATGACCAATTAGTTTATTGAAAGTCATGAGAATTTATTTGCCACAAGAAAACTGACATAATAGAAAATGTTTTTATTCTATGTGTCCTCCTTCTTTCTCAATAACTGCCTTCACACACTTCCTGAAACTTGCGCAAGTGTTCCTCAAATATTCGGGTGACAACTTCTCCCATTCTTCTTTAATAGTATCTTCCAGACTTTCTCGTAATAGTTTTGCTCATAGTCATTCTCTTCTTTACATTATAAACAGTCTTTATGGACACTCCAACTATTTTTGAAATCTCCTTTGGTGTGACGAGTGTATTCAGCAAATCACACACTCTTTGACGTTTGCTTTCCTGATTACTCATATGGGCAAAAGTTTCTGAAAAAGTATGGATAATAGTGTTAGGTATGATTATGACATCAATATATGTTTGGTTTCAAAACAATTGACGTAGTGCCTGCTGAGAAAAAAACAACTAAATGTTCATTGTAAATTTTGCTTCCCCACCCTGTATATCTAGATATGAACATTCAAGATATTAATATCGAAAAAGCAACAATATAAACAATATTATTAACAAGCTAGTGTTCCTGGCAAAGAATCTGTTGAAGTTGTGCTGTAACTACCTCTGTTCTGTGAGTAGCAAATGCATTTTCTGCAAACAGTTATGTTGTCTTTAGAAGAATAGAACATGTTGCACTTCAATGCACTTTCAGTGTTTCACCTTCCACCAGCTGCTGCATATATTTGGTATTTATTGGTAAAGCAGAGCTGCAGTAAAATGTTTGATTTGTAATTTATTTATTCATACTTTATGTTAATGTTAACGACTGGCAGTGAGTTCTTATAAATAAAACTGCACTTTCCACATTCTTTTGTATTATGATGTTTGTATTTTTCTGAAAAATGCTTGGTTTTCACTGAACCCGTAGTCCCATCATATCGTATCGATATTGAGATATCTGGCATGAATATCGAGATATGAAATTTTGTCCATATCGTTCAGCCTTACAATAGACATACCTAGTAGTAGGACAATGTAGGGGGAAAAATTGTTTTGTTACTGTTCTATTGTTCCTGAAAAAACTTATTTTGATAATAAAGTATTTTCTATTTACTGATCAACTTTGTCCTAATTCTGTCTTGGGTTTTAACTATTTAATAATAAAAAAGAAAACGTCACAAAATCTTAAAGGTCATGAAAATTAATTGAGATTTAGCAATTCGATTATGCAGCCACCTTAATTATCGATATTGGCGATACTGGCCCTGTATTTACTTGGTATCGGATTAATACCAAAATATGCAGTTTCGCACACCACTAGAAATAACTGGCTCAGACAGTGAGGTGTGCAGATCTTTATGGGTGTTTTCCAGGAGAGAAACTGGAGTACATTCATAGAAGCTGTGACAGGACCAGGTAAGCGGTAGTTTTTATTTCTGCTTCATTATGTGGATTCTATGTACATTCAAGCATTAGCCAAATGCAAACAAAGGGGTTGGCTTTAATGGACAGTAGCTCCAGTCTGTGTCTCATGGATAAAATAATACTCTTGTTTGTTTCCTGATTTGTCATTATATTTGATGACTCAAACACATGCCAGGGCCTGGATACAGACACTTCTGAGACTATACACCCCTACACACCTGGACCATCTCACAGGTCAGCTGGCCGGCTGCTCCTGAGGGTTCCCAAAACTAGGCTGAAGCTCAGAGGGGATCGAGCGTTTTCTGTTACAGCTCCAAAACTGTGGAAGGAACTGTCGCATTAGACAGGCCTCCTCATTCTTCTTAAAACCCACCTCTTTTCTTTGGCTTTTCACACCATGAAGGTTGTTGATTTTATGTGCATGGATATTTTATCTGGGGTGGACGGTCTATCTATCTATCTATCTATCTATCTATCTATCTATCTATCTATCTATCTATCTATCTATCTGTCTGTCTGTCTGTCTGTCTGTCTGTCTGTCTGTCTGTCTGTCTGTCTGTCGTGTTTTATTGTTTTTTTTTTTCTTAGTATTTTATTGGGTTTATTTAACTGTGCAGCACTTTGGAAACCTTTGTGTTTATTTAAATAAAACTGGATTGGACTTGAGTGTGTTGTGTTGTGTTGTGTAGTGGAATGGCTCGATCGTTAATTGATTATCAAACACTAAAATCTGACCTCATTGTTGGACAGTGTCATTAAATGGGTTGTGTCAGATCTCCGAAAATTTCTGTAAGCTGCCAAGTATGTGCCCACTGTAAAAACACACACGAAACATGAGTGCTGTCAGTGTAGACACAGTGTTACGCATTTATGGATACGGAGAAGTAGCAGTGGGAAAGGATTGGCAAGACAAACTAAACATGAATAAAAATACGTTGGTCTTAGTTTATGTTACATTTTTGCTAGGGCTGGGCAAGTTAATGCGTTATTACCGCATTAATGCATTCATTAATGCAGACAATTTTTTTAATCTCACGTTAATGCCATTTTTTAATAACTTCTGCCCCTGCTTGTGTGCGTGTAGCGATTAGCTTGGCAGATAGACAACAGGTTTACCAAGAAAAGCCGGATGCGGAAAACTTCTCTCCAAATTTCTTTTACTTGAGACTCACTGTAAAACTGCAACTTACATACAAAATATGTCTCAGTTCTGTTCACTGCCTTAATACATTTACATGGCATCATACATTGAAATGAATGGGAAAAAGGCCGCTAGCTCGATGCTAACTTGAATGGGAAAATCTATAGACACGCTAACAATTAGCATTTACAGATTAACTTAAGATTTATGTCTTTTTATCCAGCAACAAAGGTTCACATCAGAGATATTTTATACTATTCATTCTTACAACAACTGAACAGAAATACTCACAGGCCAACATTTTTCCATATAAGCAGAGTGAAAGAAACATGTCTGTTAGTTCCTTCTTATGTCCGAACTGGCTACGGTAACACCGCAAGTACAAAACACACGTTAGTGCAATTTATTCCGACCACTAGAGGGACCCTTTGCTTGCTTTTAGCAACTGAACATCACATATTATTTTGAAAGTCCGTTGCTCTCGCTCTGTGAATACACGTAGGTAAACCATGGGTCTCAGGAAGAGGGGGATGTTGATCAGGGTTGGTTTGCCAATCAGCGTCATCATGCATTTCAACCAATGACAGCATTTGGGGTTGACTTAAGACTCCTGTCAATCACTCACAACTGGAAATAAACTGGTGGGGACATAAACATGGAGAAAAGTACCAGTCTTTTCCATGGACATTTTCATTTTAAATATCTTCAGATGGTGGGGTTGAGAAGGCCAAAGTTGTTTGTAAGCACTGCAATGTGGAATTATTTTTTATCACCGGAGTACTTCGAATCTGAAATATCATTTAAAGGCAATACACACTGTTGATGCCGGCAACCCCCCCACATATAACTATGCGATTAATCATGATTAATCACAGAAAGATTACTTGCGATTAAGAATTTCAATTGTTGCCCAGCACAAATTTTTAATAGTATATATATTATACATATTTCAATTATAAATGGATCTCTTTTGAACTTTTATAGTGTTCTAAAAATAAATATAGTCAAACCTTTAAAAGTCCAAGTACTGAAAATATCACTGTTTAAGTCATGTACACATCATCTCATCACCTCTGGTATCAGGCCCAGACTGACTGTGTGCTATTCACTGACAGCAGGGGGTCTGAGCCAGACAATGAGAAGGACTGTCTTTCTTCTACAAAGATTTGTCCGTCTGATAGAATAAAATCTCATCAATGTAAAATCACCCTGTGTATGAATATGTGTGTATGTGAAATGTAATCAGACTTGGAGGCAGAGCATTTCAGTGCAATCATCTCTTTACATGTGCACACAGCCCACCTTCACATCATCACTGAAAATGTAAGAAAAACAAGAAGATGCAAGAGAGGGCAGACACAAGCAGTCAGCGGATGTACAGTATTTCATGTTCTAGTTTTGAGTCACTGTTGATGTCAGTTAACAGGCTGGAATGGTTTCTTCCTTCTAAACCACTGTACTCACCAGAAAACTTCAGCTATTATCAACTGTCGTTATATTTTATTTTGTAATTAGTAGCATTAATTGCTTAGTTATTTTCCATGTTTTAAGCCTTTGTATAATTATTAAACTTTCAGTAATGTGTAATTTGTGAGTGAGTTTGTGGTAGCACAGTGGTTGGCTCTTTCCTTGCAGTAAGTAAGTGTAGGCAATACTGGGAATTTTGGTATTGATCCGATACCAACTAAATATTGGGCTAGTATCGCTGATACCCAGAGACTGACCGATATGGGATTTTTGGGGCCGATGCCGATACTGATATTGGGGGCTAAAAAAAGCCAATATTGATATATTGGCCGATATCCAATATTGGCTGATAACCGATATATTGGCCGATATATGAAATAAGAAGGCAAAATCACAAAATTATTCAATGATCATGACATTTCAAGTAAAAAGTATTGGTAGAGCCCGACAGATTAATCTGCCGGCCGATTAATTGGGCCGATTATAGGTCCAGGATTTTCAGAAGGGGGGGTCGGAGCGGGGGAATTAGCGCTCCATCCTTGTCGGAACGGGGGTAGCGGTCCGTGATGCCGTGATTGTATGTGTGTGTGTGTGTGTGTGTGTGTGTGTGGGTGGGGTGGGGTGGGGGGGGGGGGCAGGTGAAGTGAAGTGAAAATAAAACTGACAGGCTTTACTGTTCCTCTAACTCTCTGGGCAGCACACACACAGGAGCAGCGAATGACAGAATCTCCGCAGAAAAAAGTTAATGAATCGGTTACATATTGGCTGATATTGATTAATCGGTGATAAGTTATAATCGGCCCAATTAATCGGCCGGCAGATTAATCGGTCGGGCTCTACCAATAGTTTTTACTTGAAATGAAACCTTCATTGAATAATGTTGTGAGTTTGCCTTTATTAATTAACTACAATATAAAACTGTGTATTGAGAGACTAATTTTGGGGCATATAGGTTTCAGCTGCATTTTTGTATTGTATTGTCATTTAACAGTATAAAAATAATAAAATAAATGCCTTTTAAATTTGTGGGGTTACCATAGTGGTGAATGACTTTATTGCACACATCACATGCGGTAGTTTCCCTGTCAGCTACAGTGATAAGCTCCACACAGTGTTACTTTTTCTCTCCGCCATCATGGGCTGCTGTCAGTCAGTGCTCTGACTCTCCGCTCTCCGGCAGAGTGGGGGGGCAAAGTGTGCCTGAGAGAGCAGCAGAGAGAGAGAGAGAGAAAGAGAGAGAGAGGTGCGCAGACTTGGAGAGAAACTGTGCTCACATGAACTCTGAGGGAATTTGAGTAATTTGCTGGACATATAGAAGAGAAACTGCAACTTAAGTATCAATCTCATCACACTAGTATCGATCTGACCCGATACTGATACTCACCTTGTTTTTGATACTATTGATATTTAGATTGATACACCCAGCCCTAGCAGCAAGAAGGACTATTCTGACCTCTGACAATAGAAGTGGAAATAATATTGATTATTTCATTACAATCAGTGGTTAAATTGTCTTTTGTGAGGAAGAGGAGCTATCCACCCAGTGAGATAAATGGTAGTAATATTACCTAATGAACTACACTATATTGCCAAAAGTATTGGCTCACCCATCCAAATAATCAGAATCAGGTGTTCCAATCACTTCCATGGCCACAGGTGTATAAAATCAAGCACCTAGGCATGCAGACTGCTTTTACAAACATTTGTGAAAGAATAGGTCGCTCTCAGGAGCTCAGTGAATTCCAGCGTGGAACTGTGATAGGATGCCACCTGTGCAACAAATCCAGTCATGAAATTTCCTCACTCCTAAATATTCCACAGTCAACTGTCAGCTGTATTATAAGAAAGTGGAAGTGTTTGGGAACGACAGCAACTCAGCCACGAAGTGGTAGGCCACGTAAACTGACGGAGCGGGGTCAGCGGATGCTGAGGCGCATAGTGCGAAGAGGTCGTCAACTTTCTGCAGAGTCAATCGCTGCAGACCTCCAAACTTCATGTGGCCTTCAGATTAGCTCCAGAACAGTGCACAGAGAGCTTCATGGAATGGGCTTCCATGGCCGAGCAGCTGCATCCAAGCCATACATCACCAAGTGCAATGCAAAGCGCCAGATCCAGTGGTGTAAAGCACGCCGCCACTGGACTCTAGAGCAGTGGAGGCGCCTTCTCTGGAGTGACCGATCGCACTTCTCCATCTGGCAATCTGATGGACGGGTCTGGGTTTGGCGGTTGTCAGGAGAACGATACTTGTCAGATCGCATTGTGCCAAGTGTAAAGTTTGGTGGAGGAGGGATTATGGTGTGAGGTTGTTTTTCAGGAGCTGGGCTTGGCCCCTTAGTTCCAGTGAAAGGAACTGTGAATGCTTCAGCATACCAAGACATTTTGGACAATTCCATGCTCCCAACTTTGTGGGAACAGTTTGGAGCTGGCCCCTTCCTCTTCCAACATGACTGTGCACCAGTGCACAACGCAAAGTCCATAAAGACATGGATGACAGAGTCTGGTGTGGATGAACTGGACTGGCCTGCACAGAGTCCTGACCTCAACCCCATAGAACACCTTTGGGATGAATTAGAGCGGAGACTGAGAGCCAGGCCTTCTGTCCAACATCAGTGTGTGACCTCACAAATACGCTTCTGGAAGAATGGTCAAAAATTCCCATGAACACACTCCTAAACCTTGTGGACAGCCTTCCCAGAAGAGTTGAAGCTGTTATAGCTGCAAAGGGTGGACCCACATCATATTGAACCTCATAGACTAGGAATGGGATGTCACTGAAATTCATATGTGAGTCAAGGCAGGTGAGCAAATACTTTTGGCAATATAGTGTATCTGCTGATATATGTATTAATGTAGTATAGTGGTGTTGGATTATTTTGGCTTGGTCATTTTAAAAGTAGCTCACAAGCTGAAAAAGTGTGGGCAACCCTGCTACAGGCTCTGGAATTCTAGGATCTGTTTAGAATAGATCATTGTCCATATAAACAGTGACAGTAATCTGCTGTAACACTAAATGCCACCCTTCATTAAAGAAAAAAAAGAAGCAATCTGTTCTGAGATATTATATAAACATGGCAAGGCGATGTGGATGACGCAGTGAAAGGAATGAACTCCCTCCTCAGATAAAAATAACTCATTCTAACCTAATTAAAACAAGTCGTGTCAATTGATGTTTTCAGCTCATTGTACTATAATGAGAACATAACACTGATATGGTATTCCATTTCTGCATTCGTATACCCCTAAATCCTACACTTCTAAACTAAAAGCTCTGATAAACACATGGTTCACTATGTGCAGGTTAACTGGTTGAAGTTTAGAGAAGCCAGTTAGCTCTGCTACTTTTACAAGGTTACATTTGTCATACTGACAAACAGGTGAAAAAAAAAAAAAAAAACATCTAGCAGGCCTTCCAAGATCATAAATCTCTTGATATGCCTTGAATGATAGATGTCACAGGCATTTGAAACCTCAAACTAATGAAATTCTATATGTAGGTTAATAATACAGTGAACTCTATTCGCCGTCTATAACATGTCAGCGGTGTGAAAAATTGCATCTCTTTCTCCACCTATTGAGGCTAAATCCAATGACTGAAATTAATTCTGTCTCCAGAGCAGCTCTGCCACCTAAAATGGAAGTGGAATATGACTTATGGTGAAACAAAAAGGAATACTTACACGTCTTTTGCCTGAGAGAGGCAGACCCAAGTCAGCACTAAATTTCAAATCAAAGTCTCTCTGAAACGCCCCCAGAAAAATGTTTCTGCCGTAACCACAGAGAAAAATGAGGATGTGATATTGTTGTCACTAGGGATGTGAATAAGGGTTTGATATTAAAGTTACCCTGAAAGAGAATGGACAAGTGGTGGGAATGCGGCAGGCATGCAAACTGAGGCGGAGAGGTGTCAGGCCGGTGATACATGGACAGAAATGATGAGATGATTGGATGGTACCTGCCTGGGGAGAGAAAAAAGGTTTAAAGAGCTGAGTGTTGATGCGTGCGCTGCTGTGGAGTAGGTAGGTAGAAATCACAGTCTTTCATCCTGCACTTTTGTCCTAAACTCCAAGAACCAAGTTTTCACTCAAAAACACACTCAACAAACTCACACAAATAAATTCAAAACACTAAAAAGATTTTAAAAGAAATGTCCCCAAAAAGCCTCAAAACACTGCAGATTTTTTTTTTCTCCTCAAAAACCTTCTTAAATCATAGTCACCAGCTGTGGGATTGACAGAAAAGATTAATGTTTACATATCTAGTACGTACAAATACAGCCAGAGTTGTACACAAACGGTAAATGTGGGTATGTGTTCGTATATGTACGTTTTGGCTTGGGTTTATCACAAAGCCATGCAAATATAAATGTGTCTGTACACATTTATCACAAACATGAAACCTAGCAGCATACCCATTCCAATCCATCATCATATTGTAGAAAGGCACTCGCCAGACCAATATTACAGAATCACATGGTCTAGAATGGAGGGTGATGATTGGTTGTCGGTGTTTTTTTCTTGGGTTGCCATTTATTTCATCCTGAGATACAACCTTGGGCCCCAGTGGAATTTGCATTATCATAAACTCATTTGTTTTTCTCTTAGCTGGGACCAGGCAAAAATTGGATTGCTATTTTGCAACATAAGAGTAAAGAGTGATTAGAGAATATGACGGCACTGACATTATCTCAATAAACATAATATTACGGGATGCACCGGATGATGGTTATGAAGAAATATGCAGGAAAAACTTGAACTGCATTTCATTTGCTACTTTTGAATAAATTGCTCAGTGAGAATGAGTGATAAAGCCATTTGGATCACGATGAGCATATTTTAGGATTTATTAAAGACTATGCAGAGTGGCCTGGTGCTTAAAGGCACCAACCTCCAACCCCAGGTTCCCCATGCATCATTCAGTATTACCATCCACTCTAAACACTGCCAGATCATTGGCACAGATGGGAGCCATGTCATTAATTTATTGTAGCATAAATTGGAAGGGGGCCATAAGAGATGCATGTTTTTTTTTTGTTTTTTTTTTTTCCCCAAGAATCATTCACCTCCCAGTGAGCGTTAACAAACCAAGAAATGAAAAAAAAGCAGTTTGATGACAGAGGCAAAGGGAAGCTGGCACAACTTGCACTAAGCAACAGATGTCAGCTGGCTTCTAACCACCACACTGGTTCTACAACATCCATAAAGGAATCCACAGCTTGTCATGTCCTGACAGAAATATAGTCAGCAGCCAGGATTGTTGGAGAAATTTCACTTCACTCAGCAAAGACATGCACAAGACAAAGGAATAAGACTGTGCAGAAATAGTTTCATGAGGTTTTTTTTTTGGTTTTTGTATTTACGGGATTATGCAAACCTAGTGTTTTTCGCTGTCAGTTGGCTTTGGTCGTACACTGTGTTTGTATATTTACTAGGGCTGTCAAAATGAACACATTAATGTGGATTAATCCATCATTATGATTAATCTGATTAAAAATTTGTACATAATTAACCCATCTGGATCGTAGACGGACTCTGAACGTCTCTGTCAACGCATTTCGTGCAGTTTGTCCAAGTAGAGCACGGGTGTCAAACATGTGGCCTGGGTACCAAAACCGGCTCGCCAAAGTTTCCAACCCGGCCCGCGGGATGAATTAGCAAAGTGCAAGTTAGGGCATCGAACTCAAAAATAATATCATAATAACCTATAAATAATGACAACACCCATTTTTACTTTGACTTAGTGCAAAAAACATTACATTATGAAAACATTCTGTTGGGTTTCTGTAAATTGGCTTAGAGTCTGGTTTTGACCAACTCTATATATAAAGTGTCAGGAGATAAGCTTTTTGTTGTGATCTGGCACTATATAAATAAAATTTGACTGATCAAGTGATGGGTGACACAGCGGTGCAGTGGTTAGCACTCGTGCCTCACAGCAAGAAGGTCCTGGGTTCGATTCCAACACCAGTCGACGGGGGGGGTGGGACCTTTCTGTGTGGAATTTGCATGTTCTCCCCGTGTCTGCGTGGGTTCTCTCCGGGTACTCCGGCTTCCTCCCACCATCCAAAGACATGCACTGATAGGTTAATTGGTTAATCTAAATTGCCCATAGGTGTGAATGTGAGAGTGATTGTTTGTCTCTATATGTTCAGCCCTGAGATGAACTGGCGACTTGTCCAGGGTGTACCCCGCCTTCGCCCCTAGGCTCCAAGCGACCCCTGTGACCCTAGTGAGGATAAAGCAGGTTCAGAAAATGAATGAATGAATGATTGAGTGATTTGATTGGTTTTCCCCTGTAAGTCACTTTGGAAAAAAGCATCTGCCAAATGCATAAACATAAACATAAACATTCTCTTCCATTGCAGTTGCTGAGTCTTGTAACTCAGAGTGGTCCTATGGTCTTGGTGTCCTCCCTCACTAGTCTCCTTCACAGACACTCGGTTTATAACGATGGCATGTTTTAGGCAGATCTACACATTATATTCCTTCATTTTCTTAATGATACATTTAACTGAACTCCAGGGGATGTTCAGTGTCATGGATTTTTTTTTTCCCATCCGTCCCTTGCTTTACACTTTTCAATAACCTTTTCTCAGAGCTGCTTAGAGTATTCTTTTGTCTTCATGGTGTACTTGTAGATGGTAAAACTGATTAAGCAGTCACTGAGCCGTCCACACACAGCCTTTCTTTATATTACAGTCACTTTAGACACATTAACCACATTCAGCTGCTCTCCGTTTCACTGGTTGTGATACAACTACCACCAATTGGCTCAATCATTGTTGAATTAGATCTGTTTCTTTTAAGGCCATGAATATTTATGCAATCACACATTAGTTGGCATTACTTTGTAGAAAGTAATACCGGGGTAAAACATCCAAGGCAGTGAAATTTTTGTAGGAACTGTATTATAGTTCCTCAGAACTTACTCCTGCAGTTTATGTAACTACGACTACTACAATAATATTCATTCTGACTGTGTCCACATATAGTAAAGGATACCAAACGGTGCATCAGTCTAGTGTGATAACTCTGCCACACTGTAGCAGAGAAAACATGTAGAAATGCAGGACAATATATTATTAACCTCTGCCCGATCCTCCAGTGCTTGCCTCGGTGAGTATGAGGAGAATTTATCAAACGGTGTCATGAGCAGATGCATCTTGGCTCAGTGTTTACTTGTGCATTTGTGTGTGTTTCAGACATGTTTACTTTCCCCTAGGCAGGCGATGCAGGACCCCTGCAGACCCATATGGCCTGGCATATGGCTCACCCTCTGCCCTACCTCTCTACTTACACACAAACCGACATGCTGAAGAACTCACACAGAGGTAATACAACCATGCAGGACATTTTGGCATGATGCAAACAGGTAGACAGAACCACCCATCCGGCTTTGAATCCACCAGTGCGATCTGTACACAGTGGATGTTCACAGCAGAATCAAACACAGGCTCATTCCCTACGTCTCTCTCTTATTTTTCTTTCAAGAGAGATGAAACATTTCATTTCATCTCTCACTGATTCAGGAAGATCTGTCACTGACTTTAGATTGCTCTCTCCCGTCTGCTTGATCTCCACAGCTGCTTCTGCTTACTAGTTCTTTATAACCAGAGTCCACTGGACTTTGATGAAACCCTGGCAGCCTTGTAGGCACACAAGCTAATGTGATTAGCTGAAAGATTCCCTGCACAGTATTTGGTGGGAGCCTAAGTACTAACATGCTCTCTCCTGGGAAAACACAAACACTTACACAAACAAATATGCATACATTATTTCCAATTTCAGTCCATTACTCTGCAGGGTGTAAATGCTGTCTCTGATTCAGATCTGTAATAACAAACCCCCTGATGTGCATGTGTGTGCATGTACAGGGTGGGGAAGCAAAATTTACAATGAATATTTAGTTGTTTTTTCTCAGCAGGCACTACGTCAATTGTTTTGAAACCAAACATATATTAATGTCATAATCATACCTAACACTATTATCCATACCTTTTCAGAAACGTTTGTCCATATGAGTAATCAGGAAAGCAAACGTCAAAGAGTGTGTGATTTGCTGAATGCACTCGTCACACCAAAGGAGATTTCAAAAATAGTTGGAGTGTCCATAAAGACTGTTTATAATGTAAAGAAGAGAATGACTATGAGCAAAACTATTACGAGAAAGTCTGGAAGATACTATTAAAGAAGAATGGGAGAAGTTGTCACCCGAATATTTGAGGAACACTTGCACAAGTTTCAGGAAGCGTGTGAAGGCAGTTATTGAGAAAGAAGGAGGACACATAGAATAAAAACATTTTCTATTCTGTCAATTTTCTTGTGGCAAATAAATTCTCATGACTTTCAATAAACTAATTGGTCATACACTGTCCTTCAATCCCTGCCTCAAAATATTGTAAATTTTGCTTCCCCACCCTGTATGTATGTATGTGTAAACCTCTATGGGTGATGCACATGCTGCTAAAAAGGAAAATGACTAATACTGATGCTGATATACAGCACTTTACCTTTTCTCTCTGTTTATGTTAATACTTCTTCTGTGTTATTTTGGCAGTCAAACTACACAATATGCATTTTTTTCATATCAGATCCAAATCATATTTGTAGGTAGATAGAAATGCAATTCCAGCTGGATTTCTACAGATTTGTCTTGGGAGCTCTAACTGCCAAAATCAGATTTCAGAGGGTCCTTTTTGCATCACTCAATATGCAAAACACAACAGCCTCAAATTCAGAGTGATGGACGTGCTGAGCTGAATCCATACTGCTACTTGAAAACAGCGATGGATGGTTATATTAACACTGTAATACTGAAAATGAGTTGTATGGTGGGGGGGGGGGGTTCTTTAGGAGGAGGTTTCTGTACAGACAAAGCTGGAAAGATTAAATGAGAATCAAACAAGTAAGACCACGTGTACCAAGGTCATTATCGTTAACGAAAACTAACAAAATGACGAAAACTAGAATTGAAAAGACATTTTCGTTAACTGAAATAAATAAAAACTATAATTAAAAGAAAAAAATGATAACTAACTGAAACTGTATTGTGTGTTTACAAAACTAACTAAAACATATAAAAAATATGGATAAAATTCCCTTCGTTTTCGTCTTTGTCAATGTCAGACTGATAAGAAATCGATTTATTTCGCTCGAGCAATTTTTGCTAGCTGCACCGTACGGTACTTCACAGTCCGTCACGTCTTGTCACTTGTCGTTTAGAGTCGTCTTCTCGTCCCAACTCTACCCGGAAACATGGAGACTAAAGTTGGAAAAAAATAGAGTCCTGTATGGGATTTATTTGAATACGACAGCGAAGAAGATAAAAGATACAACAAACTAAAATTAATTCTAAAAGTAAGCATTTAGAAAACAATGAAAACTAATAAAAACTAGCAAACCTGCTCTAAAAACAAATTAAAACTAACTGAATTAGAGAAAAAAAAAAGTCAAAACTAAATAAAACTAAACTATAATGAAAAATCCAAAAGTATTATAACGTTGACATGTACACATAGCCGAGTATTTATAGAAACACATATTTCCCCACCACCATTTTCAATAATGCCATCATACACAGCACATTTTCAGAAAAGTTTTCATTCACAAACATCTGCATAAATACACTGTAGAGCACTATCATGGGGTTACAGTTAGATAACAAAGATTGCACACATGACTTTTATGCATTTTTGTCACATACTATGATGTTCGGGACCCTAAATTTCCCCCCTGTATACACAAGTTTTCCAAAAACTTAACTTTGGCTGGAGTTTTCAGAAATAATCCTTTTCAATGACCTAAACCCAAGTTTTCATGTGGATGAAAGGTAAAGACACATGAGAATATACTTGTTTTTCCAAATACTTGGTTATATGTTACCTGTACTGTACTGTACTGTATACACCTGGCATGAAAGACATACCGCCTGTCTAAATAACCCTGAGTACAATTGCTAAATTCACTTCTGTAATTGCATCTTGGCATGTTGTTTTTATTTTGACTATGTAAATGTAAAGGGGAACTTTGGGTTTGGATATAGCAGACTTTTATTTTGATGAGTAGCTTCCTAACTTGACATCAAAAAGAGAATAAAGAGTAAAAAAAAAAAAAAAATAATTAAGTTCAACACGGAGTCAGTTAGCCCTTTGTCACCGGTTCTGTTTATAATTTTTATGGACAGAATTTCTAGGCGCAGCCAGGGGCCAGAGGGGGTCCGGTTTGGGGACCACAGGATTTCATCTCTGCTTTTTGCAGATGATGTTGTCCTGTTTGCCTCATCAAACCTGGACCTTCAGCGTGCCCTGGGGCGGTTTGCAGCTGAGTGTGAAGCGAGCGGGATGAGGATCAGCACCTCCAAATCTGAGGCCATGGTTCTCAACCTGAAAAAGGTGGTCTGCCCTCTCCGGGTTGGTGGGGAGTCTTTGCCCCAAGTGGAGGAGTTCAAGTATCTTGGGGTCTTGTTCATGAGTGACGGAAGGATGGAGTGTGAGATTGACAGATGGATGGGTGCAGCGTCTGCAGTGATGCAGTTGCTGTATCGGTCAGTTGTGGTGAAGAAGGAGCTGAGCCGAGAGGCGAAGCTCTCGATTTACCGGTCAATCTACGTTCCTACCCTCACCTATGGTCATGAACTCTGGGTCATGACCAAAAGGACGAGATCCCAGATACAAGCGGTCGAAATGAGTTTCCTCCACAGGGTGGCTGGGTGCACCCTTAAGGATAGGGTGAGGAGCTCAATCACCAGGGAGGAGCTCAGAGTAGAGCCGCTGCTGCTCCGCATCGAGAGGGGCCAGCTGAGGTGGCTCGGGCATCTGTTTCGGATGCCTCCTGGACGCCTCCCTGGGGAGGTGTTCTGGGCATGTCCCACCGGGAGGAGACCTCGGGGAAGACCCAGGACACGTTGGAGAGACTATGTCTCTTGGCTGGCCTGGGAACGCCTCGGGGTCCCCCCCCGGAAGAGCTGGAGGAGGTGTCTGGGGAGAGGGAAGCCTAGGCGTCCCTGCTTAGACTGTTACCCCCGCGACCCGGCCCCGGAAGAAGCGGAAAATAATGGATGGATGGACGGAGTCAATTAATTGTTTTGTATTAGCTGTAATTAGCACAAGCTCTTACTGTAACATACCCCCCCCCCCGAATGAAGGATGACATTGGTTGATTTACATATTTAGTGCCATTGAATCTCCAGTTTTCATTGGGGGGGCGGGGGTGCAGCGCGCGATATACTTACTGATACTTACGTTGTCACCATAGCATCCCTTGCAGATAGAATGGCCATGTTTGGATGTATAAATCAAACCTGGTCACTTGTGACAATCTGAACAGTGTATCTTCAAAATCCAGATTGATTTTAGAAAATGTGGACAAACAAATTGAAGGAACAAATACTTGGGTAATGCTCCTACTGCAGATCGGACCCAGGCCTCTTTCATATGTGCTCTTAAATCAAATGTGTAGAATGTTTTGCAGTGTGAGCTCGGTCTGAGTGGTCATGTCACATTTCATCCAACTTTTACGTCACTGAAATACGATAGACATGACATTTCTGTGCTGGAGGAGGTGGGACCTGATAAAATCCATATTTGCTCCATGTTTACATTTCTGTGCCTGTGGGTCACTCCAAGGACATAGGCTGTTCATACATGAGTCTGATAAGAGTCACATTTAAATTATAATGTGAACCACGCAAAAAACAATTATTTCAGCAAAAATCTGACTTGAGCTTAAAGACCTGCAGTGTGAACACAGACTTAGACTGTCTAATGGCTGAGTAGATGCACTAATTTGCATTAAAAAGAACACACTTGCATCATTTGTGTTATATTTTTAGTGCCACAAATGAAGCTTTTTTACTTTCAAGGCAGAGTATTTTGCACATAACTACCCATCATGGTACAACGGTTATAACCATTTACTATTATTTACTGTTATTGACAATCCTCATGTCTCCTGTCACCACACCAGCTTCAGTTTTCTTTTTGTTTGGAACAAATTTTACTTCATAGGACTAATTGGTTTTGAGCAGCATGTTTTTTTTTCTGTTTTTTTTTTTTTTTTTTTTCATATTTCAATAATGTAGAGAGCATTTTCTGTTCTCTACAGCCCCTTAGGCCCTTTACCACATTTTCACTTAATCTCACACTGTGGTTTGAAATCCTATGGGTAGCACAGCCTCGTCTGCCAAATGGTGCAAATGGTCTGATCTACTTTAATGCTCAGTGGTGGTTAATGACTGATAAGTCTTATTTATTTCTTAAGGTTAACCCTTTCATGCACTGTGGTCACTCCAGTTGACAGTTCTTCTCCAGCTGTTCTCTTGTATATTCATAGGTTTTGTTGTTTTAGCTTCATATCAGCCAACACAGTGGACACTTATGCAACATCCCATAATACACTGCAAATCATACCATTACTGTAACTTTGCTGTTCTGGATAAACCTGATCTGCAGTAACATGTTTAAGTGTAAATCAGCTGTTATTTGTTTGACAAAAAGAGTTGTTTTTTTGCATATTATATGAGGTAATAACTAGCATTGGAGTATGGTAAAATGTGAGAAAACATCAAATTAGCAGCCTTAAAAAAATTTTTATTTCATTGTTTTCATTTTACTTTCTGATATTGGGTTTTAAATACATATTTCTTTACTTAAAAAATGAAACGCATGGACATTTTTGTAACTCCATGAAAAAAATGGCAATTTTTTATTTATTTATTTTTTTATGCCAAAGGAGGTATAAAAACACTCCAGGGAAAAAAAATCTTGACTAAGGTTCTCATAATTCATGCATGAAAGGGTTAAACTTTTCACAGCAGCTGAGGTGCTATAAACGTGACACATGGGGCCAGATCTACTAAGATCCCAATTTGCATGTACTAATATACATGCACAATCTAGAATTTTATGTGTGGGGTTGAACCACGGTTTATAGGTGGTTTACTAAGACTGCCTGCGCAAATGACAACAGGTGCATTTAACAGGTATTTAGATGAGGATTTTGTGTGCACTACTTGTTGTCGTCATGGAGACAATACACTGGATAAACTGCTCTGGGATACACCAGCACTAATGGCAACAGTGCGCTGGAATGATCCAGACGCAAGGAAATGTAACGTTGGAGGAGGTTTGTCATAGAAGGTATTGCATGACTCCTCCTTGTGACTGGTCCTAAAACATCCCCTAGTTCATCTAGAACACAGGTGTCAAACATGTGGCCCGGGGTCCAAAACTGGCCCACCAAAGGTTCCAATCCGGCCCGTGGGATGAATTTGCAAAGTGCAAGTTAGTGCGTCGAGCTCAAAAATAATATCATAATAACCTATAAATAATGACAACACCAATTTTTTTCTCTTTGATTCAGTGGAAAAAAACATTGAATTATGAAAATGTTTACATGAACAAACTATCCTTTAAAATGTGAATAACTTGAACAAATATGAACAACCTGAAATGTCTGAAGAAAATTAAGTGCAATTTTAACAATATTCTGACTGTTACTAAATGTTTTGTGCCTTTGTAGATCTGACCTATAACGCATATGTATAAATGATGTATAAATGGGGCATCCCTGCCTGTCTTCAAGAAGCTCCTGAAGACCCAGCTCTTCCAAGACCACCTCCTGTCCTAACACTTTCAAACATTCCATTTCAAATCTATTATTGTGTTTATTCTGTTTTACTTGGTATTTTTATTTCACTGTTTTAATTGTACAGCTGTTTTTATGTCTTCTTAATCTATTCTTGTATTTTAGTCCATCATTTAACTTTTTCATTCTTCTGTACGACACTGTTTTTAATTGTACAGCTGCTTTATATCTTTAATCTATTCTTGTATTTTATTTTATTTTTAATTTTGGTTTTCCCCTGTAAGTCGCTTTGGAAAAAAGCATCTGCCAAACGCATAAATGTAAATGATAAATCGAGGCATAATTTTGATAAAATTTTACTTAGGTTATTCACATGCTTTGTGTTTGGATAGTTCGTAAATGTAAATATTGGCATAATTGAATGTTATGTTTTGCACTAAAACAATTTGGAGTTGCCATTATTTATTGGCACTCATGCTATTATTTTACTGGTCCGGCCCACTTCAGATAAAATTGAGCTGAATGTGGCCCCTGAAAGAAAATGAGTTTGACACCCCTCGATCTAGTAGCCTAAAATGGCATTACTGGACAGCAGCACCAGCTTCATTTTAGAGGCTGAGGGGGGGGCTTGTTGGCTTGAATGACTGTCAGATGCACATAATTTTGTCACACTGTAGCCGAATGTCGGTGCGTATTTTTAATCATATTCATCAGATTAAGTGGAAAAGCAGCCTCTGCATACATCTCAATTGTTTTTTCTTCATTTATTCCAAAAATTTTCACTTGAAGGTGAAAAATGCGTTCCCTGCGTCTTGTTTCATCATTTCGATGTCTCCCTCTTGCAACAGTAACCACTTCCATGTGTGCTCAATTATGCATACAAACCGTTTGCCCCTCCTTTTAATGCGTGTTAAATATGGACACAGTTTCTATCAGCAAAATTGCTTTCAGGTTTGATAAATCACTTTGCGTGTGCTAAACTAATATATTTACATTTTCTCCTCCCAGCGCACACACAACTGTATGTAAACGCCCCATATTACATAGTTATTGCGGCAAACATACTGGATACCGACATGTTATTTTGCACCTTTGAAAGACGCAACCCTTAGTGCACACTGTTAGTAAATCAGTTTGTACATTTTTTTGTGTGTGCAATAGGTTTACACACTTTTTATACATGCAGACCTTTAGTAGATCCAGCCCATGAAGTCCCACCCAGTGGAGCCTAACTGAGGAAAAAACAAAAACATCAATCAAGGGTGAGAGATAATTATTTATTTATGTTTTTTTTAAATTACATTTGACTTGTATCACCATTTACACATATGATGTTTGTCTATTTAAAGGGTAATTTTACAAGTCAAAAAAGTGACAGTTTGTGGGAAAGATAGTAAATAAACAATTAGTTTTGTATTAAACAGCTTAATGGACTGTATATCACATGCAATGAGAGTGAGGCCCACCCCTTTTTGTGTGCCCCATGTGACCTAACCAAAGGAGTTTGTGGCAAAAATGAAGGTACAGCTAGAGTTGTGTTAAATAGCTGAATGGACTGCATCTTTCCACATGAGACACACATCAATGCCAAAACAGCCACACCCTCTGCACATTTGACCTTATTCTTAAAGATGAAAGAGCTGAAAAAAATGTTAAAACAGGTCACCGTGATCAACATGTGTGAACAAGTGTGATCAGGTTGTAGCCGCAGAGACATCTTCAACACCTCTGAACAGATAATGGACAGAGATAGTTCCAATGAAGTGACCTCCATAACTTTGGGGTGTCAGTCAGTCAGTCCTCTGCTGAAACACTTCATCCTCAAGAGGGTCACAGGGGTGCTGGAGCCTATCCCAGCTACCTATGTGTGAAGGTGGGGTACACCCTGGATGTACTTATATTTACATATTTTTCACAGTCTGATATTTCAACAGTTTCACAATAAACTGCAACTTTCTTGACTTGTAAAACTGTCTTTTAACTTGACAAGTAGGGATGGGAATCGAGAACCGGTTCTTTTTGAGAATCGGATCCCAGTAGCTCGATTCCTTGGAATCGTTTGCCTGCCTGCTTAACGATTCTGCTTATTGATTCCGCCTTCATTGCGCATGTGTGATGACGTCATGCGTACGCTGCATTCTTTTGGTCAGAACGTAGTCAACATGGCGTCAAGGCAGAAACGGTCTAAAAAGTCGACACCAGGTCCACTTGTAACACTGTCAAAGCTTCCATGTCTTCAAAAGGGTGGAATCCTTCTAATATACTCAAGCATTTGTCCACAGCATGTGAATCATTTACAGGAATGTCACATAGTTGATACGCTACTTAGTGACGCTTATGAATCTAGCGGCAGAGCGAAGACCAGGCCGTCATCTGGACCCAGTTCCGGTTCCAGTGCAGGCAACAAACGTTGTACCCCCTCAAATACAAGTTTCCGAAGGTAGGGGAAAGGAAATGAGGTGCACAACAACGGGAGACGAGCCGAGTCAACCCGGTTCCACGTAGTGGAAATACGGTAATTGAGGAATTAGTAAAACATCTTTAGTTTCACTTTCACTGTAGCCCCCACCCCCCCTCCTCCCCAAACCAGGCCCGGCGTCATCTGTTCTTATTATTTGTACATACTGTATATGTTATATTATCTGTGCAGAGATGGAAATATAAAAGACAGTTAATGCAAACACACCCGTTTGTACTCTTTTATTCCTTCACCCAATGAGAATCGATAAGATAAGATAAGGAATCGGATCGATAAGCAAAATCGATAATGGAATCAGAATCTTTAAATTCTTATCGATTCCCATCTCTATTAACAAGCATCATATGTGTAAATGATGGCACAAACCAAAGGGCATAAAAACATTTTAATAAAAAGATTAGCCTTTCAACATGAATTGTATTGGCTTTCTATATATTAGACATAAAAGTACACGTTTTAAAATGCGTTGAAGTGTAGTTTTATTGAGTATGGGCATTCTGTTGCTTTACACTAGGGCAGCATAAATGCACAATTTACATGTACAACTGTTAAGCAGGAAATCAAAGACCTTTTTAATAAGTGAGATAAGGAACTAGGAAGTTAAAAGGAGCAATTAAACATTTAAAAATGTTTCTCTGATGTCTCATGGCTGTAGCAAAACAGTAAAGTGAGAAACTCAAAGAATGCAAAAACATGACTTTTTCATATTATAATATAATGTAATATAATGACTGAATCTGTGGAGTGACATCCCACATATTTTATACTCTCTAGAAATGTTCACTTCCCTCTAATAATGTTTCATTAATCACACAGTACCTGGAGACAGGCAGGTCTGCCACAAAGTGTTAAGGAAATGGAAAAGGAGTAATTGGTGAGAAACTGAGTGGCTTTGTTATGTGAGCGACTGTCGTGCATGTCATCATTTGGTATTGAAGTTGTGTTACTGTAAAGGAATTGAACCCCATGCATTCAATTTGTTATAATGACTGTGTGAAAATGAATATTGGTAAGGAGTGAAAGAAGATGTCAGTGTGTGTGTGTGTGTGTGTGTGTGTGTGTGTGTGTGTGTGTGTGTGTGTGTGTGTGTGGTCAAGAAAAGGAGATACTGACTGAAAATTACTGAAGCGTGCACGATGGAAGCATCAAATTAGCCTTTGTGAGTGTACGACAGCCCACAAAGGCAGCACTAGGGGATAAGCTCATCAGAGTTTGGAATTTCATAACAAAAACTCGACAGCTAACATTTTTCACAGAAATAGAATGTTACAAAGCAAACTACTATAACAGGAAATAACAACCACATATACCATCTTATCTTATCTTGAGTAAGAGTGTTTGTTTACATGATACATGGAGCCCATTTACAATTAGCCAAGGTTTGGAGACAAAGTTTCTCTGAAGAAAAGCCCACATTTCTGGTCAGGAGGAGAAACACACCCACTTTTAAACATTATGAACGAGGATATTGGCAAATATCAACAACTTGACCTTCCACAGCATGTCTTTGATGAAATAAAACCGGGAATCTGTGATCATTCAGAGGAACGTCTGCCACAGGTGAAAAACCGCTTTGCACATACAGACATTTACAGTGAACTACTCATTTTAATTAGCCATGCAATCACCTTTTGTTGGACTTCCTTCTTTCAGAATCAGAGTATTTTGTGCATGTACATACAGTCTATGTTTACAAGTACACCAGTGTCCTGATTATGTAGTATAATTCGTTTGTTACCCCGACCCCCGAAGGGGAGGCAAGGGGTATTGTTTTTGGTTCGGCTTGTTTGTTTGTTTGTTTGTTTGTTTCATGGTGAACATTCTAGCAGCAAAACTATTGTTTGAATTCATATCAAACTGGGTTTATAGATTGTCAATGACCCAGAATAGAACTGATAACATTTTGGGAAAAGAAGGTCAAAGTTCCATTTTTTTTTTTTTTTTATGAATTTTTAAAATCTTTTTTTCCCAATTTAACTTATAATGAGTGAAATTTCAACTGTCTATAAAAAGGCAAGGCAGGTTTATTTATATAGCACATTTCATGTATAAGACAATTCACAGTGCTTTACATAAAACATTAAAAGCATTACAGCAGAAGGCATGAGAAAAACAAACAAACAAAAAAAATCAGATAAATAGATAAAACAGATAAAAACTTAAAACTTAAAAGGAACAGTGCAGATCTGAACTGAATACAAACTCTATTCAAATGCAGCTGAGAACAGGTGGGTCTTTAACCTGGATTTAAATAAACTCAGCATTTCAGCTGATCTGAGGTTTTCTGGGAGTTTGTTCCAGACATGTGGAGCACAGAAGCTGAACGCAGCTTCTCAGTGTCATCAATTTTGTTTCAATTTACTTCAAACTTAGCACATATATAAAGGCAATTGATATGCTGACATCAGCACACGCATAGACATGATGACATCAGCTGGATCAATTCCAAAACAAGTGGTACCAGGCACAACAAACCCCTCCCCTCACATGTATTGTAGGTTATTGTGGCATCGACCCAGCTGATGAAAACTGAAAATTTGAACTTCGACCTACTTTTCCCAAAATGTAATGACATCTATTCTGGGTCACTGGCAATCTATAAACCCAATTTGGTATGAATTCAACCAATAGTTTTGCTGCAACAGACATTTGAAATTTCACCTTTTATAAGTAAATGGGAAAAAAAAGATTTTAAAAATTCATAAAAAATTTGAACTTTGACCTACTTTTCCCAAAATATAATCAGATCTATTCTGGTGCACAGACAATCTATAAAACCAATTTGGTATGGATTCAAGAGTTAGCTGCAAGAGTGTTAACAAACAAACAAACAAACAAACAGAACTAAAAACAGTACCCTTGCCTCCCTTTTGGGGGGCGGGGTAATAAACTACAAAACATGCGAGGGCGGGGTTTGCTGTGCCTGGCATCACTTGATTATTAAGTATATTCAGATTTTGATCATACGTAGTTGTGATATGAAACACTGTCATGCAAATCATTGTATACATGATAAATATTAGAATTCGGCTTACAGAGTGTGTTGTTTACACAGGTGCCTGTGATGTACACAGCATGGTAATTTAATTTGACATTCCTGTAACTGCTAAACTCACTTTAAATTAATTTGACTGTGGCTATAGAAGAGACAGTGGTTTGCAGAGGCCTTAGTATTATTAAATGCCAACATGGTGTTATGGATTAGTCTTACTACTACACAGCTTCCAACAATAGGAGATGAGAGCAACAGGTAAACATGTCCTTTGACCTTGTTGGTGTTTTGGGAAAAATCAACATCCTGTAACTTGTTTTTAATCCAGATGCAATGCTTTTTCTGTCTAAACTGACAAATACATTTTATTTTTTCATTAAAAGACACAATACTCTGTTTCTCTGTTGCTGCAGTAGTGAAACACTTCAGTTGCCACCACTATTGTTTGTATTTCTGTAGAGCCTTTGCAATAATCAGCAGCTGTCAGTTACTGGGATGAGATGTATATATGCACTACTATCCTGTTTTCTTTTGGAGTAAACCAAGTAGAGCATTCAGGTTTCTTGAAAAGAGGATTTGATATTAACATACAAATACAGAACTAGATAGAGATGAACATTTATAATCCCCGAGGGGAAATTCATGATCTTAATCAGTTCAATTGAATAAGAAGAAAGAAAGAATGAATAACGTGCCAACACAAAGAAGAGATGCTTCAAAAACCCAATAATAACTGTGATACCAAAACCAGCTAAAGTCCCACCCCTTCTGGTGTGCCCTATGGAACCTAACTGGAAAAAATATGAACAGTAGTCAATGGAGACAAATAATGTTTTCATCTCATTCATTGTGCCACAATTTACACATATGTTTATCAGTTTAAAACAGGGGTTCCCAAAAATTTAAACTCACAACCCCCTAGACAACGGTACCAGAGACTGGAAACCCCCACTATGCCCGAAGTGACTGAAACATAAAAAAAAAAATGTGCACACAGGACTCACGCAGTGATACTGTGGTATATTTGTGGGTACTGGACAATTTACTCATTGTGTTCTGTTTTATGTGCAGGGGTTCGGGGGGGTTGTGCTAATGTTTATTTAGGTTAATGGGCATGTTTTACAATGTTTATTGTAGGGATGCACTGATCCGATACCAGTATTGGGCATCGGCTCCGATACTCAGTTTGTATAGTTATATTCGTACTGGTAAAAGTAATCTGATTGATACAAATACACCGATACCGCTTACGGCCGTGTGACATTCACAGTTCAGTGCAGCAGGTACGTGGTGGTGGAATAATGTGTGTGGAGTGTGAAGAGTGTGGAGATTTTTCAAAATAAATGATGGTGATAAAAGTAACGACTGCAAGTAACGTTAAAGACACAGACAGATATGGATGCAGCGTTCTGTCTGTCCTCTACGTACATTCCATCCGTTTTCCAGGTGCTGGCGGATGCATACCCAGACAGAGAATACCAGCAGGAACCGTGGAGGTAGAGGATCTGTTCAAAGAGCGACTGTGTGAGTTAGAGAAAAACTACTGACAGATTTATGACAACTACCCAGGGCTGGGCTGGTTTCCATCCTACTTATAATATTATGAGGGTATGGAGTGGTGCAGACCGCTGCCAGCGGAAACGAAAATGAAACTTATCACACATTTCTCTTTTCTCTACCTGCTGAAGCTTCGCTTTTTGAACCTTACCAGTGAAAACGCTGCAATATTAGTATCACATTAGTGTTACCGCTGTCGTCTCCATGTTTGTTATTACTGACTTTCTTCTTCTCAAAAAACTTTACTCTTCTTCGTGGTATTTGTCCAGTATGGTTAATTAAGAGTGGTGCCCCCTGGTGGATAAATTGACAAACACTCATTCCAACACATTAAATGTCAGTAGCAGCACTTTGTTCCAGTCAGACTAATGACAACGACAATAAAGCACATTTGCAAAAGGAACTAAGAACTGGAATGGGATTATTAAGTACTCGTATCGGTACTCAGTATTGGCAAGTACTCAAATGTAAATACTCGTACTCGGTCTGGAAAAAAGTGGTATCGGTGCATCCCTAGTTTATTGGTCAAACCTGTAGGCTGAACAATGCTTTACCTGTTTGTCATTGCCAAATTATTAGTTATGCGTGATTGATCTAATCTGTTTATCTTGCAAAGTTAAAGCCCTTCTTGTGTTCATTGAGACACATAAAACAAATGTCCTTCCATCAAAGTATAAATGCTACATTACTGCCGCTAATCTAACAAACTCATCTCAAGGGTCACATTAAGAGGATTCTGAAAAGCATCTTATGACCCCCGTTAACATCCACTTTGAGAACCCCGGTTTAAAAGATCATTTTAGTAGTAGTCTACTGGCAGTTTGTGGCAAAAAATAAAAAAGCTACAACTACTTTTACTGTAAAGTAGCAGAATGAACCGCATCTCTCGTCATACAAGATGCTATACAAACACAAAAAACGAGTGTCTAGGTGCATTTTACCTGAATCTTTGAAAGGGAGGTAAAAAAACTATTAAAAGACATGATAATTACAAGTCTTGAACATGCCAGTAACAGTAAATTTCAAAAACCACAATTAATTTCAGTTAATGAATTTACCGCGTCAGACATCTTTATATTTTATACACCGGGTACTCTTTTCGCTTTGCTCTGACTTAAACTGCGTGCCCATGCGAAACACATGACCGCCGGTGTTTCTCCACCTTACTCCAATACTTCCGTAAAAATGGCTGTCCGGTTAAATTCGGGCTGCCTCAGAGGGGGGGTCACGTAATTTAATTTAACTCACCAGTTATGTTTCGGATGGACGGACCAAACCAGGAGAAATGGAAGAACCCACCAAAAAAGAAGGTTTGAGATTTTAAAAAGTTAAAACAAAACTTGATTTATTTGCTTTAGGCAAAAATAGAAAAAGGTTACAAATAAGAAAGAAGTCAGTTATCAGTTAGCCTAGCATCAAACACACTATTCGTCTCCCCCTCGTCTCATCTCATCATCACATTTTATAGTCTTCAGTCACTTGGAAGACTTCCATATTTGGTACATAATCTCAGTGACTGGTTGAACACTTGTTGCTGGGTAAAACATGTCACAGCTTACGTCAATAACTCCACGTAAGCTAATTCTAACAAAAAACACATTAGAAAGTTCACCTGAGTTAATCACACCTCAGTTTGATATTTGCACCGAGAATTAAATCACAAAGAGTTTCCATAAGTACGTCTAGTTCTAACACTTGAACAATTATTGACCACAGAAAGTCCCTAAGTTCATAATCAAGATGAACTCAGCTTGCTTTTACCACAAAGCTGCAATATAAGATCTTTTTCTGACCTTTTCTCCGAGTTCAGCACACACAAACCTGACCTGACAATGACTGTTCAGTACAGAGGACACATCTGCAAAAATAAAAGATTCTTCAAGCAAAACAACCTGCAACATTACATTTTTCCTTCTCCATTTTGGTTCGTAATGTATGATGTATGATATTCACCTGACATTGTAGAGCAAAATTTAAAATCACATTCAACTCCCATTTAATACGATCCGTATCACACAAGTCTGGTCACATTGAAGCTACAGAGACATCTACAGTGACTCAGATCATGGAGAGAGGCAGTTACGATGATGTCACCGCCACAAATTTTAGGTGTGTTGTCTTTATATTGATATATTTTCTGATACTTCAGCCGCTTTACAATGAAGTGTGACTTTCTGGAGCCGCAAAATTATTTTATATGACAAACACCAATAGGTCAGATCTACTAAGATCTAAATTTGCATGTACTAATTTGCGTGCACAATCTAGAATTTTGTGTGTGTGGTTGAACTGCGGTTTGCAGGTGATTTACTAAGGTTGCCTGTGCAAATAACAACAGCTGCAAAGTCTTGGAGACCGCCATATATAAAAGAGGATTTTGCGTGCTCTACTGGTTGTCGTCATGGAGACAGTAGGCTGGAAAAACTGCTCTGGGATTCACCAGCACTAATGGCAACATTGCGTTGAATGATCCAGACGTCTCAATTACTTTTTTCTTTATCATTCCACACGAGGGTGAAATATGGGTGCTCTGCGTATTGTTTCATCTCCTTCTTGTGACAATAACCACAGCCATGTGTGCGCAAATACATATGCAAACCATTTGCACCTTCCTTTAGGACAGTGTTTTTCAACCTTGGGGTTGGGACCCCATGAGGGGTCGCCTGAAATTTCTAGTAATTGATAAATAAAAACAAAAAAAAACCTTAATAAAAATATATGGTGAGTTGAGAGAGACAATCACAATACATAAAAGACAAACTGTGAAGCTGAAACTGAAGCACTCTGATTCTGTTTATCTGTCAAATGTTCATTGTGGTCAGTTTCAGATGCTGCAGCTCTTTCAGAATTCATAGTTTGAGTTCTTGTTTGTTCAGTATTAATTGTCAGCCTTGTAAATCCAAGCTGGACTGACTGTACATATCCTGACCAAGGAAAATAAAATTCTACCTTTGTGCAGTAATCTACACCTGGCTTTTCTGCCTCCGTCCATAATAATATACATTATATAAACTAAATGTCATCTAAAGTTAATGTTTATTTGCAACATAGTATAACAAACTATTACATGATCAAAAACAAATCAATTTTAATAAAATAAAATGTCTCCATTTTGAATGTCTGTGATCACCAGAAATTTGTGAAGTTAAAATGGGGTCATGAGCCAAAAAAAAGGCTGGAAACCACTGCTCTAAAGGGTTGGTTCTTTCATATGTTTTTCTGACCCAAGTGTTTGGATTCATTAAGTGACACATAATATAATTTAATCAACAAGAACAGAAAAATATTCATTGTTGATTTGGGTGATGTGATGGTCTGATTACCAACACAGATAATATGACCGGGGCTATTATGTGATTGCATTATTGCATTTAATTGCAATTTATGCTTGAAATGATCACATTATCTGTTAGAGCATATTATTCATGCTACAGTTCCACAGAGTTATTCTAATTAGCTCTACTGAATTATAATGATGTGTTGATGTTCATTGGATTATTGGCCAAAAGAGACTGATAGTCCAGACTTTGGCTGCAATTCCTGTCCATCCAGCTGCTAACAGTATTAGTATGAGCCCCAAACACTTAAAATTCTGAATGTGATGAACAATACAGTGGACAACATAACTCAATTCATTGCAACGTTGAGGATTTCTAAAGGGCCTTGGAAGGAGATCAGAGAAGACACAAGTGTCTTACACTGGGTTATGTCAAGACTCTCCAGAGGATGAAGGATATCACCATTTTTAGAGTCAGACTGGCATAGAAGATGAGGACAAGTGGAAAAATAGAGCTATGTGGAAATGCAGCTGCCTTGAAAAAAAGGATTTTCACTTCATCTCAACAGACTCTTCATTTTAATAACTGCTTATTTTGTACTTGAATGGTTTTGTGAATACATCGAAACTAGTTGGTGGCATTTTATTTGCAGATGACATAACATTATTTCATTTTACAAAATAAAAAAAATAATGTAATAAAGGAACTGAAACTCAACTTATACAATGCAATGATTGATCCATATTTGACTTACTTTGTTGAAGTTTGGGGAGATGACTTTCTTGACTTGTAAAATTGACCTTTCAAATATGATATATGTAAATAACTGCGTTTAAAAAATCATTATTCAATCATTACAATCTATTTTCAAAATGAGGTCCTGTGGGGTGTATCTGTCATATCAGTCCCTGGACTTTTTCTTGTTTTGTGTGTTTCCTGTTTTATTTTGTTAGTTTCCCTCATGTGTCTTGTCTGGTGTCTTTACTTCCTCTTTGTGTTCACCTTTGCCCTGATTACCTGCCTCCTCCCTGATTGTCTCCACCTGTGTCCAATTGTCTTCCCGCCCTCTTGTGTATTTAAACCCTGTGTTTCCCCCTGTTCGTTGCCAGTTCGTTTTCAACCCTTGGTGTGATAACTTACCAGCGTTTTTTGATCCTGCCTGCCTGTTGTGACCTGTTTTGCCCATCGACCTCCGATTCTGCCTGTTCCTCGTCTGCCTGCTCGTCTGTCTTCGACCTGGTTTGTCCATCACACCTGAGAATACGCCTGACCCCTGTCTGTTCCTCCGCCTTGGTGCCTTTTCCTGGTTTTGACCCCTGCCTGGACTATTGGTACGTGAGCCTGCCTGACCCTATGTACGTTTGCCTGTCTGATAGTCTGCCCGTGTATGACCTGGTCTGTCCACTGATTCTCCTTTGCTCTCTCCTAGTCGGGTTCCCCTCGTGTGCTCCCGACCTGGGCCGTAACGAGGTTAACTTAAGATCCGAAGCCGAGACGATTACCCATCTCAGTCCAGCTGAAGATACATTCATTACCATACTGTGTGAACCTGTTACTCTGATTATTTCTAATAAATCCATTTTAATTGTACTCCTGTCTGAGGGTCTTGCATCTGGGTCCAGTACTCGTACAATCTGTCCTAACAGTACGAACTGGCCAGATATGGACCCAGCAGACCTTGACCAGGTCCGGGAGGCTATCCGGTTACAGGGGCAGCGTTTAGGGGGGCACGAGCAGGTTTTACACAGTCTCCTCGACAAGATGAACCAGCTCTCAGCCCAGTTCGCCCAGTCCTCCCTAACACAGACTGCGGTACCGGTTCAGTCTGTTGAGTCTGTGCCTCCTGCTTCGTCTGCCCGAGCCCTGGACGAACCTAATATCCCTCCGCCGAACAAGTACTCAGGTAACCCAGAGACTTGTAGGAATTTTTTCTCTCAGATTCAGTTAATCATAGAGGCTCAGCCACGGCGTTTCTCCAATGACTCTGCTAAAATAGCATACGTGGCTAGTTTATTGGAGGGTCCTCCCCTGAGTTATTTCAATGCCTTGTTGGAAAAGGAATCCCCAGTGGCTCGCTCCTATTCCAGATTATGTGCTGAACTTAAACGTGTGTATGATCACCCCGTTCGAGGACCGCAGGCTGCCTTACAGCTTATGAGACTGAGGCAGGGGGAGCGGTCCATTAGACAGTACGTGTGTGAGTTCCGTTCTCTGGCGGTGGAGTCTGAGTGGAACGAGAAAGCCTTAATAACTGCCTTTCAGTCAGGACTCACTCGATCCATCGGACGCGAGATGGCGCTCCGTCAGGAGCTAAGGACCCTGGAGGAGGTCATCGAATCTGCCATCCAGACCTCCGACCAGATGACCTTCTGGAACGCGGAACCTGCACGGTTCCGTCCGTCGTCCCAGGTGACTGAAGGCAATCCGACGACAAGTCTACCATTCCCGGTCACTGAGGCAGGAGACGGTCCTAAGGAGGAGACCATGCAGCTGGGTCGCACCCGTCTCTCTGCGGAGGAACATCGGCGCCGTCTTGTGGCAGGGCTCTGCCTCTACTGTGGTCAAGAGGGTCATCGGGTCGCTAACTGCCCCAGTAAGAACAAGTCGACCACCGGTGAGGACAGATTAATTAGTCGTACTGTGTGTGTTTCAGATTCTTCCCGTTTGCAACCTATGATTCTTCTCAGTTCTACCTCCCTGTCATTACAGCACCCCGTGTTAATAGACTCCGGTTCAGACGCCAATCTTATGGACATCAGCCTCGCCCTGAAACTGGGACTCGGTCTGACGCCCCTTGAAAGACCACTGGAGGCTAAAGCTCTAGATGACAGGTTAATTTGCCGTATCACCCAGCGCACCCAACCTGTTACTGTCCGGTTCCCTGACGGACACTCTGAATCTCTGTCCTTCCATGTGTACCAGTCTGAGGCTCACCCCCTTATTTTAGGTTTCCCCTGGCTCCAGCGTCACAACCCCTGTATGGACTGGAGCACAGGGAAGGTCCGGGCATGGGGGGAGGGGTGCGCCTCTTGTCTAGTGGGAGGTATTCAGTCTGAGCCAGTAGCCCAGGTTCCCCACACCACGGTGGCCTCTGTCCAGTCCTTTAAGGTGGACGAGGCGGATTTCCCGGCCCTCAGTAAAGTACCAGAACATTATCATGACCTGAAACTGGTGTTTAGTAAGACCCGGGCTACTTCCTTACCCCCACACAGACCCTACGACTGCGCCATAGACCTCCGGCCTGGAACCTGTCCCCCTAGAGGGAGGTTATATTCCCTGTCGGGTCCGGAGACCGCCGCAATGCAAAAGTATATTGATGAGTCACTGGCTGCAGGGTTAATCAGACCATCCTCGTCCCCTGCTGGGGCGGGTTTTTTCTTCGTAGATAAAAAGGATAAGACCCTTAGACCCTGTATTGATTACAGAGGACTTAACGAGATTACTATCCGTAACCGATACCCATTACCTCTGATGTCATCTGCTTTTGAGCTCCTGCATGGAGCCCGGATCTTCACCAAGCTGGACCTCAGAAACGCATATCACCTGGTGAGAATAAGAGAGGGAGACGAGTGGAAGACTGCATTTAACACTCCCAGCGGACACTATGAATACCTGGTAATGCCTTTTGGTTTGACTAATGCTCCCGCTGTCTTTCAGGCCCTAGTAAATGACGTCCTCCGTGATATGCTTAACCTGTTCGTTTTTGTCTATCTGGATGACATTTTGATTTTCTCCCCCGATGAGAGGTCTCACGTCCAGCATGTCCGTCAAGTCCTGAAGAGGCTACTCGAGAACCAACTGTATGTAAAGGCCGAGAAGTGTGAATTCCACCGGTCCTCTGTCTCCTTTCTTGGGTTCATCATTGGTGAGGGGAGTGTCCAGATGGACCCAGAGAAGGTCAGCGCCGTCAGGGACTGGCCCACACCTACATCTCGTAAAGAGGTACAGAGGTTTCTGGGATTTGCTAACTTTTATCGTAAGTTCATTCGGGGATTCAGCAATGTGGCTGCCCCCTTGCACTGCCTCACCTCTCCGAAGACTGTTTTCAGTTGGAGCCCCGAAGCCGAGGAGGCGTTTGGTCGCCTTAAGGAGGCTTTCACATCAGCACCGATCCTGTCCGTCCCTGATCCGGCCCTGCAGTTTGTGGTGGAGGTGGATGCTTCTGATGTGGGGGTGGGAGCGGTCATCTCACAGAAATCCCAGAAGGACAATAAACTTCACCCCTGTGCTTTCCTGTCACGGAGGCTGTCTCAAGCAGAAAGGAACTACGACATCGGGAACCGAGAGCTGTTGGCAATCAAGGTGGCGCTAGAGGAATGGAGGCACTGGTTGGAGGGCACAGAGGTCCCGTTCCTGGTTTGGACTGACCATAAAAACCTGGAATATCTGCGTTCTGCTAAACGTCTCAACTCCAGGCAGGCCAGGTGGGCTCTTTTTTTCACCCGTTTTAATTTTTCCCTGTCCTATCGGCCGGGCTCTAAGAATGGCAAACCGGACGCCCTGTCCAGAATGTTTTCTGCCACTGACTCGGTCATAGAACCTGAGACTATTTTACCGGAGGCCTGTGTAGTGGGGGCTTTTCAGTGGGCCATTGAGAAGTCTGTTAATGAGGCCCTTAAAGACTGTGACGTCCCGGAGGGGGTACCGCCGGGGCGGCTGTTTGTCCCTGTTTGTCTCCGTCCGCAGGTGATCCAGTGGGCTCACACGTCCAGGATGGCATGCCACCCAGGTGTTAGACGCACGACGTTCATCATTAAACAGCGGTTCTGGTGGTCCGGGATGGATAAAGAGGTGGCGGAATATGTGGCCGCGTGTCCCACCTGTGCATCCTGTAAGCCATCCCACGCAGCTCCTGCTGGTCAGCTACATCCCCTACCAGTTCCTAAGAGGCCATGGTCGGATATCTCCCTGGACTTCGTGACGGGTCTACCCCCCTCAGACGGTAACACCACTGTACTCACCATTGTGGATAGGTTTTCTAAGATGGTTCATTTTGTCGCCATGCCTAAACTCCCTTCTGCTAAGGAAACGGCTGAGGCCCTGTTATTCAATGTGTGTCGACTACATGGCTTCCCTAAGGATGTGGTGTCTGATAGGGGCCCACAGTTTGTGGCCCGCTTCTGGCGGGCTTTTTGTGCCCTCATAGGGGCATCTGTCAGTCTCTCCTCTGGATATCACCCACAGAGCAATGGTCAAACTGAGAGGGTCAACCAGATCTTGGAGACCGGTCTGCGTGTGCTGGCTTCTCATAACCCGGCCTCCTGGAGCCGTCAGCTGGTTTGGGTTGAGTTCGCACATAACTCGCTACCCTGTGCCTCATCTGGTTTGTCTCCGTTCCATATCGTGTATGGATATCAACCGCCCCTGTTTGCATCTTCGGAGAGGGAGGTCAGTGTTCCCTCTGCCCAGGCCCTCATCAGACGTTGTAGGAGGACCTGGATGCGGGCCAGACAGGCTTTATTAAAGTCGGTCGGCTACTATAAGACCATGGCGGACCGTCGCAGGACCCCGGCGCCGGCCTATCAGCAAGACCAGCGGGTATGGCTATCCACACGTCATCTCCCATTAAGGGTGGAGAACCGCAAGCTGGCGCCCAGGTTTGTTGGCCCATTTCCCATATCTAAGGTTATTAATCCTGTTTCAGTCCGTTTAAGGCTGCCCCGAACCATGAAGATCCATCCCACGTTTCATGTAAGTCAAGTCAAGCCTGCGAGGGAGAGCCGGCTGGTACCCCCCACTCCACCCCCACCGCCGCCTCGGCTCATCGATGGTGACCCGGTGTACTCAGTACGACGTCTCCTAGCGGCCCGCCGCCGTGGAAGAGGATTCCAGTACCTGGTGGATTGGGAGGGGTACGGACCAGAAGAGCGGTCCTGGGTCCCTGCGTCCTTCATCCTGGACCCGGAGCTCATCAGGGATTTCCATCATCGCCACCCTGAGGTTCCTGGGCCGTCTGGAGCCGTCCCTTGAGGGGGGGGTTCTGTCATATCAGTCCCTGGACTTTTTCTTGTTTTGTGTGTTTCCTGTTTTATTTTGTTAGTTTCCCTCATGTGTCTTGTCTGGTGTCTTTACTTCCTCTTTGTGTTCACCTTTGCCCTGATTACCTGCCTCCTCCCTGATTGTCTCCACCTGTGTCCAATTGTCTTCCCGCCCTCTTGTGTATTTAAACCCTGTGTTTCCCCCTGTTCGTTGCCAGTTCGTTTTCAACCCTTGGTGTGATAACTTACCAGCGTTTTTTGATCCTGCCTGCCTGTTGTGACCTGTTTTGCCCATCGACCTCCGATTCTGCCTGTTCCTCGTCTGCCTGCTTGTCTGTCTTCGACCTGGTTTGTCCATCACACCTGAGAATACGCCTGACCCCTGTCTGTTCCTCCGCCTTGGTGCCTTTTCCTGGTTTTGACCCCTGCCTGGACTATTGGTACGTGAGCCTGCCTGACCCTATGTACGTTTGCCTGTCTGATAGTCTGCCCGTGTATGACCTGGTCTGTCCACTGATTCTCCTTTGCTCTCTCCTAGTCGGGTTCCCCTCGTGTGCTCCCGGCCTGGGCCGTAACGAGGTTCACTTAAGATCCGAAGCCGAGACGATTACCCATCTCAGTCCAGCTGAAGATACATTCATTACCATACTGTGTGAACCTGTTACTCTGATTATTTCTAATAAATCCATTTTAATTGTACTCCTGTCTGAGGGTCTTGCATCTGGGTCCAGTACTCGTACAATCTGTCCTAACAGTATCCGGTTGGCATGGAACTTCGTCTCTAGCTTTCTATGGAACTCTCATTTCATTTCTCAGCATATATTATGTGATTACTGAGAATTTTGAGGATCTTGGGAACTACATTTTTATTCTCTGCACTTGGAAGAGGGGTTGAAGTCACCTGTGCTATATATACAGAATCTTCCTGAAACTGTCTATTTTTGTATTCATTGAAATGTCAGTAGACAGTTGTTGGCAGAAGTCAGTTTGAGCATATTAGAAATGTCAACAGTGTTCAAAAGACAATATTTTGTGTAGCTCTATCAGTCTGTTGTGCATATTATTAATTTGTTGTAAAAATGATTCACAGATTATAAGTTTTGATGACAGAGTTCTATTCTAACTTGAACTATCCTCGTGTGTTTAGCTTTAAGTTCTGAAACATAAGAGAGTTTTGATGCAATGATAAATGTAATAAGGGTGGGAATCTTCTACTATCTCATGATTTGATACGATTCCAATTTTTGGGGCTACAGTTCAAAACAATTGTCGATTCAAAACGATTTGATTCGTAATGATTTCTGCTTCCATCTATAAGTGTGCAAAGGAGCCTCATGATCTACCCCAGTCTGCTTTGCAAGACAGAATGACAAATGTAGACATTAAAATGCCTTTCTCACATTTCTTAACTTTTAAACATTTATCCATGCTTGGCAGGGAGTTTGGTGAGGTACAGCAGTGTGCATTGGTTTGCCGCTGTTGGCTAACTCGGCACCATGTCCTTCAGCTCTGGGTGATGCCTGTGACAGACTGGGCTCATGGAATCGCGTTGTATGTGACGCACGTTTATTGCATTTGGCATGCTATACGTACTCATTTTCATCCTTTCACGTGTTATTTAACACCATTTGATGGCATGTCAATGTGCTGGCCGCTAATCGTGCAAATCACTAACCCTAACTGTGCTAGCCGCTAATTGCTAACCGCAAACCCTACTTCCTCCATTAGTTTCCTCTTTGTTTTGGTGCTTTCTGCACATGCGTATGTTCCAGAACTGGCTGCGTGATGACGTCAGGACGTCCTGCATACAAAATGGAGGCAGACTGCTGGCGGATTTGTTTTGTTTTTTAAAATCGCTTTTGGGACATTTTAAATTAATTCTGAATTGAAGTAAATGAGAATTGCAATTTTTATATAAATTGTTTTCTGGCACACCCCTAATAAGTAATATACTATATCAGGTGCCAGGGGACTAAATTCGGGGGGGGGGGGTGTTAAGTGCCTTGCTCAAGGGCACATCAGCCAACAACTCTCCGCCAGTCCAGGGAATCAAACCGGCAACCCTTCGGTCACAAGTCGACTCCAGCCATCTAGGCCACAGCTGCCCCTCCATGTCCTCTAGGCAGCTCTGAAGAAGTGACATGTTTAGCTCCAGGGGTTTGTCTTATTGAATTGTGTCTACAGCTTTGATAGGGTGAGCCAAACCATACCGAACACTAGCCAAATATTAAAACAGCACTTAATGAACATCGGCAGGGTTTTACACCAACAACAAAACACAATAATGAATATGATGAAAACTAAAAATTACAATCCAGGAATCATTACACTATGTTAATGTAGACAGAAAAGAATTATTTAAGTTTTTACTTGTCTTTTTGCACTTTGTTTTTTGTATTTTTGCTGCAGTTAACACTATAATTCCCTCATGGTGGGATCAATAAAGTCACATCTTATTTTAAACGAGACTGCAATGATGAAAATAAAACTGGATTGGAAGGGAAAGTAAGGTGTTGGGTGGATGGTGTATGGATCTGCATTTTTGTGTCTGGGCACATCAGCAGATCATCCCAGATACGCAAACAAGGAAAATATTGTCACTGTCTGGTTCTCGTCTGTTTTTGTCCACTGTCATTCCCTCCCTGTTCTTTTTCTTCCTCTTTCTCTTTGTCTCACTGCCTCCATGTTTTTCCACAAAAGAAGTGATTTAACCTGTGTATATTTGTACTTCCAAGGCTCACAATGACGGGAGTTCAGTTAGAGCATAAATGCTTTCCATGTGTGTGTGTGTTTTGCCAATTATAAGTATATATTTATATAAGTGTTTTCTCAGTGATTGCGAGAGTTGGTGTTCTTGAGCAAAGTGCGTAATATAAGAAATGGTCCAGTGTGTTTTGCAAGAAGTGTGCTGTAGAATTGTTACTTTATTGTAAAGTAGAAAATGTGTTTGTACATTTGTTTTTTGTCTAGACATTGACTTTTAGTGTGTAAACAGCAGGGAAAGAACTATAATTCACAGTCACGACAGAAGTGAATACATACACAGAGAAAGCACAACACAACAGCTTTTCACCCCAAAGCATGAATTGTATTGCACCTGCTCCACTAACTCTTGAGTGAAATGTTGTTACACCACAGATGACGCCTCTTTTCAACATGGCTATAACCTAATTTTCATCAGAACCAGCAGTGCTCTGACCTGGACAAATAACAGTGGCCTGTCTGTGTTGTGAGATTGTCAGTGGCTCCTTTTTGCCAGAGCCGTTGCTTGACACTGTGGGGGCCCGAAAGGCGACTTCACACACCGTGCATAAATGTGTCATTGCACTGATAGTCACTGGCTGTCCGATTTAGTTCAACTGGGATTTCTGTTTCCTTTACACACATCAGGGGATGCTCTTATGTTGTTCCTAGGTTACCGTATGTATTCTTCACACAATTGCGTTTCCCTTTTTTTTTTTTTTTTGTAATTTTGGTCCGTCTTGGGGGCCCCTCTCAAGCTCAGCACCCTAGGCAATTATCTCGTTTGCCTACCATGTTGCGGCGCCTCTGCTTATAGCCAACATACCAACAAAGCCTTAGAGGCCAGTACCCAACTCATTGAACTAATTTACTAATCTTCACATCCAACTTTCTATACTGTACACGGACAGCTGCAGATACTCAGAGGCAGTGGTGTAGTCCAGGGTATACGGCGGTATACGGTGTACAGCTACTTATTTTTCAGTCAGGATTGCGTATACCCACTTCGTAAATCCCGCTCACATGCACCATTCAGTAGTATCTGAGCCTAATTGCCCATTTTTTCCCCTAGGATGGTGAAGCCATGACCCGCCCTACTCTGCCTCTAATTGGCTAGTACTCGGTGCCTACACTGATTAGATTGGTTAACTTTAGGCATGAGGACTGAGGAGCCAGTCAGAGGCAGAGTAGGACACGGGTCATGCACATGAAAAAACTACCACTGGCTACCTCTGGAACCTGATTGGACACCTGAGGTGCCAGTTCCACACCAGTTGATTGAGAGGTCACTGCACGTCCCATTGAAAGATGTGCGATTATTGGAAATGTGAACAAGAAAGGCAGAATAAATGTCTTTTAAGTGAGTGACACATATTGAGAGAACCTACTTTCATGGAATACATATTTCTGAGGTAAGTTTTAAGGTGGTTTCAAAATGAGTCACTGTTTTAAACTACTGGTCATATGACTGCACATTTAGAGAAGACATGTTGTCGTCAATAGTTCAACTATGCGAGCAGGCTAACGTCATGAAAGGGTAATGTCATGAAACGCTAAAGTTATGAAAGGCTAACGTTATCTTTTGTTTGCCTCATGTTGAATACATTTACATTCATGCAGCTGCTTGTGGGACCAGTAATACCTACAAACTGCTCTTGATCAAGTCATGATAATTTTATAAAAGTGAGCAAATACTACTGATGGATTTTTAGGTAAACTAAATAGAGTAGTCTTATATGTTACTGTTCCTAAAACGGTGTTTTTTCTGGACTACAAATCTTAAAAAAGGCAAAAACTGAGATATGAAACCATGGCCCTGCACTGACACCATTTGTTCAAAGGTGTGAGGACAATTATCTTGATTTAAATGTTTCAAAAATTAAAGATATGCCAACTGATTTTAGACTTGCTGTTTCACATGTTTCACATGTCATTCATGGTGAGGTCGTGGAAATTACAAATATCTTGGCACTTCGATTGACAATAAATTGAATACAGAGAATACAGACCATTGTTAAATGAGGGCAGTAAAGAATCTATCTACCTGTTGAGGAAATTTAACTCTTTTAGTGCAAACAAAACGATCCTCAACAACTTTTATTGTTCTTTTATTAAAAACCATCTGACTTTTTCTTCCATTTGCTGGTTTCATAGCCTGTCTCTGAAGAACAAAAATGAACTGCAGAGCTTTGTTAAAACCAGCTCTAAAATCACTGGTGTCAAACAGAGAGACCTACAGTCTTTCTGGGAGGAGCAGTTGTTGAAGAAAGCGAAAATCATCCTGGGTCAGCCCCACCACCCTCTGACTCCTGAGTTTGACATGATGCCTTCAGGGTGTCTTTTTTACGTGTCGGTACGGAAAATGAATCACTTTTCCAATTCTTTTGTGCTCTTGGCTATTAAATTGCTAAATTCTGCTGGTTGTGTATTCTGAAGGTATTTGTATTGTAATATATTGTTTTGTATTGTTGGTTGTGTCAACTTGATGAGTACTACTTGTGAATGGTAATGGACTGACACATTGTATGTGTTTGTGTGAGAACTGCTCTGAGAAATGTTGCAAATGAAGTGCCCTCTGGGATCAATAAAGTTTTCTGACTGTGAATCCAATACTTGTTTCCAACATTTACTTAAATGATTATTGGTTGATTCTTCTTAAGTCCTCAGTGTCTCCCTTCTTTGCTGTGGCTGGTGAGCCAGTTTGAATAAATTAGGGGTTTGTCCATTTCCCTTTAATAATATACCTGTTCTATGTAAGCAATGTTTCATTTATTACATTTGGCTATAGTGAGGATTTTTGTTTTGGTGGTTGTGTTGTCTTTCCAGTTTAGCGGGCCGCACTGTAAGGCCTAGGGAAAGCTGTTTCCTGTGCATAATTGCTGAATTGCTCTTGAGGGGGATTCCCTCTTATTACCCAATTAATCATAAAGACTAAGTTGAATACAATGTGGGGGGAGTCGCTGGAGTTTGGTGCTTGTGCAGAGACGTATGAGATGGGAGAAGGTGTGTGTCGGTGCTCTGGTGGATACATTACCCACAGGAGTGGCTTTCTGGTCATCTCTCCTCTGCCCGTCACAGCATTTGTCAAAAATGTGATGTCAGCAGTCGTGGTGGCTGGTGAAATTAGTTTTTGGTGTCAGTTTTCAGCTGCACTATAACCACATATCACCACTAGGATGCAACAAAGTACATGCACCACTATATTAAAAGATTAATTTAAACTGAGATAAAAATGCACAGTAGAGGGTATGCACATACATCACTTCCCCCCCTAGGCCACGCCCCTCTAAGTCAGACTGAGTGGCAAAAACCAACCTGCTCAACATGATGGAATATAGCAGTAAACACAGCGAGACCGGGAAAATGTGAAATATGAAATTAAATTAAGGACAACTGGACTGGACATGGATCTATACGAGCTACCAAAGAACAAGTGGTCCATGAACATTGACATGTGGACAGAACTCATGTATCCTGACATCGGTGTAGGGGATCATCGCTATTTTTACCTGAAACAAATATACATGGTTTCATCATCACTGACAACCAGGGTCCAAAACTAGGGCCCAGAACCAGCTGATCCAAAGTGCATTTACAGTAGACCATGTACTGACCCCAGTGAATATATGTATGATCTACTGGGACTGTGGAGATTTACATCTAGTTCATATCAAATACTTTATACAACACAGATACTACTGCTGTGGACCAGCAGGGTACGACTGTATTCTGGGAAATTAAGAGATTTATACCACCTGTTTTTAAATTATGACATTATTCTTGTAATATTATGGCTCTATAGTCGGAATATGATGACTTTAATCTCATAAATGACTGACATTTTTGTTAAATTATGAGGTTTTTTTAGAACTACGACTTTATTGTCATAACATTGTAATTCTTTTTGTATTCGACTTTATTAGCATAAAATTACAGGTTTTATATCGATATTTTATGACTTTATACTCATAGAGCATTATTATTTTCTTATGTGGCCCTAATACGCTGTCGTAGCTTTATGCTCGAGTACGCCCGTATTTGAAAAACTAGGTTAGCCTCAGTTTCAGTTAGTTTACTAATCATGTAGGAGCACAAGGTTCAGAATCACAAAATGAAGACAAAAACCATGAAAGATCTGATCATGTAATCATTCTCACAACAGCTCTTCCCCATTTATTATTAAATATTGTTCTTCAGTTTAGACAGTATTGAAGCCAACGCTGCTACTCATCTCCCTCTTTCTGCCACTCAGTGGGCGTAACCGCGGTGACTTCCACCAGCAGTGATGTCACATGCATACCCTCTATATGTGTTTTCAGTCATTTATTTTTTTTATACTTTTTTAAAATACTTTTTAACCTGTTTATCCTTCAAACTTGCACATTTTTCCATGGCTCTATTGTTAAAGTCAGACATGTCCCTGACACGTGTCTTTTCCACTGATGGTATGGCCAATATATTTAGAGCAGGGGTGAAGATAGTACAGGTAGATCACATGGCATCGCATGGGGGGTATAATTTACCCTGCGTTGCTGCCACTTGGTCAGGTCATCGCTGGAAATTAGAATTGGTTCACAACTGATCTACCTGGTTAAATAAAATTTTAAAAAAAACAAACCTCTATATACTCTTTGCGCAGAACATGTGCAGATGTTCTGAATGTATGTATATGCATTGTAATGGGTGGAGGGATGGATCCCATATAGACGCTCAGTTTCATTCTGCCTCCATTATATTATCTGTACAGCAAACGTCTACAAAGATTGATTTGATTTGATCATTTGGTCACAAGAAATGTTACCCACTGTAAGCAATAGAGAAAACATCACCATAAAGTCATCACATATAGGTCCATTTCTCTGTGGTAAGCCTCCTCCTCATCCTTGCTGTCTTCATCACAAACTCACTCCCTCCATGTTTGCAAAATGACAAAAGATGTGAGCTTACCTGAGGTGCACTCGTTGTTCTGAGGCTCAGAATGACGTGTTAATGGTTTCAAATGTGTCTGTTGCCAATTTTGGGGATGTTTTGTATTGAATCGAACTATTTTTTCACAGATTTTTAAACTACAAGTGCAATTTAAGAAATGTTTGTGTCCAAATTATAAAAAAAAATACTGCAGTAGAATATGTGCTTGTCCTTTCCCCAAATGTCTAAGTCAGGGTTTGGATGCTTTTCTCTAAGCTCTCTATTTTCATGTGTAAACAACTGTCAGGAAAGAAGCTAAAATGACGGTTATTTGTTGTATTTTGTAGTCTGTAGGTTCTCTGTTACATCTTCAACATGTAGAGTTTGTCTGCTGAAATTTCAAATTGTGGATATATGTTTAAAATAACTTCTGTATGAGAGCAGTGTTGTCTTTTAGATTTATGTGTGTGTGTGTGTGTGTGTATGTGTGTGTCTTTCACTGAGTGCCTCCCAATGTAATCAATAATTGACAGAAAATTACAGGATTAGGGTGATGAAAGCCAGCTGAGGCTAACCTTCATCTAAAACACCTTTTTTAAAAATGGTTTTAAACATGTGTCCATAATGCCACAGTCCCTTGTAAAAAGAAAGGAGGAAACATTTTAACCGTTATGCTGTCGCAGATTTCACACTTCTGAAAAATGAATGCAAGGCCAATGTCATTTCACAGCCCTAACCGCTTAAGAGCTTTCAAAATTGGTATCAATTTGATGAATACTTGACAGACAAAATGTAATGCATATGAAATGAATTGATCTGCGACCAAAGAACATTTAAAGCAAAAATCACCAACTTCATCCGTGACAGGAAGAAGAATTTATTCAAGTCATATTGTATGCAGATTGCTTAGTAATTTCTATGAAAATTTCGACTAAATATTAAAATCATAGCTAATGGCACTTCCACCATTAATGCCACGGGCTTCATTTCTTAATTTGACGTTCTCAAAATGTAAGTTATTTCTTTTATTAATGAAACTCTCATTTTGCATAGGCTGGCACCAAAATGTTCTGTTTTTGCTCCGCGTCAGGTCATTCCAAAATTTTTCCATTCCTTTCTTCGCTTTGTTCTTTTACAATTTTTTTCTCTCTTCTTGCAGTTTTTGAAGCGTCAAATTAATGCTAACTCTCATAAGCAAGGTGATAAAAATGTATTATGAATTGGCTGCACTTTTGAACTTTGCAGTGTGCGAAAACACATTAACCAGGAATGGAAGAAGATGGAATAAAGGAAGAGTGGCAGAGAATGAGAGAGGGCACAAAAAAGGAGGAAACTTCATAACAGTGCATCGTCAGCACAAGGAGGAGCACAGTATTTCATATTAATGTGTGTGTGTGTGTGTGTGCTCGCGATGAAAGTTGTGTGTCAGGCATGATACAAGGTTGACTAGAGGCGCAGACGAGAGGATGAGAGGAAACAAATGCAGCAGGTAATAACATTCATTATGCAGTGTGTGTGTGTGTGTGTGTGTGTGTGTGTGTGTGTGTAAGAAAATAAAATGAGGCAGCACACACACACACACAACATTTCAGATTTATATACATTGTACTGTCATATGGATAAATATTGTAATATCACACTGCTGGTCCCACACACTTATCTGAAATGAGCAGACACAATAAACACATTTCTACTGACAGACACGCACATTTGCGCACACACAGCATGACTATTAACAAGAGTCATAGTTGATGTTGGTCATCACTTTAGTGCGTTCTCTTTTGCACTTAGCCCATTAATGGCTACTTCATCCCCCTCCACCCCCCCCACTTTCTCATACCAAATTTTCACCATTGATTTTTTCATTTAGAAACTCTGTCACGAATATTTTATCAAAGCCTCGCCTCTTCTGTTTCCTCCCATCCTGTCAGGGTTTTATTATATTGCACAATTTTTAAATAACCTTCAGTACAGTTAATAGTATTTTTTGATAATAATCCACTTTTACTGAGATATTTTCATAGAGTTTGCATATATGTATAAACAGAGTGTGATTTATTAAAAAAAAAAAAAACAAAGGGGAGATTTTGTTGTTGTTTTTTTTAATCATGAAAAACAAGCAACCAACAGGCCTAAATCTTTTTTTTTTTCTTCCACAATATTTTTATTAACTTTTTAACAGCATAAAATCAGCCATTTACATTCAATGTATGCTGTCAGTTTGCTTCATTAAACTCAAAAACAAGAAATACAAAAATAAAGAAATAAAGAGGGCTGCAATTCAAGTCCAAATATTGTCCAATAATCCTGTTGATTATCTTCCTAATCCCCAATCAGGTAAACCGTCCATTAGATGTCAGAGAACACTGAAAAGTTATCAGTGTGTACCAAGGTCCAAAATGGTGCCCTCAGCTGTCTCCCCCTGTTCACAACCAAGATCCAGCACTGATCTTCTTGAAGGACAGTATTCAAACTGATCAAATGATTACAAAAGAAAACAGTAACTATCCATTTGACAGTTAACAGCCTATTCAAAAACTGTTTTAGCTTTAAAAAGCAACAAAAACAAACAAAAACCAACAAATGAACACAGACTCAACAACAATTTGCTTCTCTTATATTAATGAATGGTAATCTATACTAAGTGGATTTTAATTGTAGTAGATACAAAATGTAGTGCATACGTCAGAAAAAAGTAAAACTTGTAAAAATGTAGGAACTGTACTGCCTACAGCAATCAGTCAACTTGAACATCTGTTAAATCAAGATTCTTGGCATAATTAATAAAAGGTCTCCATATATTCTCTAATATGTGCTGTTTAGCCTTCAATATGTAAGTGATCCTTTCTAATGGAAGGTCTGATAGCATTTGTCTCATCCAATGAGCTGTATTTGGTCTGTGAACATTTTTCCATTACTGTGCAATACATTTTTTGGCATACAGTAAGCTGAGGTCTATAAAGGTTTGTTGGTTTTTACTATAATTCTGTGTCTCTGAATATAAACCCAGCAGGAAAAGCTTAGGGTCCAGCGAAATCTGTTTTGAAATTATCTTCTCAATTATAGCTCTTACCTCTTCCCAAAGCCTAAATCTTTTTTAAGTTAACACAGTGTTTTTCAACCTTGGGGTCGGGACCCCATGTGGGGTCACCTGGAATTCAAATGGGGTCACCTGAAATTTCTAGTAATTGATAAAAATAAAAACTTAAGTGAGAGTTGACAGAGACAATCCCGATCCATACAAGACATGACAAACTGTGAAGCTGAAACTGAAGCACTGTGGCACTGTTTATCTTTCAAATGTTCATTGTGGTCGGTTTCAGATGCTGCAGCTCTTTCATAATAGAGGGTATGCACGTGATGTCACTGCTAGCGGAAGTCACCGCGGTTACGTCCACTGAGTGGCAGAAAGAGGGAGATGTGTAGCGGCTTTGGCTTGAATACTGCGAAAACTTTAGAACAATCTAAAAAATGAGGAAGAGCGGTTGTGCCATTGATCGCACAAACAGGTTTAAAAAGCACTCGGGGCTATCGTTTTAGCGGCGACCTAAAGCCAAAGACAGAAGAAGCATATGGATCGTTGCAATTTGTAGAAATAACAGGAATCCAGGCAACGAAACCTGGATTTGTGGTTGACATTTCGTGTCAGGTAACATTAATTTATGCTGTGCTCTTGCATAAAATCATACCTTAAATTACATATCATGTTGGCTAACGTTACTTCTTAGTAAAGCTCTTAATGTTAGCATCTTTCATTCAGTTCTATATTTCATAACTGAAACGTTTTTGTCTTCAGTTGTGTGATTCTGAACCTTGTGCTCTACATGATTTGTAAACTAGCTTAAACTGAGGCTAACCTAGTTTTCCAGATAAGGGGGTACTCTAGCACAAAGCTGTTGTAGCTGTGTTGTATCAAGTATTTGATGTTAACTCTACTTAAATCTCCACAGTACAACTAGATCATCCACTCACTTGGGTCAGTACTAAGGGTTCAACTCCAGTAAATCAGTAGTGAACTGTGAGCACTACTGCTGGGCCTTTACCTTGGCAATCACCGCCAAGAAAATACGTCTGCACTGACAGAAAACCTCAAAAACAATAGTATGTTGAATTGAAAGCACTCACCAGCTGTAATCCTCTAATTAACGATGATGAGGATGTCAACAACTCTTTGGCTTTTGTATGCTTTCAGCCTTTGCATTGGGGATTTTCCCAGTGTTGAAATCGGGTTCATATAAATGTCAGGATACGTGATTTCTGTCCACATATCAATGTTCGTAGACCACTTGTTGTTTGGTAGCTTGTATGGATCCATGTCCAGTCCAAATGTCTTTAATTTCATGTTATATTCCACATTTTTCTGGGTCTTGCTGTAGTTACTGCTATACTCCACCATGTTGAGCCGGTTTGTTTTTGCCACTCAGTCTGACTTAGAGGGGCGTGGCCCAGGGGGGAAGTGACGTATGTGCATTCCCTCTATTCATAGTTTGAGTTCTTGTTTGTTCAGTATTAATTGTCAGCCTTGTAAATCCAAGCTGGACTGACTGTACATATCCTGGCCAAGGAAAATAAAATTCTCACTTTGTGCAGTAATCTACACCTGGCTTTTCTGCCTCCGTTCATAATAATATACATGATATAGACTAAATCTCATCTAAAATTAATGTTTATGTGCAACATAGTATAGCAAACTATTACATGATCAAAAACAAATTATTCATTCATTCATTTTCTGAACCTACTTTATCCTCAATAGGGTCATGGGGATCGCTGGAGCCTTTCCCAGCTACTTATGGGCGAAGGTGGGGTACACCCTGTACGAGTCCAAAAACAAATTAATTTTAGCAAAAAAAAGTCTCCATTTTGAATGTCTGGGGTCACCACAAATTTGTGATGTTAAAATGGGGTCACGAACCAAAAAAGGTTGGAAACCACTGAGTTAAAGGTAGGCCCTATTACATGTTGAACAGTTGGACATTCATCTTTAATGCAAAGTAAAAATACATGAAACATTAAATTTTCTGTGACAGCCACTCCTGTGATGTGGGAGTGGCCTAATTAAGTTTCAGGACCATGGATAAGGGTCAATCACACCAACATGGGCGAGGATTTATGGCAAACGGGCAACTTAATCAGACTGTAAGACGTAACATAAAACCTAATCGATTAGGATTTCACATCATGTCAATATAATTCAGCTAGTTAGACTAAGTAAATAGTTTGCTTTGATGTTAGACTTCATATGGCATTTTCGGCTTTCCTGTTGCCGTATCATCTGCTGCATTTTGCCCGTCTTTATCCACATCTCTGCGAACTTCTGAGCGGGTAACGAACGCACTTCTGGCCCATTAACCGCAATGAAGAGAAGTCTGTTGAGTCTGAACATGTTCATTCTGCTGCGCTTATCAGAGAGGATGTGAATCATGCACTAAATCCACATTCACACTCTGCTGTTGACATGAGGAGCGTGGAGACGGCAGAAAACACTTTGCGGAGATTGTCTCCTTGGACTCTGTGGCATTTATATTCTCAAAACTCTTTCAAAAGCAAAGGGATGTCTAAGACCTCAGCAGCGAGAGTTTTCTGAACTAGTGAGTGACATTTGAGAGAGAGAGAGACACAGAGAGAGAGAGACACTGATATATACAGAGAGACAGGTAAGGTATTCAATGTATTTATGTGTGTTGGGATGTTCGCGAATTCCGAGACTGCCGACAGTTCAGTTCAGGTGAACGTTAGTGCCAGCAATGTAGGATATAAGTGTAAGAAAACTCAGTCACAACCTGCCTGTTATTTCAGTAGGTTGACGAGGTTACCCGCCCCCCAAGGATGAAATTCATTCAGCAGAAGTAGGGATGTAAAAAGCAGAGGGGGGGTTTGATCCCCACCATCCCCCCAACAAATCACATCCTTTGTTCAGTAGTATCAGACATATAACTGTCCACTTCTTTTACTTACTCTGTGAGGCCCTGAGTCATGTGGGACATGTAAATGCAGTGTTTCCCAGCCAGTGTACCGTGGCACATAGCTGTGCCCTGAGAAATCATCAGGTAGAAGATTATCATCAGGTAGAAGATTATCCAATTTTACCTGATTGGTACTCTAAGCAAGCTCATGATATGTATGACTGTACACGACAATGATCCAGTCAACAACAGTCTCCCCTTTAACTTTGTAAAAGGTCAAAATGAACGTGAACCGGCCCTGATGTGGTGCGTTGTGTTGATAAAACCCCCCACCCTATAATGTGCGGATCAGCATGGGACCCACGGATCAGGTTGGGGCAGGGGGTAATAGGCCTCTATTATACTACGACAGGCCTCAATCCATAAGCATGGGGGGTCCATCCAAGGGGTTGCTCATGCATCCCTCTCAGCTTTCTCGTTCCAAACGCCCCGTGACAATATCGTCCCTGCACCTACAATGTGCACCCCACCAGGAGAGTGTCTGGTGACTGCTGCCAAGGAGTTCCCCATTCTGTAAAATATGTGCCGTGGCTCAAAATGGTTGGGAAAAACTGTGTTTATGAACATTGAACTCCCCCTTATTTGTTGTTTATTATTTGGTTTATGGATGATTCAACCGTTTATAATAGCAACTATTATATTTTAGGTAGGTTAGCAATCGTGCCTCACAGCAAGAAGGTCCTGGGTTCGATTCCAACACCAGTCGATGGGGGTGGGACATTTCTGTGTGGAGTTTGCATGTTCTCCCAATGTCTGTGTAGGTTCTCTTCAGATACTCCTGCATCCTCCCACCATCCAAACACATGCACTGATAGGTTAATCGGTGAATCTAAATTTCCCATAGGTGTGAATGTGAGAGTGATTGTTTGTCTCTATATGTTCAGCCCTGTGATGAACTGGTGACATGTCCAGGGTGTACCTCGCCTTCGCCCTTAAGTAGCTGGGATAGGCTCCAAGCGACCCCCGTGACCCTAGTGAGGATAAAGCGGGTTCAGAAAATGAATGAATGAATGATGTAATGGGCGATACGGTGGTGCAGTGGTTAGCACTCGTGCCTCACAGCAAGAAGGTCCTGGGTTCGATTCCAACACCCATCGATGGGGGTGGGCCCTTTCTGTGTGGAGTTTGCATGTTCTCTCTGTGTCTACATGGGTTCTCTTCGGGTATTCCAGCTTCCTCCCACCATCCAAAGACATGCACTGATAGGTTAATTGGTTAATCTAAATTGCCCATAGGTGTGAATGTGCGAGTGATTGTTTGTCTCTATATTTCAGCCCTGTGATGAACTGGTGACATGTCCAGGGTGTACCCCGCCTTCGCCCATACATAGCTGGGATAGGCTCCAAGCGACCCCCGTGACCCTAGTGAGGATAAAGCGGGTTCAGAAAATGAGTCAGAATCAGAATTGCCTTTATTGTCATTTGACAGCACAGAGTACATCAAACGAAATTGAGATCGATGATGGATGAATGAATGAATGAATGATGTAATTTCACACAGGAATTTTGGTAGCTGTAGTCCCTAGGGGTCCTCAGGGGTCAGTCCATGACTGGATCACCTGCAACTAGCAGCTAAGTGTCTGATGTGCCTGTGTGTATCTGTTTTGCAGGTGGGCAAAAAGTGTTGAAAAAGATATGTAAAAGTGGCGACGAAATGTGTGTATAAATTGTGTGTACGAGTGACGGATGGTTTATGATGCAAATATGAGATTTATGTTGGAGTTTGCTAGTTAACTAACGAATCGTGCTTAATGTTAACCAGTCCTACACCTCATGTCAGCAATTCACTGAAATAGTCAGTATTGTATTCACTGTTGTTTTGCTAAAATACGTCAGTTGTGAATAATTATTTTTCGGAATAAAGGACGATGATGATGGACCGTTAACACAGGTGTCAGTCAGTGTCAGTGAATGCACCACTAACAACCAGCAGCTGTCTGATGTGCCTGTGTGTATCTGTTTAAAAGCACAGACGACAGTAAAAGTCATTGAAACAAATTCATGCACACCTGGAAGTCCCTCTGTGTTCAAGTGTGCAACAACTGTCTTCTCAGACCAACTATTATTTTAATAAACAGATTTTATATTTATTCATTTCTTTTCATCCCCTGGGAGACATAAGGTTTTAACAATGTTCATCCATGTTTGCTATTTCTTGCTACTAACCCATGTCAGACTGATTTCACATAGGGTCATTTGGTCATGACTATCCCGTGCCAGGTTGGTTTTTGAGTGTCCTTGTTTTCTGTTGTCAGATGATGTCCATTGGTCCACAGCTTTAGGGATAGAATGTTGGTCCTTTCTGAGAGTTCAGCGTTTTGTATTGGGTTTTTTTTTTAATAAAGCGCCAGTCAAAAGGCATGGCTATCTCAAAGCATATTCAGAACACCTATCCCTAAATCACATTCAGCCAAACCTGAGTCATTTTCACACCTAGCAATTGCACTGGTCTACAATTTTTTAGAAATGATTTGCTTCAGAGATGAAATGTGCTACATGTTACGTATTTTAATAAGATTAATTGGAAAATAAATGACAAAAGTGCTGGTTTGCTGATGTTTTCAAGGTATATGATTAAGTGTTATTACACATATATATTGGTTTATGTAGATTTACATAATAGTTTTATAAATCTTCCACTAAATAGAACCTGTAAAGTGAATGTATTCTAATGTGCAGACAGTGTTTTGAAGTAGATCTTGTAGCTCTGAGACAAATATTCCTTTTGAGTCAAACCCATTCTCTTGTTAATTCTTGAATTTCACATTTTGACCCAAGGCTGTATCTTGGAAAGTTCAGCCAACCAGCATTTTTTATTTGATTTTTCTTTATCAGTGACTCTCATGTGGTAAAATTTCATTAGTTTTACTCTGGAAGCATTTTCCTTGTAGACCAGCGTTGTTAATGTTGTGCAGCTCCAGTAAAGAAAGCCTGCGTTGATACCAGCCAGGTCCTATGTTTTGCTGAAGACAGTGACTGCAGACAGCTCTTGTGGAGTTTTGCGTAATTCTTCATTCTTTTTCTTGTTATTATCATCATTATCAAATTATCTATAAATGCAGTCTATTTCCCAGTGTGGCAAGAGAGAGAGTTGGAGGATGAAGTCTGGTGACAACGCCACCTGGGGAATTACACCCCAGGAAATTCGTAGGAGGCTCACAGGTTCGAATTGACAACAATACCACAGGGGCGTAGACGGTTTCGATTTAAAACAATTTATTGAATGAATTATTATTAAAAAGACTGCTATTAAAAAAACAAGTAATTAAAAAGCTAGCACGTGGCCCATACGGGTGAACAGGGCCGGGGCTTACCACTATGGCAGGGATCCAACAAAATATAAAAGAAGGGAACCGCAAACCAACACCCGTGAACTGCACACCAACAAAACTGGAAGCTTTGTGAAGAAAATTCCACCACCAGGGATCACGCTGCCACCCTAGGCCCACGGCACCTGTTCAAAAGAAAAGAGAGAACAATTTAAAAAAGGCCACGTGCTGCCCCCAACCCCTCAACTAAAGTAAAGAAAAAAACAATTAATCAGACTATAATACACAGAATTAAACAGCACAATAACAAACTAAGAATAGACAAACTCAATAAACCAAGATTCAATGAAACACAAATGGAATGCATACAATTACAATAAAACACAACCCAATAATACACTAACACAAAACAAATGAAGATACTGTAACAAAAGATTCAACAAAACCAATTCAATATAACACAAACAAACAAACAAACAAACAAACACACACACTTAACACAACGGAATACAAATTAACCAAATGAAAAGGAACCGCCGAAGAGGGGGATGGCGCATCCGTGTCGCTCCGCACAGGGGCCACGGATGCGAGATTAAAATAAAATCATAAAATCGGTCAAAACAGCCAGAACAGCAGTGCTTCGGAGGGTGAAGGAAATGGTGGTGGTGGACTCTGGGAATGTTCGCTGGCTCCACAGTCACGTTACGTGCAGAGTGGAACTCTTTTTCTTAAACCCGGCTTCACCACACTGCAGCATAAACAAGAACATAATTAGCTCCGGGAGCCAGGCAACAAGGACAAAACTGCTCCGACAGACGGACAACGGCGACCTACCGGTATACACACACCCAATGAGACGCCAACAAGGAAACACGCTTCCACACGCTGTTCAGGAAGTCAGTCGCACTACAACGAATGGTAACATAATAAATGAGGAGGTACTAGAATGCTTTCGCGCAACCGACCAACGGTGGATTGAAAGCGGCTTACCTTTTCAGCCTCGCCGACCAGCCACCAGCGTTGCACTGGATTTTAAAAAGAAACGCCACACAGCCAACGCTGCTGCTGATGAGGAAGAGCGAAAGGAGAGAAAGTAGTTTCACCTGCGTATATATACGGCAGGTAGCGCCTCCCCTCAATCAATGCCGATTTGGCACACGGGGGGAAGGGAGGAGCAAATCCTCCTGCCACACCAGTTTTTCTTTAGCAGTATTGAGAGGTAGAAATAAGTTCGTGGCAGTTTTAGGTAAAACCACTCTTTTATGCCTCTTTTTATTTCAGAATGTCATAAAAGCAAAAGATGATATATAACATGCTCTCAGGAAAAGACATTCACTGGGAGACATACACATAAGGTTTTCATTCAAACAGAGTTACATATATTTTAATAAGTAAGAGAGGTCAAAATGACCCAATGGCAGTTCTACTATTAAAATACCACATCGACACAACACAACCTACAGAGTTGTTTTCTTTGAGCAACTCAAAGACCAAATGAAAGCAAGAAAAAGCAGCAATAATATTCATAGATATTTTATATGTGAAAGGATATTGAATTTCAGGACCTTTCATACGTACAGCCTCATATGGTTCCGCACAACAGGAGTACAACATTCATACACTGAATGTCCATCACCTCCAACTTAGCCTCTTTCTTTGTATCTGTTTTCTGAATCATGCACTGCGTGGATTTAGACTCAGAATGGGGATCAACTGATGCTTGAACTATCCACCAGCACTGAGCCAAAATGCAAACAGACTTGACATTGTAGACTTGTTATAGATTTTAATCTTTGCTTTTAGGCTGCACTGTTTCGACTTCCAGGTGGATTTGAGTTTAGCTTCTCCAGTCTTGCATTTATTTATAATTACAACATTACAACTATTTAATATTTGATGACTGCCATTCCTTTAGATTTGCCATTTATTGCAGGGTTTTTGGTGTAGGTATCATTGAATGCAATGCCATGTTTCTACTACGCGGTACCAGCCTGACTCGACTCTACTCAACCTTTTTGCATCTCTATTACATAAAAGAACCTGGAATCTGGTATCCGGTACTATTTTTTTAGTACTTGCTCGGCCGAGGTTCCAAAACGGGTGAAGAGACACTAAAATGTGACGTGTAAACACTGCAGACCACAGATTGGTCAGTGGTCTGCGTCATTGCATCATCAATGTGCGACCGGCCATTTTTTAAAAAACAGATTCAGAAGTTTACAGTAAATATAACGGAAGGCTAATCCATGATGACAGCCCGCAAAACGATGGAAACGAAATATCATCCCATCGACATCCTCCACTGTGTGCATGTATCGCGTCATTGTTGCTGTTGTTCTTCTCTTCCTATTTGTTTTTGCCGTCAGTGGTGTCGCGTTGAAGATGATGTCGTGGAAGTTACGCACAGTGTTGCTATGATGACCAGGTATTCTAAAGCCGGTAGTATCCTGTAATGGAAATGGTCTCCAGGAATAGTACCTGGTACCCAAATCGGTATCTTTTGCTGCGTTTCCACTACGTGGAACCGGCTTGACTCGGCTTGACTCGACTTGGGTACCAGGTCCTATTTCTGGAGACCATTTCATTACAGGATACTACCAACTTTAGAGTACCTGGATGTCTTAGCGATGTGGCGCGTTACTTCCGTGTCGTCTGCTCAGAGAGTTGCTGATAAACTTGCTCCTTGCGTGTTGTCTCGTCAAGCTCATGCTGAATTTTTACGTCTGAACCTCCTCGACAAACCATGGTGTAGTTTTGCGGGCTGTCATTATGTGGATTAACCTACCGCTATATTTACTGCAAACTTCTGCATCTGTTTTTTGTAAAACGGCAGGTCACAGAGACGACTGTCTGACCAATCAGTGGTCTATAGTGTTTACATGTCATGTTTTAGTATTTGTTCTGCAGTCCTGGAACCTCGGCGGAAGTGATACCAAAAAACTAGTACCGGGTAGCGGATTCCAGGTCCTTTTTCATAATGGAAATGCAAAAAGGCCAGGTCAAATCAAGCCAGTGCCACGTAGTGGAAACGTGGCATTTGAGACTCTGTGCCCCCCCCCCCCCCAACGGGACCAATGTATTTAACTAAATGTTAAATGAGTTAAAATAAATTAATAAAAACAAAGCCACATTATGTCTGCAAATGTGTGTAATGTTTGTGTGAGCAGGTTTGGATGTGTTATGAGAATGCTGTATGTGTGGGTGTGTAGGTGGGTGTGCAAGGGCGTTTGCAAGTGATTGCCAGAAAACGTGTATGAATAAATGCACTCGTGTGTGAGTGTTGCTTTTCAGAAGTGATGCTCTGTAGGCCCATAATCATCATTCATCCTCCCAGAGATTTGAGCATGGAGTGGCAGAGTCATTTCAAAGACAATTATAAAGAGAGTGAGCCCATGCAGGTCTGTGCTGTAATGATTGTTACTGTGTTATTGCCTCCACCTTACTACGTAAGAGCTGGATATGTGTTTAGGTGTGACCCTGTGTGAATGGATTCTGAGCCATCAAGCCAACATGAGCAGGAAGATTGGCACAGGCTTTGTACCGTCTTATCTCTCTTTTATCTACAGTAAGTTTGAAGAAAATTATCTCATGAGATTGACATTTCATAAACTCTTTCTATAAAGTGGAACTCATGCAACATGCTGCTCTTCTAGGAAAGTCAATGCATTTTCTCACCTGTAATTCCAAGTGCTATTTGACACAAGCTTCACTTTTTAATAGACTCTTGCCCACTTTTGTCTGAGGATCAACACACTGAATAATGCATGTACAACTTCTTCAGCTGATCAGGACTCAGCTACCACTTCTTGCTGACTATATACAAGATCTGGATGTCTACACAAAACACATTTTGATCTCATTTTAATGCTTACAGTACTTTTGATGGGCTGTCTACAGAGGACTAGTAATGGCTTTTGTTTTACTCACACCTACACAATACTGTGGTTAAGTGCCTCAGTGAAGCCTAACTGAATTTATTTTTTTTTATTCTGGCCTTTCACTCACTTGGTCTCTCCAGGAATACTATACTACAGTGGTCCCCAACCTTTTTTTATACTACAGACCGGTTTCATGCATGAAAATTTTCCGCGGACCGGGTAGAGGTGCGGGGGTTCCGATAACAAAAACCTTTGTCAGTTCAGAGCGTGTGATCTGAAACACTTATACTGTATATCAGGTAATTCCAATGATTCTACAGTAGAATATCAACTCTCCCTATAATGCAGAATCAGTGGAAACCTAGACTTGTTTCTCTGCAACTAGACGGTCCTATATGGGGCTGATGGGAGACACAGTCCAACTGTGTTCCGTAGATCCAGTCTATTCAGGATTCCATTAGAAATGGAAGAAGGCCTTTCAGGGCTTTTGTGGCGATATCCGCATGTTCTGCTTTGACTTTAATCCAGAATACACAGAGGTTTGAAGTTGTCTCAAACATGGATTGATGTGCCGGAGCAGTTTGGAGGTGCTTGTGTGTCACCTGTTGCAACGAACCTGTAACTGAGGCAGGAATCATGCAATTTCCTTCTAAATTCATCTTTCTGTTTGCAGGCAATCTGTGACCCTTCTCCCTTCTGCAGCCTCATCGTTTCCTCGTTTCTTCGCGAAAAAGTTCTCCAGTGAATTTTGGTTTTGGCTCATTTCTTTAGCTTGTGATACTACTGTTTCATGAGTGGTTGTGAGGCGGGGGCAGAAACGGTCGCTTTTCAAAATAAAATCCCCACAAGATTAATGGAAAAAATTGCTTTAATATTAACCACAATTTTTTTTTCTTTGCGGCCCAGTACCAAATGATCCACAGACCGGTACCAGTCTGGGGACCGGGGGTTAGGGACCACTGCTATACTACATATATACTATATATACTACATTCAGATCTTTTAACTTTTTTAACTTTTGTTTTCCATTTTCTTGGTTTTTGCAACTTTTAGGCCATGCTATTCATCTCTGAGGTCACATTTAAAAGTCCAGGATGAAACCTTTGTGTGTTTACACAATGTTTGTGTTGGAGTAGCTTGTGTTGGAACTTGTCATTTGTTAATGTTAGCTGATAAAGCTAGAAGCCCTACTGGATGATATAAAGTGCTGCTAAAATGACTTTAAACCACAGCCGTTAACAGCAACACTTAAAAACAGTGTGAATCAAGTTTTCAAGTGGCTTACTGCTTCTATAAAACAGTTACTACATTCATCAAGCAAGGTTTCCTAACCTAAAAACACCAAGTAGCATAGTAATGTACTGATAACTAACTTTCCTCTGCCAAAGCAGTTCACGGACATTCAGTAGAGTGGTTGCTAAGAAACACAGACACAGTGGAAATGATGCTTAGAGATTGAACTGAAAATTAACATTTACCTGAATATCATCATTGGTCTATTTGTACAGTTGTTGATGTTTCAGTTACATTCACACTCCTCTTTGCTAATACTAGGATGTTTAACACATATAGGTGCAGATAAACTTGATCAATCCTGAGGGGAGAGAAGAAAAGAAAGCAAAATAAAAATTAAAACAAGAACTCAAACTGGAGACTAAACTCAAGATTGACTGAATATGTAAATAATTTATTATCTTCCACTGACTAAGGTGTTACAGAGTCTGAATCTTCTGAAATGTTCAGTCTTGCAACGTAGTGGAGTGGTCCACTGCAGTTTCTTCTCTGGTTTGGTAGAATGTATTGAAGTGGATAATCCGGATTGACCACATTAATTGTGCATCTCTTCCAACACACTCCCCAGTGAATCCAGCTTCTGTCCAATCATTGAAACAGTTTGTCCTACCATTCTGATGCTGCCATCCCACTAGACTACAGTATAGAACAGCGCACTGGCCAACACTGAAGGCCTGATCTACTAAAGGTCTGAGCGTGCAAAAACTTGCGCAAGCTTGATTGTGCACACAAAAGCACGTTGAAGCTTATCTACTAACAGGATGCACCGAGGGTTGCGTCTCTCAAATAGGCAAAATAGCTTGCGCAACCCATTTAGCGTGTTTGCCCTGATGAATATGCAATATGGGCGTTTCTGCCAGAACATGCAAAATTATTGGGAGGAGTAGATGCAAATATTTATTTAGCATGTGAAGTGTGATTTACCAAACCTGAAACTGATTGCGGTGGCTGATTTTACATCTATACTTAGCGTGTCTGAAAGACAGGTTTTAACTGGCACAGCTTTGCACAAAAGTGGCTGCAGTCTTTGTGGTGAGGAGGCAAAGGCCAATGGCCAAAGGCAATGCACAGAACCAATCTGTTCTGACCACATCAATATTTTTGGAATGATGGAAGAAAAAAATGTATAAAAATTGAGACATATGCCCCCCCCCCCCCCCCCCCCCCACACACACACACACACACACTTTAGGCCAGGACCCGACTTCTGAGAGGCGTCTCTCTCTCTCTCTCTCTCTCTCTCTCTTGCAGGGGAGACTGAACAGGACGGGTTCTAGCACACAGCGCTGTCCACGGTGTTGTGACTGGACTCCTGAACTGGCTACGTAAGCACTGATGTGGAGGATTTTCTCTCATCCCCACGGACTTACAAGTTTTTATTCACCATACAGTGACATACAGAGAAAAGCTATTTATTTCACTAATAAGACTTTTCACCACTGATAAACAACAACAGAGAAATACTTACCCACTCTTCTGTGTGGAAAAAGAACAACATCATATTTATGAGTACTGGTGTATCCCAGAGCAGTTTTTATTACAGCGTACTGTCTCCATGACGACAACCAGTAGCACACCAAAATCCTCATTTCAATAGGGCGGTCTTCAAGACTTTTGTCATTTGTGCGGGCAATCTTAGTTGCTCACCCATGGCACGCAAATCAATAGCACATGCATTTTTTAGCGTGAGCAATCACATTTGCCTGTTATTTGCGATCTTAGTAAATCAGGCCCCAAGTGGTAAACAGGCCAACAGGGCTTCTGTGTTCAGGAACCATTTCATTTGGTGTAGCAGATCCAATCAGAGATATTTGTATGTCATCACCACCTTAGTGTCCACCCCATGAATGTGGACTGGCTGAGGAGGGGGTTTAAACTTTTGGATATGACACGTTCAAACTGAGTCATATGATCACTCTTTCTTGGAGGTGTTCATCAGGAAAGTTTTTGTGGCTCCAATCACAGAATGCTTTGGTGCCTGTGCTGCTAGTACTGACTGTGGGAAGATGAGTTTTAATGCCAATAGTATGATTACTACTCAGGTATCTTCTCTCATTTTGGTTTAGGAGACAGTTGAATAAGACTGATAGATCTGTGTATCATGACTATTCCACTCAAGTTTCTTTTTTTATTAACATCAGTGTTTCTTCATTCCTTTCATGCTCCTCCTCTAACCTATCCATCTCTTTCATCCAGTCATCTGCACATAGGTCACCCACAGCTAGGGGGCGGCCATGGCTCAGGTGGTAGAGCGGGTCGTCCAATAACCGAAGGGTTGGCCGTTTGAATCCTGCTCTATCCTAGTCAGTCCGTTGTGTCCTTGGGCAAGACACTTCACCCTCCTTGCCTCTAGTGCCACTCACACTGGTGTATGAATGCGTATGAATGTTTGGTGGTGGTCAGAGGGGCCGTAGGCGTGAATTAGCAGCCACACTTCTGTCAGTCTGCCCCAGGGCAGCTGTGGCTACAGATGTGGTTTACCACCACCAGAGGGAGAATTTGAGAGCAAATGAATAATGGATCAATAATGTAAAGCGCTTTGGGTGTCTAGAAAAGTGTTATATAAAATCTAACCCATTATTATTATTATTAGGGATGGGAATCGAGAACCGGTTCTTTTTGAGAACCGGTTCCCAGTAGCTCGATTCCTTGGAATCGTTTGTCTGCCTGCTTAACGATTCTGCTTATCAATTCCGCCTTCGTTGTGCACGTACGATGACATCACGTGTATGCTGCATTGTTTTGGTCAGAACGTAGCCAACATGGCGTTGAGGCAGAAACGGTCTAAAAAGATGACACCAGGTCCACTTACTTGGTACACTGTCAAAGCTTCCATGTCTTCAAAAGGGTGGAATCCCTCCAATATCCTCAAACATTTGTCCACAGCATGTGAATCATTTACAGGAATGTCACGTGTTTGATACGCTACTTAGTGGCGCTTGTGAATGTAGCGGCAGAGTGAACGCCGGGCTGGTTCCGGTGTGGGCAACAAACGTCGTAACTCCTCAAATACACATTTCCGAGGGTAAGAAGGGAAAGGAAATGAGGTGCACAATAACGGGAGACAAGCCAAGTTGAGTCGAACCGGTTCCACATAGTAGAAATGCGGCAAAAGAGAAATTAGTAAAACGTCTTTAGTTTCACTTTCACTGTACCCCCCCCCCGAACCGGGCCCGGCATCATCTGTTACTATCATTTGTGCATACTGTATATGTTATATTTTCTGTGCAGAGATGGAAATATAAAAGACAGTTAATGCAAACACACCCGTTTGTACTCTTTTATTCCCTAACCCAATGAGAATCGATGAGAGAATTGATAAGGAATCAGACCGATAAGCAATATCGATAATGGAATCGGAATCGTTAAATTCTTAACAATTCCCATCCCTACCCACGGCTTTGAAAGTGACTCCGCCAATCAGAATCTAGAATCAGAACCATCTGTTTTATAACTCCAATTCTAAGCTAATAAATGTCGTGGTTGATTATTACAGCCTTTATACTGATTTCTGTACAGGTGACTCAGCTTGGCTATTCTGTGACAATTCTGAAGTGCTTCAAGTTAAGTTTTTCAAGGTTCAATATTAGCAGGAATGCACTTCGTTCTGAGAGCAGCTTATTATTCATCACTTACGGAGGGAAATAAGAACAATCACAGGTGTCTTTTCAGTACTGTAACCAGACTGACAAAGAACCACAGTGCATATGAGTCTAGTATTCCTGCTACCCTCCATAGCAACGATTTTATGAACTTCTTCAATAATAAGATTTTGCTCATCAGAGATACAATTATTGGTCTGTTGTCCTCCACAAATTCTCACCACCTTTAAATCCTTCAGACCCAGAAACTACAGAGTTGACTATTGAACCATTTGGTTTTATGGATTGCTTTTCTCCCACAGAGATCAGTCAGTTAATTTCGACAGTCTCTTCATCTAAATCGTCTACCTGTCTCTTAGACCCAGTTCTAACAAAACTCATCAAAATGCTTTACCTGTACTTAGCATCCACCGCCTTGATATGATTAACTTGTCATTATCAACAGGCTATACACCATGGTCCTTTAAAGTAGCTGTAATCAAATCTCTTCTTAAAAAGCCCAGCCTTGACCCTGCAGTTTTAGCTAACCATAGAGCTATATCAAATCCTCCATTCATATCTAAGATTCTGGAGAAAGTAGTAGCCAATCAGTTTTATGACTTCCTTCAAGTCAAAAGTCTATTTGAGAATTTCCAGTCAGGTTTTAACGAACATCATAGTACAGAAACGGCACTGGTCAAAGTTACCAATGACCTTCATAATGCTTCAGACAAGAGTCTTGTTTCTATACTGGTTTTATCAGATCTTAGTGTGGCTTTCAACGATGTTGACCGTCACATCCTTCCGCAACGACTGGAACAATCAATTGGTATTAAAATGTCGGCTTTAATATGGTTTAAATCCTATCTGACAGATGATCGTTTTCAGTTTGTTAATATTAATAATGAATCTTCTCAGTCCACCACAGTTTGTTATGGAGTTCCTCAAGGCTCAGTTCTTGTACCACTACTGTTTATCTTATACATGCTTCCTTTAGGTAACTTAATAAGGAAACTCTCCATTAACTTTCATTGTTACACTGATGATAAAGAATTATATTTATCTATTAAACCTGATGAAGCCCATCAGCTATCTAAACTACAGGAGTGCATTAAAGATATTAAAGATCAGATGACCAACAACTTTCTGCTATTAAACTCAGAAAAAACTGAAGTCATCGTGCTTGGCCCAAATGCTACTAAACCAACTCTATATGTAAAGTGTAATGAGATTACTTTTGTTTTGATTTGGCACTATACAAATTAAATTTAATTGACTGATATTTAGTTGTTGTCTGTGGTTGGATTAAAAATACAATACTTGTAAAACTACTAATAAAATTCACAAAAGTAGATTGGGGGAAAATGACAATAGTGATTCTAGCTTTTATGACTTTTGCATGTCCTTTGACTCTAAAAATGGTTTCTAAGTAGTTCTTATCTCACCAACTTTACATTGCCGTTGTCAAAAACTCTGTAGTATTAGTGTTCCTCACCATGGGAGATGGCAGAATGATTCACTACTCCCTCTAGTGATCAAATAAATCTGACTGTTTGTTGGGGAAATTATATGCAGGTCATATGTCTATGATCTAAAATACTGGCATCCTATGAGTAACTTCAAAACAAACCGAACACTTTGTAGTACTTCTATTTTCAAATATTATAGATGACCTATAAGTTCCTTAAACCCCTTTACAATGCAGCTGAATAATAATGGTTTAAATACATGACATTTGTATAGAACAGGGGTTCCCTCTTCCAACACACCTGAAGGTCATTATCAGGCTTCTGCAGAGCTTTATGATAGGCTTATCATTTGAATCAGGTGTGTTGGAAGAGGGATACACCTAAAACATGCAGGATAGTGGCTCTCGAGGACTGGGATTGGACACCCCTGGTATAGAAAGTCCTTCAAGGAGTAATGCTGTACAGCAGCAAGTATTCTTCTTGTGAAATAAACACACAAAAAAGACTGCCATTCTGTCTGTATTTTCCTGAAAAAGTAGAAAATAAAGGGAAAAAAAGGATACCAAACTGAAGATTTCAGCAGTGCTCCAAGACCCAGGCATTAAGTTTCATCTGTTCAGTTGCTTGTGCAATATTGGCCACAGCACAAGTATGTTGTCCACATTTAACTGGAAGGGTTCTGACACTTTGATCATCTTAATATAATAGAAAAAGTGTTCAATTTTTTTTTCCAAAAAAAAAAAAATAATAATGGGAAAAATGAAGGTTGTAGGACAAAATCAACCCAATTATGTTGTCAGCATTTTTTTTTTTACACAGATCTTTCATCCTCAATACCACATGAATAACTGTATTTTGTATATCATCTGGCATCTAAACACTGTGCTCTCCGATTGAGATAAAAGACAGTCCAAGGTTGTCACAGAGTGAGGCCGAGTGTTAAAAACAGGGGAAATGAGGGAGTGAAAGTTGGTGACAAAAAACAGAGAAAGGAGGAGGGAACGGCAGATGTCCACAGTGATGGAGCCACTCAGCAGTTGTTCTCATTAAGTGACAACATAGTGAAGCAAACTGGAAAAACAGCACATGTGGGCTCGCATACACATCAGCTAACTTAATGAGCTGAAGTCAGGAGACACAAAAGTTCAAGATTGTATATAGGCTATGAAACTGTGGTTTAAGTACGCAAAAGGTGAAGCATAAAGTAGATCTTTGAATCACAGTATATACGTACTTAAAAGTTCAATATGTAACATACATATTAACAGCTTCTTTATTTCCGGTGTGTATCATCCATCCGTCCATCCATCCGTCTGTCCATCCATCCATCCATCTTCTCTCACTTATCCAGCTCACGGGGGCATCAGCTTGAGTAGAGAAGCCCAGACTTTCCTCTACCCAGCAACCTCCTCTAGCTTCTCCAGGGGATTCCAAGGTGCTCCCAGGCCAGCCAAGAGATATAATCCCCCCAATGTGTCCTGGGTCTGCCCAAGGGTCTCCTCCGGGTTGGACATGCTCAGAACATTTCACCAGGGAGGCCTCCAGGAGCCATCTTGACTAGATGTTTGAACCAACTCGGCTGGCTTCTCTGAATGTGGAGAAGCAGTAGCTCTACTCTGAGCCCCTCATGGATGGCCTATCTCTAAGGGAGAACCCAGCCTTCCTGCGGAGACAATTCATTTGCATCGCTCGACCCACAGCTCGTGACCACAGGTGAAAGTAGGAACGTGGATTGACCGGTAAGTTGAGAGCTTTGCCTTTTGGCTCAGCTCCTTCTTTACAACAACAGACCGGTACAGCGTCCGCATGTTACTGCCGACGCTGCCCCGATCCGTCCGTCGATCTCTCGTTCCATCCTTCTCTCACTTGTGAACAAGACCCCAAAATATTTTAACTCCTCCACTTGGGGCAGCAACTACTCTCCAACACAGCGAAGGCTAGCCAGCCTTTTCCGACTGAGGACCATGGCCTCGGACTTGGTCAACGTGGAAGTATCTTAAATTTGTAAAACTACAGTCAGACACCGGAGTTAAAATATCCCCGGCATCTTTAGACTTACACTGAACTTCTCTATAAAAATACAAAGTCAGTGATTTGCTTCTTATTCCATTTGTATCCATTTTATTTTGAACCTCTAATAATCTGGTGGTTCATCTTAAATTTTTTTCTTCCATGAATGCCATGTTGGATTTTTGGAGCTTTGGTTTATTTAGTACATTCTGACAGACAGACTTGTCTTGTTGGTGTAATCTATATTCACACTTTGAAGAAATATACAGGTTTAGTTATTAAGGTAGTTGTAGCATTAGCTCACCTCTGACCCCTCAGACTCTCATTGTTGTGTCAATTTTGTCCAAATATGGTCACCTCTGGCTCCAAAAAAACAAAACAGCAACGGCAAAATTGCAAATTACTGACTTCAAAACAATAGTTCAGGAACCAAACCAACATCATGGTTCCATTAATTAGACACAACAGTATATGAAATTCACTTAATGGCCCAGTTCCAATTCACCTCTTGGCCCCTCCCCTTAGCCCTCCCCCTCCACTTTGCGAATTCATGTGAAGGGGTAGGGATGTCCCAATTCTCAATGAGTCGGAGGGGAAGAACTAAGAGGGGGGGCTGTTTGGCTCTCAAAACGGAGATTTTTCAGGACCACACTACAAACGGAGGGGTATGAGAAGTCTCCCATAATTCTGCTCAAATCATCAGCAAGACTGAAGTAAACACGGCAAAAAAGTGCAGCAGTGTGATGAAAGAAACACACAAATGTACGATTTGTCTTTGTAAACATCTTAATCATTTGACCGAACGTTTGATGCCATTTCGATGTGTTGTAGATCACATTTCTGCAGTTTGCGGTTGATAGCCGCAAAAAGATGACCAAAGCCCATGCAACAGAGATGGTTACAGCTGCTTATGGTATGGAGAATGCTTTCAGAAAAAAAGTTGTTGGATCTGTTTATAGCGGCATCAGTGATTGCTGATGACGTAAGAGGTCTCGAAGAGTTGTCTCATTTCTGAGGGGAATGTTTCAACCCCTACCCCTTGCAAGTCCATTTCAAGCAGTGGCAATTTCTCATAGACTGCAAGGGAAGCCCGGCTTCCCCTAAAATTACGAAAATTAAATGGTTAAATATGTTCGGTTGTGTTGACATTTCATTGACTACAAATGTGTTAGAACACGTTCATCTTAAAGATGACTTCGTTCAGAATCAGCTTTATCACAAACCAACGGACGCGATGTTGTTCACTTCTCCTCCATTCCCATGTCTCTGTTTTCTCATACATCTCTGCTCAGTGCATTTCTCCGTAGACTGCGGGCGTCTATGGGCTTTAATGGGACTGAATGGAACAGTTTTTTTCATTGCGTCAAAACTGGACGGTAATTGGATAAATGCCACGATGTTGTCCCGCCCCCGGACGCCGGGCATCTCTGGGGGTGAATGGAGCTGTGGGCGGAGCTCGGCTGGGCTGGACGCCAAAATCCCACGTGCTGATTGGAGGATCGGTCGAAAGGCTGAATCCCGTTTGATTGACAGCTATTTTCAGATCTACTCCTTCACTGACACAGTTCAGTTTAATACCGTCGCACATTCTACTGTGAAATCGAGAGAGAAACCACTACGAAATTACTTGTTCATTTCTTGCACTGGAAATAAAACACACTCATTGTACTTCCTTGTTTCAATTTAACATAATTTCAGCATTTTATTGTTTCAGTTACATAATTTAATCATTTCTTGTTCGAGTTTAATATCGTTTTGTAGATTGTAGATTGTAATTAAATCAATCAAACTGTCGGCTAGGTCGGAGTGAAAGGAGCATCTCTAGTTTAAAAAGGCTGAAGTCTTACACCCACAACACAATGGGCCAAGGCAATCTAAGCAGCCTAGCTCTGCTGGACTTTGAGAGGACACTGGTCCAGTCCCTGGGAAAGACGCCTACTTGGTACGATAAGGTCACTGAGCATTTTCTTTTTTTTTTTTTTTTTTTTATGTAAGCCGACAATGAGCTTCCCCTGTCTGAAAGACGAGCAGCCGCCACTGATTTCAAGGGGTAGTGCCAAGGGGTGAAATGGGATTGGGCCAATGTCTCTCTTCCAATCCACACTACAACATACATCTCATGTTAGCACTTTAGCATGATGTGTTAGCTGAAATATGCTAATTAATCATCCGTTTATTTTTGTCCCTGAAAATACAAGTCTGTAAATGGTGATGCATGGTAAAAAAGTACATGCTGAGCTCTGCATTAATCAACAGGGGATCTTTCACAAAGTCTCCCATGCTCATCAAGGTAGGATAAATGGAAAAACTAATTAATTCTACAAGGAGTGAACTGAGGAGAGGTGAAGTTAACAAGGGACCATGTGAACTAGCATACATTAAAAATCGGTGTGACTGCATTTCTTGGTCTGTGTTTGACTGTTATATGTGTGTTATTGATCTCATGTGGTCTTAACGGACAGGTGCATCATTATGTGCGCAAGAAACTAAGTTAGACATTTGCACCTTTCTCTCCTAGACAATATTCCCTCCAGTCCCTTCCTCCCACACAGGCTGATATGGGGCAGAGAAAACAGCCAATGTTAAAACAGCCTAATGTTATTATAATGTGATGAGCATTTACTAGAGCACAGACCCCATGAAGGGAAAAAAATGATTTCTGGAGGTGCTAAGTAATACACTTTACCCCAAGATTCTCCATAGATATGATGCATATAAAAAGTTTTATAAAAACTTAACCTGCTAGACATTTGCAAAAAAAAAAAAAAAAGCCTAAGTAATTTTCTTCAGCTTTATAGCAAATGTACTGTGAAGTCCTGATGCGATGTGCTCCGTTGGCCGTCAGCTTACAAAACCCCTGCCTATTTTCTTTTTTATCAGGTCCACTTGTCATAAAGTCAGCTCCGATCTCCATTTCATGGGTTCTTTAACAAGGCATATTGTTTTGAGTTCTCCTCAAATCGTAGGAAAGTCATTTTTTATTCATTTGCTTCCAGGTTCAACTGGATTTCAATCTCTAGATATTTCAAGAACCTACATAAGGTAAAGATGCTAATATTTTTGAGTTGATAAATAGTCAAGAAATTCAACTTTGATGCTCAGAAATTTCATTTGGATGCTGATGAAGTCTGGTGCCAAATTGAAGTAAAACTATGCAATGCATTACTTGAGTTGCTGTGATTCTATAGTAAGTCATTCACATTGCTTATTCAATGCAGTTCATTTGAGCAAATTCAGTTTGACACTGCTGCCAGCCAGCTCCCCAGTCAGAAGGGCAGTATGGATGGCTCACATCTTCCAAAATCTGAAATTTAAATGATATACCCTTTTCTTAGTTTATTATTTTATTCATTCATTTTAATTTTTTTTTTTATTGTCTAGCCCAGTAGTGTCAAACATGCGGCCCGGGGGCCAAATGCGGCCCGCCAAAGGGTCAATTTCGGCCCCTAGGATGTTTTTGCCAAGTGCAAAAATTCCACAGTCTTGAATTAAATTAAGCAAAAAATAATTTAGCTTGAATTAAGGAAAAAATTTGGAATTAAGCCAAAAAAAATCTTCAGTTAAGTAACAAAAAAATCTTCAATTAAGCTAAAAAAAATCTTCAATTAAGTAAAAAAAATCTTCAATTAAGCCAAAAAAATCTCAAATTTAGCAAAAAAATCTTAAGTTAAGCCAAAAAAAATCTTCAATTAAGTTGAAAAAAAAAAAAAATCTTCAATTAAGCCAAAAAAAATCTTCAATTAAGTTAAAAAAATTTTTAATTAAGCCAAAAAAATCTTTCATTAAGTAAAAAAAAAAATCTTGAATTAAGCCAAAAAAAAGTAGAATTAACAACTTCATTTTTTTCCTTTGTTTTAGAGCAAAAAATAACATTGAATTATGAAAATATTGACATTTCCAAACTATCCTGTAACAATAAAATGTGAATAACCTGAACAAATATGAACAACCTGAAGTGTCTATAGGAAATTCAGCCCAGTTTGAGCTATTTTCTGTCTGTTCGTCAGTGTTTAGTGTCTTTGTAGATCTGATCTATAATGCACATGGTCAAATGATAAGTTGAGGAATAATATTGTTAAAACGCCACTAAATTTTCTTACGTTTTTTTAATTTAAATTTCAGTTTTTTCAGGTTTTTTTTTTTTTTTTGGATAGTTTATAAAAGTAAGTATTTTCATAATTTAATGTTTTGGGGTTTTTTTACACTAAAACAAAGACAAAAATTTGGAGTTGTCATTATTTATAGGTTATTATGTTATTATTTTTCTGGTCTGGCCCACTTCAGATCAAATTTAGCTGCATTTGGCCCCTGAACTAAAATGAGTTTGACACCCCTGGTCTAGCCAAAGTATTTTCACCCATCACACAACAAACAATCCAGACTTTTTTTCTTTTTTTTTTTTAACAATTGTATGGATAGACAATCTGTTTAATATATTTTACATAATCCCTCTGTTGTTACATTTTATATACTTACTTTATTTTATGCAAGTTGTATCTCCTTGGCTTTTCATTTTTTCATGAAAACGGCTGCACATTATTGCATAGTCCTGTAACAGAATTAGCATTTTGTGAAAGCCAAGCATCTGCGCTTTGTGCATACCCAGTGCTTCTATTTTTATACGCTACTTATTATGAGCCCGAGGTCTACACTGGTGTTGCTTTGTCAGAAATTAGAAGCAAGAAAATGTGCATGGTAAAGTGCGTTTATATGTGTGTGCCCATACACACATGTGCATACGTAGGAAAATGTGTGTGTATTCAGGGTTATAACTCATCACTGACTACATTTACATTGTCCTCTAAGTCAGCAGGGAGGAGCAACGAAGGTGTGTGATTGTGTGAGTGTTTGTGGGGTAGGTGTGTGAAAGACATACTGTGTAAGCACATGCTGTAATATGCAGATTCGCTATGTATTTTCTTGTGCGTGTGTGTGTGTGTGTGTTTCACTGTGGTCTACTTGACCTCCTCTCCACCTCTTCCCTGGTCCTACCGCCTTCATTACCATCAGGATGCTTCATACTGCTGCTGTCTGCCCACACACTGATGCAGATACAGTACACGAACACACATTCAAGAGCAGCACAACATAGAGAGACAGCTTTTCTCTGCCGATCTCATCACCCTCCTTGATCCAAGGATAGTCAGATGAGCAGCCAGCAGGACGGCTGTCAAGCTAATCACCCACAAACTGAGAACGTGGAAGTGAGAGATAAACTGAGACAAGAGAAAATGAGAGAAAAGGCTGACGGGTGGAACATATAGGAGCTGGGGGGAGGGGGTATACATTAGGATCATTGTTGATTCAGGTGTACCTTGAGGCTAGAAGTATTCATAGAGGATAGACAACGGTTATGAGATGCAGCAGTAAATACTGTTCATCCTTATGCCTGCGCCTTTTGTGCAGTCATGCTAATGATGGATTTAATTTGTATCAACATTAACAGATAATGTGTAAAATACAGTGTGGTGAACTGTTAAATGGTCAATTGTTTAATGGACCAAAAAAAAAAAAAAGAAGAAAAAAAAATCATGTTTGCATGTTAACGTGACAAATAGGAACAAAAGCTTTCTATTACCTCAGGAGTCTGCATGATCCTTGGCTCCTGAACCAGAAGTAGCTCTTAAGCCTCTCTCCAGCAGCTCCCTGTGGTTTTGACATAAAAGCATAAGGGCCATATGGAAGTGAAGGAACCTTTGACTGATTTTAACCCTGTTAGAATGAATGAAGCACGTTAGAAACTGGTTTGTAAATACATGTTTACTAATTATTCAAACAAATCTTGTGTATCTTGTGTTACAATGTGTCTTGGGTTAAATGCTAAAATTAGGAAAAATGTATTGTTTAATTGTTGTATTAAGTTAGTGATAAAGGTGAAAAAGCACTTGAGGGGTAGGATTAAATATATTTATACAGGGTGACAAAAAAACGGGAACTTTTTAACAATCCAATAAAACCAAGAGTGATGGAAGAAAAATATTTTATTCATAGTAATTGAAACCTTAAAACATGCCATTTAAGAAACAATGATGGAATTTTCATTTTTTTAAATTACAGGGTGACCCAAAAAAATGGGAATTTTTGAAGTGCGTATTGGCAGACATGAGCAAGTGGCAGCACTGTGAGACAGTTACCTTGAGCAAGTAAACACACCCCCATTTTAGTAACCATTGGCGGCTGTGCGAGAATTGTTCGGTAACCGCGTGAGCTCAAGATTTCTTTAACGTTCTCTGGCCCCCTAGATCGCCAGATTTGTCCGTTTGTGATTTTTTCTTGTGGGGCTATCTCAAGTGTAAAGTGTACACGACTCGACCAAGAACTCTGGATGAGTTAAAACAGAGAATTCAGGATGAAATTCACAGTATCCCAGCTGAGATGTTGCAGCGGTCAATGAGGAATCTCAACAGCAGATTTCAAGAATGCATTCGTACAGGAGGACGCCATCTACAGGAAGTAATTTTTAAAAAATGAAAATTCCATCATTGTTTCTTAAATGGCATGGTTTAAGGTTTCAATTACTATGAATAAAATATTTTTCTTCCATCACTCTTGGTTTTATTGGATTGTTAAAAAGTTCCCGGTTTTTTGTGTCACCCTGTACTTCTTTCTACTCCTTTTTGACCATGCAAAATTCAGACTTGCACTTACTTAAAGATAGATTCTGTTCATTTAAATGTTATTTTCTTTTTTGTCTTAATTTCCTTTGTTTTGTTTTATTTTGTTTCTTTGCATGTTTGAAATAAATGAATAAATAAATAAATAAATAAAAATAGGGACAAACTTTGTAGTTGTATTAGTGATGGGGACGAGACCGTCTATGTAGAGACCGGGTCTTTCAGGAGTTGAGACCAAGTCGAGACCAAGACCGTAAAAACAAGTCAGTTTTCATAAGCGTGATTTAATATCACCCCAGTTAATAATCAACATTTAGGCCTACAGATGAAGCCAGACTGGGAATTGTTTATAGGAGCAGTGTGGCACACTCTAGTCTGCTTAACCTCTTCATATAGACTTTTTACTATCATTTAAAAAAAAAATACCATATGCATCATCTTCTGCCAGTTTTTCAAAACTGCTTCAACATCATCACCATGTGAAGCCCACCCTGGTTTTGAATCACAGTTAGGACCAGCAGATTGTCTAGATTAGTAGGGTACTTTACCATATTTTTCCAATATTTCCAAAATGTAATAATTTTGACAATACAGTAGAACATAAAATTCAATATACTTTAAAGTCAGAGACCAGACTTGAGTACTACAACAGTTGATCGCACCAGCAACTGAAGTGAAGTCACTCTGTGCGTTTACATGACAACTTTTATTCCTGGTTTAATCTGATTAAAGGTTAGATCCTATTTAAGATGCCCGTGTAAACACCTTATTCCAGTTGAAAAAGAATAGTTCCGATTAAATATAAACCCGATTAAAGTCACTGGTTTAATCCACTTTTGAATCTGGTCTAAATTATTCCTGGGACATGTAAACCCTTTATTCCGTTTGGACTTTATTCCTTCCATTCTGCACATGCTCGTTGTCTTGTCCTGTCATGATGACGCACACATTCTGTGCTGGCGGAAGAATATGCAATGCAGTCTAGTCAACCCAAACCGCTCCAGTGGGCTATTCTGATGGGATCTACCAGCCTGGAAAACCCTGAAGGAAGAGTTCACCACTTGTTTTTTATTAATTCATTTGTCATGCACTAATGAGTTCGATAAGTGGGCTAATCAGTTTGCACTGCAGTGCACCGATCACCTTGTTTTCACAGCCCTTCCATTAGCTTAGCTTAGCCTAGTTTAGCATAATCGCTTCATTCCTATGGTCAGACGTAGCCAGGCTTTTATAGGTGATTTGTAGTATTTTATGTGTGATTTTGTGAAATTCAATTCTCCCTAATCATTCCTTTAGTCTGATGGGGTCAATATGATCACAAATTGAGGCTTAAATCATGGCCATGTGACTTACTGCACTAATAAAATCTTGGGAAATAAAAACTAATGCAAAGCTAAAACAGTAAAGCAAAGCTAGTTTAACGCATGCATCCCTTCCAACAAAAAGATCTTCCAACTTTCATCAACACAACAGTCCCAAGATTGTATGAGTGCAGTAAGTCGCAGATCTAAAGAAATAATTTGGGAGAATCGGATTTCAAAAAATCACTTGCAAAAGACAACAAATCACCTTTAAAAAACGGGAGACTTTGTGACCAATTTTTTATCAAATCTGTCAAACCTCAGTCATAGCCTACGTATCATGAATCTGTAAGTCTTTCTGTGATTACTCACCTGAATCTTTTGCATTACATTGAACAATGTCTAAGTGTCATCCACCATAAACAGTCCATGTGTTTGCAAACGGAGCAGGGAGGTCACTTGGACATTGTTACATCACAGTAATGCTGGATAGTAACTTGACAGTCAGCAAAGAAGCGGTCACCACCAGTCATGTACAAGTAATTTGTTTATTTCTTTAATAACTCAATATGCAGGCCGCTAACAAAAACACAAAGGCCTGAGAAATGTGGTGGAGGCCAGGACCATGTAGGTTGTGTCAAATAAATGAAATTAATACAACAAAACAGGGCCTAACTGAGCGTCTAAATGTAAAAATAAAGAAAAACAAAAGGAACGCCTAAACTTATCCATAAACTGCAGTCTCAAAAATATACATGGGTGGCAGCAATCAATAACCCTAGTGTGCTAACAAAAGACGAAGCTGTGTGAAATGCAAAAGTGTATAGGGCGCCCCAAACTCACCTAAGTCCTGAACCTCACACCAAACGGCCTTCCATCAAACAGAAAATGGCTCACACAAAGGACTGTCATGGCAGCAGGAAGACGAAGAGGGGGGTGAAGTCCTCAGGGGGAAGCTTTTCACATGTGTCCTTCGCTCTGATTGGCTGGCTGGAGTCTTCTTGGTCCAATCAGAGGCGGATCAGCCTGCCCAGGTGGAAACCAATTTGTAATCACCTGTAGGAAAAAAAAGAAGGCGGGAAAACAGAAAAACACCACACCCTACTGTCTGACATGTAACAGGCATCTTCGGAATTTTGTCGTGACGTGCATTGTGGGAAAGGGAGGTTTGCGCCACCGCCCACAGCACCAGCAGCAGCAGCGGCAGTACAGCCATATGATATTATATGGATGAAACAAACATGACGCGGAAACGGCTGAAACCCGGAAACGGTGGAGGAATATGCATAGAGGGAAGGGAGCTCTTGCTGTTTCCACATCGTCTCTGTCAGGTGGCTGTGCGAGCCTTCGCTTCCCACAAAGCACATTGCGACAAAATTCCGAAGATGCCCGAGCGACCTTCCGGCTCTGTTTCTGAACACATGGTTTGTTTATGGTGGATGGCACTAAGAAATTGTTTACCGTAATGCAAGAGATTCAGGTGAGTAATCACAGAAAGACTTGCAGATTCATGACACGTAGGCTATGACTGAGGTTTTACAGATTTGATGAAAAATTGGTCACGAAAGTCTCCCACACCTTTAAATATAACTGCATAGGGACCACTCATATTACATGGTCCACGCACACACGACTCATGCCTGTCACTGACTTACATTGATATCACTTCTGTGGGTTCATCACATGATACCATCACAGATTTGAGATAGGGAGCAGTACCTTGCATTGTGGGCTGCTCACGAAAACGACATGCTGACTTCTATTGTCTTTTGTAGTTTTACCTCAAAATCGAAATCGAAAATTGAGTTTATAGAGGAAAAAATTGAGATTTTATTTTTTGCCAAAATCGTGCAGCCCTAAATCATAAATACGTCTACACGTCTTAAAATGTGATTGAAGATGAGTGTAGAGACACTTCCTCTGTGGACGATGGAGCTAACAGTCAGTGTATCCAGTGTCAGGCTGTTTTTACAGTGAATCCAAGCATCCACAGAAGATAACAATAAGCCAAATGCATTTTTGGGTTGAGGAGGCTGTGGTGTTTCTCCATCTTAACATCAGCGTTACAGAGAGGATGCTGTATCTGCTCTGACAGAGGAAATTCCATAGTAGATCATCTGTACGGGACTTGACTAAATGAGGACATATTACAGGAATATAGCCTGATAATGCACTTCAAACAATAACAAATGGCATCTGAATTTGTGCAATAATTGTTTTCCTGCAGTGTGATCTATTATCTTTTCAGATAATAGATTGCAACAAATACTTTCATTTACATATTCAGACTTTTATTGCAGTTCACAAAAGATTAACACAGTTTAAAATAGACGAGAAGTGTTAAATATTCATATAAAGTACAACATTTTAGTATATAATGCCAAAATACAGAGCACATTTAAATTTGATGAACATATTTATATAATATTTAGCGTTTATACATATTACAATCAAAACTAGTTTTTGTACATAATCTCCAAATGGACTGTGTGTTCTTCACTGTATAAGAGTAAATTTTCATTTACTTTGAAGGAGCAGGTAATGAACAGTTAACCGTAACCACACTGACATCTAGACCTCTACATACAGCGAATATTATCAGCACTGCCACCTGCTTCCAGCAAGAAATGAAGACAAAAATAGACACAAAACAAGTCAGCATTGTGGTTCTTATTTTTGGCTAGAGACAGTTCTGAGCAAGTAAAAGAAGAGAGTTATTTTAAAAAATAAAAACTATGACAAATGGATGTGATTTGTGGTTTCACTCGGGTGATTTTCTTGCTAAAAACAGAGGAAAATGAGCCGAAATGTAAACTATCAGCTTATGCAGCACGTAAAGATAAGACAGCAGTGACGATGTGATGACACACCTCCTTTTGGTCATTTCACTTCACACTTTATGTACTTTAACACAACAACAAGTTCTTGGTATGTATCTAAATTGTCAAAAATGGTGTCAAATATACCCACACCCCATTTCTAATCCACAAAAATGTCCTCAATTTGAATCTTTTTCACAACAGAACATCTCAAGTCATAACATGTCTTGTGTTTTGGTTGTCTGGTTTTAACCCATAAAGACCCAAATCTCCACTATTGACCAAAATCATCTACTGATCTAAACTGTTTAAACCTGTTGATCCACTAATCATATCAGTACATGTAAATAATTAGTGTAAAATACAGTTTGTCATCTTTTCACGGTCATCAGATATGATCCATATGGACTTTCAGAGGCTCCATAGTGAACGTGGAAACACTGTCATCTTCTACAACATAAATTCACCAGTAAAACCAATAGAGTTGGATCAATGGCAGTGGATGGAGACATAAACTCTGTCTATGTTAATGTTCAGTTGCTGCAAAACTCACTTTTTCTTAAGTTTTTTTTTTTCTGGTTAGATACAATAACCTTTGAATTAACTCTGAGTCTAAATCAAATATAGAAAATTAAATATAAGAAAAAAACATGATTTACAGTGGAAAATGCTAAATATAGTGGATAATATTATTATTATAAAACTGAGAAAGAAAAAATAATCTGGGAACTGCCACATAAGTTCGCACTGGGTCTTTATGAGTTAGATACACTATCTTTTATGAGCACTAATCACTAAAATAAACTACAGTTGTCCCTCACTATAACGTGGTTCACCTTTCACGGCCTCGCTGTTTCGTGGATTTTTTTTTAGTGCAATTTTGCATGCTTTTTTTTTTTTACAGTGTACGAACGCGCATTGTGTTCTGCATCCTGATTGGCTAAGGGACTGTAGATCATTGTCAATCAATCTCCTCCGTGCCGTGTCTCCTGTACAGTACAGAATGTGTACGGCTTGCCAAATTTACTTAAATGTTTGATCGCTAGCAGTATGATTCTGAAGTGCTGCATGTTTGCAAGTTTTCTCCCCGACAAAACCCACAATGTCGACGAAACATTCTGCACCGACAAAGGCACCTGCGGTCGCACCCCAAAGTCAGAGGAAGATGCTAACCATCGCACAAAAAGTTGGACTTCTGGACATGCTGAAGGAAGGTAGAAGTTACGTGGCTGTAGGGCGCCATTACGGAATAAATGAATCCTCGGTTCATTACATAAAGAAGGAGGAAAATAACATACGGACGACAGCAGTCAGACAGTTTTTTTTTTTTCTTTTTTGTTTCATATTTTTATAGATGTGCATACAAGAAAACAAAAGGTACATGCCAACACCATGGCACACTGATGTCAACATTAACCAGGTTTGTAAATACCATTACTTTCATATTTGCATTTTTTATTTTATTTTTTTAATAACAAATAACTATGAAACCAGACAAACAATACAATGAAAAGAATACTAAGTTATAGTCTGGATAAAATAATTAAACTGGTGACAGCAATAAGTTTTAACAAGGATGCAAAAAGGGTTGTAACTGTCTGCAACAAGACCATCGTAAGGATGGAGTCTGCTTTAGCTTTGTGGATCAGTGACCGAAGGAAAAAGAACATTATGCTGGATACCAACTGCACAAAAGCTAAAAAGCTTTATGAAACCTTTGCTGACAGCGATGACATTAATATGACTCCTATTGACATTAATGCCCTGATTGATGCCCACTCACAACCGCTGACTGATGAAGACCTGGCAGAGATGACAATGCCACCAAACAAGGATGAGGAAGAAGAGGAAGAAGAGGACACAAGTGTTGATAAAGATGAGGAGGATGGACTAAGACTTGATCGCTTGGCAACCATGGTGAGAATGGCCAATGAACTTCAGCGAGCTGCACAAGAATGGGACCCTTTGATGTTTCGTTCATTACAGTTTTCAAATATAATCGAAGGTGGCATTTCTGTTTATGAGAATCTTCTCGCCCAGAAGAAAAAACAGCACCAACAACTACCCATAACTATGTTCTTCACTCGGAAAAAGACACCTGCACCAAGGCCTTCAGTGGAAGAAGACGCTACAGCAGAGCAGCGCCAGGACGAAGAGGCACGGTCAGAGGAACTGTGAAATACGTGTGAGTCACTATTAATAATTTCTTATGTGTCCAAACTCGTAGGTTGATCATTAAAATTAAATTTGTTATTTCTAAAAGCTATCCTATTTATTTATAGGAAAACGTTTATATTTTTATTTCTCAAACAAATGTTTGGGCCTGAAAACAAGTTTTGATCTTTGGTTTCATTCTATAATAGAAGGTATGCACGTGACGTCACCACTAGCGGAAGTCACCACGGTTACGTCCACTGAGTGGCAGAAAGAAGGAGACGAGTAGCAGCTTTGGCTTGAATACTGCGAAAACTTTAGAACAATCTAAAAAATGGGGAAGAGCTGTTGTGTCATTCATCGCACAAATAGGTTTAAAAAGCACTCGGAGCTATCATTTTAGCGGCAACCTAAAGCCAAAGACAGAAGAAGCAGATGGATCGCTGCAATTCGTAGAAATAACTGGAATCCAGGCAACGAAACCTGGATTTGTGGTTGCCATTTCATGTCAGGTAGCCTTAATTTATGCTGTGTTCTTGCATAAAATCATACCTTAAATTACATATTGTTTTGGCTAACATTACTTCTTAGTAAAGCTCTTAATGTTAGCATCTGTCATTTAGTTCTATAATTCAGAACTGAAACGTTTTTGTCTTCAGTTGTGTGATTCTGAACCTTGTGTTCTACATGATTTGTAAACTAGCTTAAACTGAGGCTAACCTAGTTTTCCAAATAAGGGGGTACTCTAGCACAAAGCTGTTGTAGCTGTGTTGTGTCAAGTATTTGATGTAAACCCTACTTAAATCTCCACAGTACCAGTAGATCATCCACTCACTTGGGTCAATACTAAGGGTTCAACTCCAGTAAATCAGTAGTGAACTGTGAGCACTACTGCTGGGCCTTTACCTTGGAAATCACCGCCAAGAAAATACGTCTGCACTGACAGAAAACCTCAAAAACAATAGTATGTTGAATTGAGACCACTCACCAGCTGTAATCCTCTAAGTAACAATGACGAGGATGTCAACAACTCTTTGGCTTTTGTATGCTTTCAGCCTTTGCATTGTGGATTTTCCCGGTGTTGAAATCAGGTTCATATAAATGTCAGGATACGTGATTTCCGGCCACATATCAATGTTCGTAGACCACTTGTTGTTTGGTAGCTTGTATGGATCCATGTCCAGTCCAATTGTCTTTAATTTCATGTTATATTCCACATTTTTCTGGGTCTCGCTGTAGTTACTGCTATGGTCCGCCATGTTGAGCAGGTTTGTTTTTGCCACTCAGTCTGACTTAGAGGGGCGTGGCCCAGGGAGGAAGTGACATATGTGCATTCCCTCTATACTGTACTTATTTTTTAAAATCTACAAAAGTTTGAACTTTGAGAGTGTTTAAACAAGAGAGAAATGTGAGAAAATGTTAATGCCTGTCTGAGAAAAGTGTATAAAGTGTGTGGTGAGGGGTTTACAGCCTTAAAACATATATAATAATTGTAAAAAATAAAGCTGACTACTTCACAGGTTTCGCCTATTGCAGATTATTTTTAGAACGTAATCCCCGCGATAAACGAGGGACCACTGTAGTCTAAGACTATTATCAGTCCCTCCAGGATTTCGCGGGCTTTTTTTGTGATTGTTGCAGCCTAAAATGCCTGATTTTGCGGCAGCTTTTCCAAAAAATTGCAATTAAAGTTGCGATGATTTGAGGCTTCTTTTATTAAAGTCACTGGAACATGGGCATTTGCAAATTACCTACAACAGTCTTTTTTGTGTTTTTAGCCTTAAAAAGAACCAGGAAGCAATGATTTTAAACAAAACAGGCTTTTTTTCATTCATTCATTTATTTGTTTTGAGGAGAAGAAAAATTTAAACATTTTTTGTGTACAAGGAACTAATATCAGAGCAAATACATTAATAAAGATGATCAAGACAAAATAACAATTGCCATGTACACTGGTAATAAAATAAATTCAATCTGTACTGCTCAAAAAGGAGTGGGTAGAAGAAAACGTATTAAATCCCACCCCCATCTCACATTTATACAACACAACACATGACTTTTCCTTCCTTGGTGATATAGTAGTATATTCAGGATTAGGGTTAGATGGGTTACATACACACACACACACACACACACACACACACACACACACACACACACACACACACACACACACAGGCACACAGGGCAGCCAAACTTGGGTTGCTTTCTATCTATAACATGTTAGAGTAAACATTAATATCAACACCAACTTTCATGACTATTTTTGTTTGTGAGCTCGTTTTTTAACTCCACACACAGACTTGCGCTCGCACTCCCTCATGCACACACACACACACACACACACACACACACACACACACACACACACACACACACACACACACCTACACACACACACACACACACACAATCCACAGAAAGGAAAGCATGCCTCCACAGGTTCTTTCTTCTTCTCTTCTATTGCCTTATAGAGTATATCTGCGCTAACCTTGACCCTTTCAGCTCCTGCTCTTGCTCTGGATCCAACAGCCTCTGTCATTGGGACTTGTCTCATCTTTCCTCTTCAAGTTTCAGCCGCTCTCCTGCATGTTTTGCGGTTGAAAAGTGTCTGTGGAGCGGCCACTTTGGTTTATGTTCCAGCACAGAACAGTTTACCTCCACTTTTGTGTAACACATCTGGAAACTGAGTTGCACAAACTTTGGCAGTGATATTTGTTGGTAAATGTGGGCGTTATGCGTCGCACATGTCTTCATCTTCTCAAACGTCAACAAGGAAGTGAACATGATGACGTACATGTCACGTAGACAGGGTTGGGCAAAAGGGGGCTAAGGTGATTGGTCAAATTTGTAGAAAATTCGTGGTGATTGGATGAAATTGCAGTGTCGGTCAGAATTCCCGGTAATTGGTTGCATTTGCGTTAATAGTTGCGATCGCAACATCTCGAATTCCTGAAGGGACTGTATTATACAGTGTTTGGAAGTTGTGTCAATTATCTGTGTGAGATAAACAAAGATTTATGCAAATATTAATCCACCTGTTCACAATTATCTAATATAACATTATTATATCCTGTGTAGATCAATGTTCTTATTACATATATCAGCCAATATATTGGTTATCGGCCAATATCAGATATCGCCCGATATATTGGATATCAGCTTTTTTTAGCCCCCAATATCGGCATCAAAAATCCCTTTCAGTCGGGCTGTAGATGAAATGAATTTACAAATCTCAAAACTAGCCCCAGCTCCTTTGAGAATCTGACAGAAGAGGTTTTGTGTTCTACCAAATTCCACTAAAACAGTACTTTACCTCAATGATAAAGATCTACAGGGTGTCCCATAAGTCTCCATAAATAGAGACATAATACATATGGTTCTAACATGTATTTCTTTATATTTCTTCTTTATAGTTCTTCAGCAGTGGAGGACACGCATTGAAATGTGTTCCCGACAAAATGGCAGTCATATAGAGCATATTATATAAATAAAAATGGTTTATGTCAAGAAACGTTTATTTTTCCTATGTATGGAGACTTATGGGACACCCTGTAGTTTTAACTGCGTGTTTTCTTTTTTGTCTCCACTTTCATTAGTGAAATGAGTCCTTTTTAATGCTCACAGAACAATCAGAATGATGCCATTTGTGAATCTCAACAAATTTTGCTCATTTCCATCTAGAGTACGCTTAACTTATGTGTGTCTGTGCGTACTATTAGTAGCCGTAGTGCTATGTTTTTCCTCTGTGCACCATTAAAATGTCTTTGTTTTATCCTGATCCTTATTTGCCTTGCTTGTCTTTACCGACTAAAGAGATTGGGTGTGCCTGTGAGTGTGATTTTCTTTATGTGAATAGATGAGGTGGGCACAGCAGCTCCCATTAACCTGCCATTTCACAGTCCACAAAGTGCAATAATCTAGGGGCAGCACCCACACACACACACACACACATACACACACACCGTCTTCCCTAACCTAGTGTGGGAGGTGATTGCTGTGACTACACTTGTAATCACACCACTTTATAGGGCCTCTAAGGCAGCCCCCCCACACAAAGAAAACACTGTATATGATTTTTTCCCTCTGGATGTTGTCATTATATCACATTACATCTATTTAAAGATATTAAATATTAGATTTCCGATGCCATATAGCCCCTGGGATGTAGTGTGCAATATCCCAGAGTATGTGTATTAGTGCATCGTTGCTTTCTGGCTGCGTATTTGCCTGTGTGACTAAAAGATCTGTTATTTGTCCATCATACATGTAGGAGCTGAGCACAGAGCAGCCATTCTGGAAGGAAGAAAATGTCCACAGACATTTTTTTTTTTTTTTTTTTTAAATCGCTGTTTTAACCCTTTCATACATAAAGGTCACTCCTGTGGACAGTTATTCTCCAGCTGTTCTCTTGTATATTCACAGGTTTTGTTGTTTTAGTTCTATATCAGCCAACACAGTGGACGCTTTTACACCATCCCATACACTGACATTCATAGCATTACTGTAACTTTGCTTTTCTTGATAAACCTGATCTGCAGTAACATGTTTGAGTGTAAATCAATTGCAGATAAAAATTGGGAATATGGTAAAATGTGAGAAGACATCAGATTAGCTGCATTAAAAATGTTTTGATCGTTTTCACACAGTTTATCACTTTCTGATATTTGCATTGTTTGCTTCAAAAATTAAACACACGGTGTCCAGCAGAGTGGACATTTTTGGAACGCCACGAAAAGTTATAAAGGTAGATTTGTTTCTTTATTGCTTTAACCAAAAAAAAAAAAAAAAGTCAATAATATAAATAAATAAATAAATAAATTTCGCTCCAAGAAAAAAAAACCTTACTCAAAGAAAAAAGTGTTCATATGCAATTTTTTGGATCTTAAATATTTTTTGCATTCGTCTTATTTTGTTACTTTTAATTATATTTCTGATTATTTTGTTGAATATTTTATCAGTTAAATCACCCAAAATTGCTTTATTTGACTTTGTTTTCTAGTAGTGGAATGAATCACAGTACATTTACTATGCTGCAAGTACAAACCAAAAACAAATATTTTCAATCAAAAAAAAGAAAAAAAAAAAAAATCACTTCACTCAAAAAAAAAAACCAACAAAAAAACATTTTCAATCAAAGAAAAAAAAGTGTTCAATTGCAATTTTTTGGATCTTAAATATTTTTTTTTTGCATTCAACATTTTTTTTATTTTCATTGAAAAGGGGTTGTTTTTATTGCAATTTTTTTTTTTTTTTTTGGATTGAAAATATTTTTTTATGGCTAGAGCAATAAAGAAACAAATCTACCTTCATAAAAAATAGGTTATTTTAAAAAATTCAATCGCATTGTTTTTTCATGCTAAAAGAGGAATAAAAATCTTGACTAAGGTTCTCATAATTCATGCATGAAAGGGTTAATTACTGTAGTGTTTGCCAGAATACTGATATAAATGCTGAACTGTCCTGTCAGTGACCGGGGGTACATCCTCAAGGAGCGAAGCAGAATGTTAAAAGAATATGCAGCATTTCTGCTTTAAACACCTAAAAATGACTATCATGGGAAGATATGTTACTAAATATGAGTACAATATTATACATTTACTTGCCTGTGAATAATATTTGCCTAAGTCAGGGGTCTCAAAAATGCGGGCTGGCAAAGGTTCCAATCTGGCCCATGGGAGGAATGTTCAAAGTGCAAAAAATTCCACAGTCAAGGCTGTTGAACTCATTTTCGTTCAGGTTCCACATACAGACCAATATGATCTACAGTAAAATAACAGCATAATAACCTACAAAAAATAATGACTCCGTATTTTCTTCTCTGTTTGATGTGAAAAAAATAATATTACACTATGCCTGTAAATAATGACAACTTCAAATATTTGTCTTGGTTTTAGTGCAAAAAATAACATGAAATTATGAAAATATTAACATTTACAAATTATCCTGTAATAATAAAATGTGAATAACCTGAACAAATACGAACAACCTGAAATGTCTAAAGAAAATTAAGCACAATTTGAATTATTTTCTGCCTGTTACTAAGTGTTTACTGTCTTTGTAGATCTGATTCATAATGCACATGTAGAAATGATAAATTGAGGCATAATATTTTTAAAATTGCACTTATTTTTCTAAAGAAATGTAAATTTTTTTTCAGATAATTCACATCTTTTTTGTTTTGCATAGTTTATGAAAGTAAGAATTTTCACAATTTCATATTTTTTTTTAGATTATTATACTATTATTTTGCTGGTCCAGCCCACGGGAGATCTAATCGGCGAGAATGTTGCCCCTGAAAGAAAATGAGTTTGAGACCCCTGGCCTAAGTTATGTCAAATAGATTTTCATTGGCTCTCGGCAGTGAAAAAAAACCAGCATCCTCCATGTTGCTACTGTACTTATAATCCAACGTGATATCATGAATTGCATACAGATAACACACCACTTTTAATTGGCATATTATCTGTACGCTTTATAAGGTTTCCACATCTATGTTTAGGTCACGTAAAATACCACGTGATTAGCGGTTAGGGCAGGCATGTCCAAAGTCCAGCCTGGGGGCCAATCACAGCCCACAGTCAGATTTTATAATGTATTATTTATGGCCTACTAAGACTGAATAATAAATAAATAAATAAATAAATAAATAAATAATAAATAACATAAATAATATACAATAAATATAGAAAAATATATTTATTATTTTATTTATTTTATATAAAATATATTTTATAAATAATAAAAAGAGGAACGTTTACAGTGAGGGCCGCCGCTTCCAGGAGAGATGGGAATTACAATATTTTTTCGCTGAAAATCGAGGTGATTGTGTTTGCTTAATTTGTCAAGAGACTGTTGCCTTGTTTAATGATTTCAATGTAAAGAGACACTACCAGACAAAACATACCAATGCATACATACGACTAGCTAACAGAGAGTGAGGGCTCCGAAAAAGTGAAGCAACTCCAAGCTGCTTTAAACTCACAACAGTGACTCTTCACTCGAGCCTGTGAGTTAAATGAATCCATCACCAAGGCAAGCTACGAAGTTGCCATGTTAGTTGCTTGTAACTCAGTGTTTTTCAACCTTGGGGTCGGGACCTTACATGGGGTCGCCTGGAATTCATATGGAGTCTCCTGAAATTTCTAGTAATTGACAAAAAAATATGAAAAAATGACTAATAAAAAATATTTTTTTAATGATTCAATATATATTTCTTTATAATTAAAACACCACACACTTCCTAATAAAACTCAAGTTCAAATAAAATGCAGGATATAATATCTGAGAGGGTGTATCTTGACTGACCTGATCATGTGACCACATGCATTACTACGTTTCAACCTGCCCGGACACAGTCAAAACTGGACTGAACAGAGAATGGAAAGATTTCTTCACCCGCCTGGCCCCGCTAAGACATCTAAGAGAAAAATGTCTCTGTTTTGAATGTCTGGGGTCGCCAGAAATTTGAGATGTTAAAATGGGGTCATGAGCCAAAAAAGGTTGGGAACCACTGCTGTAACTGCTGGTGTTATGTACCTGTAGATGTGACACAAAATATTATTTCTGAATGATCTTATGAAAGACAAGAGCAAGAGTCATATGTTTTAAACTTAAATGTTAACAGACTTTGCATTACTGAGTAATATATGAGTAATGATTACTCATAAAAGTTATGTTGAAAATGAACATGGGGTTAAGATTTTTATCATCTTCTATTAGCTAAGTTTAAGGTACTCCACACAGTTTGTTCTATATTATCTGACTCCAAATGTGAAAGAAAGACAGAATTGTTTTGGGTTTTTTTTTTTAATTTGTTCACACCTGAGTGACTTAGATTTGGTTACATTGCCATTTTAAAAAAGATACAGTGACAATGAAAATAAAATTGTAATAGAACAGTGCATTTGTATGTAATTTTTACATTTTAAATGTTTAAAATATTTCAGAAGGGACCACTGGCCCCCAGTAATCTTCACATTATCAGATCTGGCCCTCTTCAAAAAAAAGGTTTGGATACATCTGGGTTAGGGGTTACAGATACGTAAACCAGAGATCTGACGCATGATCAAATGGCGTTGAATAACACGCAAAAGGATAAAAATGTGTATGTATAGCACGCCAAATGCCATAAGAACTGGTGTGACATATAACAGGATTTCATGATAATCTATAACTAAAATCCAAAAGCCCAAAACTCTACTTTTCATTCCATTTTTGTTTGTTTGTTGGCACCCCTATAAGATTTTAATTGCAGGTTTGTTTTTGAACTGCATTAAAACCATGAGACTGAGTATAATTCATGGACAGAGGAACTGTGACATGCTCTGCCAGTCCCATGCTGACTACCTGAAGCTAGAAAAACTGATGTGCTCACTCTGTCAGTAATAAAAGTATTTGGTTTATCCACTTTCATGTATGAAGCAGTGTTTCCCACAGAGTTCGATATCATAGGTGGGTGTGGGTGGTTGAAGCTGACCCATCATCATGATCTATCTACGCCTCAGCTGATAAACAAACCTGTACTCCTACCATCCACCCATCCAGTAGCACCTTAAGTTAACATTACATTCAGAATTACTTTCTGTTGACGTAAGTAGGCTATAACTACATTTTACAGTCAAAGAATAATAGAAGAAGACCATTGTTGGTAAGGCAAGGCAAGTTTATTTGTATAGCACATTTCAGCAACAAGGCAATTCAAGGTGCTTCACACAGGACATTGAAATACAACGACAGGGAAAAAGAAACACATTTAAAACATTAAAAAGAAACATGTAAAAGTAAATTAAAAACAGCAAGTAAGAAAACAACACATAAAATCCAAAAATATAAAAACACACACATGTTAAAGTAAGAGTTGCCGTGCAAAGTTTCAAAAGAGAATATAAATTTTAAAAAGTGAAAGCCTTTTAGTCAAAGGCAGCAGTGAACAGGTGAGTCTTTAACCTTGACTTAAAAGAACTCAGACTCTCAGCAGATCTGATATTTTCTGGTAGTTTGTTCCAGATATACGGAGCGTAGAAACTGAACGCTGATTCTCCATGTTTAGTTCTGAACAGTACAGTTTGATAACAGGATGTACTAATGTAACAACTTGGGATGACAATACATTTGTCTAAAATGAATACTCTTGTATGTAATATCTGCAGTTGTGTTGTGAAAGGCTCTAAACTGGCTGAAACCACAGTCCCATTCATTCATATTTTTATTTGTTTGTAAAATCAAAATTTTTTTTTTAACTGATTTTTGTTTTGGACAAGAAACATATATCATTTTAACAGCTAACACTTTGCACTATACACACCCTCTACACAGCCAGGGCAATGAAAACCTAGCAAACTGGTACCAGAAAGACAGTTTGTTCTGTGTTTAACCCTTTAACCCCTGATGTGTCTGAGGTGAACGTTCTGAATGTATGATTTATCTTAAATATTTATAAAAGTTCAAAAAAGTTCAATCGTTTGCTCAAAATAAAAAATTTAAATGTGCTGATAGAATAGACCTTGTTCTTTCCATAGACATCTGAGCATGCTCAGTGCAACCCCTGCCCCCTGTGGAATGGGGGGTAAAACACAGAGTAGTGAGCGAAACTGAGTCGCTATAAAAATAGACAGTTTGGGCTTTTTTTTTTTTTTTTTTCTTACTTTTCATGTATTTACTGTTGTTTGCAGTGTTGTGGTGATTTTCCTTTATTTTTAAATTGTGTTTTTACTGAGTGTTGACCATGTAACTGCTTTATGGAGTTCAACCAAGTGCCAAAAAGCAGCTAGAGTGATTTAGAAAAAAGAGCCCCAAAACAAAAAATACTGGATCCAAATTCTAATACTTGTTGTTCAGTGTGTTCCATTTCATATTCAACATCCTAAATCTCTTATTGATGTACATTCTGAGTGCCTTATTTACTAAAACCTGTCAAATTTCAATTTGTCTGTTGCAACCTGAAGCTGAAACACATTTAAAAAGGACACCAGAGTCAAAAGAGTATCATTCCAAAAGAACATATTTTATTACAGTGGTTCTCAACCTTTTTTCAGTGATGTACCCCCTGTGAAATATTTTTTTCAGCCAAGTACCCCCTAACCAGTGCAAAGCATTTTTGGTTGAAAAAAATAACATAAAACAGAGTGCTGTGCCATCAGAGTCCGATTTATTAAATTTTGCAACTCCATTTGTAGTGGTCTCTCTTGAACTATTTGGAAATAAAAAGATATAACTAAAAAAAGAAAGAAGTAATTAACTTAATAATAAATAAAGATTTGTGCGCATAAAAATAAATATCAACATGAAGTGTCCTCCTTTGGGATCATAGTAAAGAGCTGTTCTCAAAAAGAAATAATTAACTTAAGTATAAATAAAGATTTGTCTACATAAATATAATTTTCAACATAAAGTGTCTTCTTTTGGGATCATTAATAATTAAAAAGAAGACTGACAACATTACCACCTGTCAACACTGAATACTGCATTGTTGCACTGAACTGAGTGTTTTTGCATTAAGTCAGACATTTTAGTGAGACACAAGTTTTTCCACTGACATCTGTGGATTCATCCAGCTGGAGTGAAAAAGAGTCGCCAAGTTTTCCCACAACTTGTTCAACAATGTCTGTTCCCATTCTATCTACTCTGCGGCAAACAGAGTCATTTGACACAAGCACAGTCTTTAATTTCTCCGCTGCGTTTTTGTCCAGCATAGTCTCCACCAGCGCTACAGCCGCTGGAAGGAGCAGGTCTTCAGCGACAGTGAGTGGCTTCTTGGCTTTAGCTACGAGCAAAGACACTGCATAAGAGGCCTCCAGGGCTTGGGCTGATGTTGTGGAGGCCTTCAGCATCGTGTCTTGAGATGATCTGAATTCAGACAGTTTCCTCTTAAAAAAAGTCAGGTGGCTTACCAACGTGACATCCATGTTTAGTCTTCAGATGCCGCTGCAGATGTGCTAGCTTCATGCTACCGTTAGCTAGTTTCTCCCCACAGAAAAAACTCAGAGCCTTAGGTGGGTTGCAACTTGTGGACGTAAATCCAAATAAAACATAATCTTCAAGATACAGCCAGAATTTTGCCGACTCTGCTTTGGCCTTTTTTGCCACTTGTCCCTCCGTGTTTTCAAAAGAATTACGCTTCAACCACGACTCCATTATTTGAGTTTTCAAGTGATTGACAGGTGATGCTAGGTGGCAATTGACAGGTTGGGTCAAACCATTCTGGTATGGGGGAGACTGTGGGTTTTTAGGATGATGAAATTGAATAGCCTACTGAATATAAAATTCATTTTTATGAACTTCTATATTTTCCTGAAATATTTAATTAATTTAATTATTTTTAAAGGATTTTTGCATGGATGCTACTTTTTAAATATATTTTAAAATCTCACGTACCCCCTGGAGTGCCTTCATGTACCCCCAGGGGTACACGTACCCCCATTTGACAACCACTGTTTTATTATATTAGATTTTGTTTTTGTCCAAAATTTACCCAGGAGTTAATCCTATTTGTGATAGATGTAGACAAGCACCTGCTACTCTCTTTCACACTTTCTGGTCATGTTCAAGTCTAACCACATTCTGGTCTTCAATATTTGAAGTATGTTCAATAATTTCAGGTCTGACCATTGCTCCGTGCCCTTTTATCGGACTTTTTGGTGTACCATTAGAAGATCTCCCTCTACAAACGCCATAATAGTATCGCCTACACCTCCCTTTTAGCACGGAGACTCATTCTTTTAAATTGGAAGAATAACAAACCCCCATCCTCTGGCAGATGGATATGTGATGTCATGTTTTTTCTAAAAATAGAAAAGATTAGATATATATTGAAGGGATCAATGGGGAAGTTTAAAGTGGTATGGCAACCTTTAATTTCTTATGTAGAACAGCTGACAATGCACCTTGACTCCGGTTAATGTGTTTTGTGTACAAAAAGTTTGTGATTTCACAGTGGAACCCTTTTTTTTTTTTTTTTTTTTTTTTTCTTGTATGGTGGCTTATTCCTCTCTTATATGTCTCAGTGTTTGTCTTATTTTTTGCATGTTTGGAAAACTAAAAATGAATAAAAAAAATACATTGATTAAAAAAAAAAAAAATTAGATTTCGTTTGTTTGGTTGTTCAGCTTCTTTTCTGTGTTGGAACGAGCGGTTTTAAACAATCAGAACAAACCCCTTTAAAACCCTGTTCCCAAAGTAACAAAAGAAGAGACAACCAGAGTGGCCCTGCAAACTAAACATAAGAACTTTGCGCTGGAAAAGCCAACCCTATACAGGGACGTAGAACCTGCCAGTGCACCTCTACCCTATCAAAAAAAAACAAACCATGAAAGAAGTCCTAACGAAAATTAAAGTGAAAACAGGATGTCCGGATCCACCTGGCCAAACAAAAAGAAAAAGCTAACAAAAGGCTAACAAAAAGTACATTAGTGAAGATCTTTTTGCTAGTTATTTGATTCTACATTAGTGAAGATCTTTTTGTTACTTTTTGATTCTACATTAGTGAAGATCTTTTTGTTACTTTTTGATTCTACATTAGTGAAGATCTTTTTGCTAGTTATTTGATTCTACATTAGTGAAGATCTTTTTGTTTGTTTTTGATTCTATATTAGTGAAGATCTTTTTGTTAGTTATTTGATTCTACATTAGTGAAGATCTTTTGCTAGTTATTTGATTCTATATTAGTGAAGATCGTTTTGCTAGTTATTTGATTCTACATTAGTAAAGATCTTTTTGTTAGTTTTTGATTCTACATTAGTGAAGATCTTTTTGTTAGTTTTTGATTCTACATTAGTGAAGATCTTTTTGTTAGTTTTTGATTCTACATTAGTGAAGATCTTTTTGTTCGTTTTTGATTCTACATTAGTGAAGATCTTTTTGTTCGTTTTTGATTCTACATTAGTGAAGATCTTTTTGTTAGTCATTTGAGTCTACATTAGTGAAGATCTTTTTGTTTGTTTTTGATTCTACATTAGTGAAGATCTTTTTGTTTGTTGTTTGATTCTACATTAGTGAAGATCTTTTTGTTAGTTATTTGATTCTACATTAGTGAAGATCTTTTTGTTAGTTATTTGATTATACATTAGTGAAGATATTTTTGTTAGCTTGTGATTCTACATTAGTGAAGATCTTTTTGTTTGTTGTTTGATTCTACATTAGTGAAGATCTTTTTGTTTGTTGTTTGATTCTACATTAGTGAAGATCTTTTTGTTCATTTTTGATTCTACATTAGTGAAGATCTTTTTGTTAGTTATTTGATTCTACATTAGTGAAGATCTTTTTGTTAGTTTTTGATTCTACATTAGTGGATATCTTTTTGTTAGTTATTTGATTCCACATTTGTGTGGCCCGGTATAAGTAAGGAGACAGGACACAATTCTAAAATTTCTAGTGAGTATCTTTTATTCCCCAGAGTAACTGAAAAATCAGTGGCTTTCTCTTTTTTATGTAGAGTAGTTTGTTCACAAAAGAACTACAGAAAATAGGCAACAGCAGTGGAAAGGCACTTTCTGAAAAGACAATGCAGAGTATATAAAAATAAAGAAGTGAAAAACGTCATTGCCACAATTAAACACCCATACTAAGCATGTGAACATATCACAAAGCTGTCTTGAAAATTGCATTTAAATGATGTTCATTAAATGTAATACCTCAGTACCGCAGCAAAAGAAAACAGGACATAACCAATGCATGACACTAACTAAAAATTTCAATCGTCTTTTTCTCCAAAACTACCGTTCTGATTGACTTCAGACTTGGTATACAGCTTCTTTATGATGATGTCAGCACAAGGTATTGAAATTATTTCGATCCGTATCTGATTCTGGATTGATGCGACTTTGAAAAATTTTCCCATTATAACAGATAGGAAGTGGAGTGATCCAATAAATCAGTAAGTATCAATGATATCAAGTTGGAATTTGAATTTTTTACAGATCTGATTGGAATATGACCAAAACATGGGCTTTTTCTGTAATATAATAAATACACACAACTGGGTGATAATAAATGGCATCTGGATACATTTCTCAAAGCTTTTAATTTGGCCGATAAGCTACAGGGCCATTGGTCCTATTTTTGAATTTAGTACGAGATAGAAGGGTAATATATAATAATAATAATTAATATATTTGTAAATCAACACCATATTTATAATCGTCGTCATGTTTATGGAATGACTTCTCGTGTCATCTCGCGAAAATAAATAAACAAATCATCGCATTTGTGATTTTATGGAAAAACCGGCATTACGCACTACTGTTTATTCGACATTTAGTAAATATCAGTAAAGTTTTGCGCAGATGTCCGATGGAAAAGCGACTACTGAAACAGACGCAAATTCACAACAGCACATTTACCTGGAATAACATCTCAGGGGTTAAAGGGTTAACACCATCTACTAGAGGCAGGACATAAGAAAGTGCGAATGAGCAAGCCAGACAGACACAGACAGCTACACAGCATGAGAAAAAGCAGAAAAAAATGTAAGGAAAAGAGAGAGGCGGAGGAAAAGTAGAGAACCACAAACTGGTTGAGAGAGATGAGAGGTGACATTTGGGGTTTTGATGGAAGCCTCAGCACTACACAGGATGTCAGTCAGCAAATTTTACACTCACTGGGACATCCTCCAAATCTTACATTACCCTCTCCCAGGGGAGGACACTACACACTCCGAACTCCAAAGTTGTGTATTGTACAAATTTGAGGTTTACAGTAATAAATCTTTCCTTTGTGTGGACACATGATGATTTTAAACACCTTATTGGATCTGACCTTTCCTCAAGTAACACGTGTGCTGTAAAAACATAGAACCTCACAGTTTCCAGCATCTAAACAACATATTTCATTAGATTCTTCCTGCTTGGTAGACATTCCCATCTTTAAAACTTAATGCACCCGGGCCTGCTCTCTGCTAAAACTTTATAGTCTCCTAGCACAAGCCAGAATGATGACAACCCTTGCAATGTTTATTCCAGAGCCACGGGAGATATTTTACTATTGTTTTCAAACACTTGTAGTCAGAGACATCTCCCTGTGAAAAGTAACCTCAGCATGATGTGCCAGAGTTTTTCGTCAACTGTGTTGCATCGAGTGCACTGAGTTCTTGGTGCACATGACCCCATCAATCCAACAACTTTTAATTCAGCTTCACAAAAATAAAAGATTTGGACTTTGTTGAGAGGAGAAGCTTATCCCAAGACCCACACATCCACTGGTGACCAAAACCATCTACTGATCTAAACTGTTTAATACCTGTTCATCCACTAATCCTATCAATCCATGTAAATAATTGGTGTAAAATGCAGTTTTCATTTTTCATGGTCATCAGATATGACCCATTAGGACATTCAGAGGCTCCGTAATGAATATGGAAATATTGTCATCTTCTACAACATTGATTCACCAGTAAAACCTGTGCAGTTGGATCAGTGACAGTGGATGGAGACATTGGGTTTATGTTCAGTTATTATCTCCGCCAAGGAGGTTGTGTTTTTGCCGGTGTTGGTTTATCTGTCTGTTTGTCTGTTAGCAAGATAACTCAAAAAGTTATGGACGGATTTGGATGAAAATTTCAGGAAATGTTGATACTGGCACAAGGAACAAATGATTAAATTTTGGTGGTGATCGGGGGCAGGGGGGCCATGGGGACCTACTGATCTGCCTTGGTGGAGGTCTGCGCTCTCTGAGTGCTTTTCTAGTTTATATCTTTGCTGAAAAAGTCACTTTTCTCTATTTCTAATGTAGTAACCCTCAACATTAACCTGAGCTTTTATGAACATCTGAAAATAATCTGTTGGATGAATGTAATAAAATTATGGAAAGGATTTCCACCTAATTAAAACTCTTTCATTTAGCGAGACACAATTTTGTTGAACCAACTAACTGTAAGTATGTTGAGTGAACATAAAGTATTGGAGTTTCTGTTACTTATTTGCAATGTATGGGTCCAACGTAATTACCTCCGCCAAGGAGGTTCTGTTTTTGCCAGTGTTGGTCTGTCTGTCTGTGTGCAAGATAACTCAAAAAGCTATGGAAGGATTTGTTTGGATGAAAATTTCAGGAAATGTTGATACTGGCACAAGGAACAAATTATTAAATTTCGGTGGTGATCGGGGGTGGGGGGGGCCACAGGGGCCCACTGATCTGCCTTGGCGGAGGTCTGCGCTCTCCAAGTGCTTTTCTAGTTTGTAGAAGTTGTTTCAACATATTTACTTAGGAAGGATTTGACTTAACTATCTTGGGTCACATTAACCTGTTTAATAATTAGGAATAACTTATTTTGAGAGGGTAGATACAGCAAAATTTTTAATACAATGACACAAATTAATCATGTTGACTGAACAACTCTAAACTAAGTTAAATTATTAGATTACAATCTGTAGTCCTGTTTTTAGATCTTTAGAGATTTTTTTTAAAGGTTTTTTTTTTCTTTTTTTCTATGGTTCCTTACATTAAGTTTTCAGTTTTCAGGGGTGTTTAAGCTCTTCCACCATGTGGTTGAAGGTGTGAATCAGCCAGAACACCTGTTTTTGAAGTGGCCATTTTGAAATATCATGAATCAATGTGGCCTTGCTCATTCTGGCATTTGAATCCTATTTAAGTATTTGGTTTGATTATTCTCCAACAGATCTAGATAACATCAATGCTTTAATCCTAGGTTTAGGATTAAAGTTAAGGTTAGATCTGAGCTAGACTAAATGAGTGCCTCCTTCTGCTCTGGAGGGGTACTGCAGATGGGATTCCTATCTAAACCCATTAAGTTATGTTGACATAAAGCAATCTTGTAGTTTTAAGGATTTTGTATATCATGTTAAAACTACATGATTTAAAATGTTTAACCACTAAAAATGAATTAATATAATAGAAACTGCATGTTATATTTATGTTGTTACAACAGATACCCATGTTGCTTTTTTTGAGTGCACATGATCATTGTACATCAGTGTAATATATGAAAATACCTAATTTTCACTGGAAAACACAAAATAAAGAGGATAATATTATAATAAATGGTAATAAATCACATAAGGAAGGTTAAATATAGAGAAAAAAATCATTTGGGTATTGCCACAAAAGTAGCACTGGGTCTTTATGGGTTAAACTTCAGCAACGGTGCCTGAACTATTTACTCAAATTAAAAACAAGAAACATATATTGATTGCCACTACACATTTGTATGCCCACCATGACTATTCTTGTTTTTGTGGAGGAAATACATTAATCATCTTGCCTTTCTCCCATCAGATTTTCTCGGTAGGGTGTGGCAGATGTATGCCAACAACAACACTGATTAGAAATCAAGCCTAGTATTCTCTGCGGCACTGGCACAGTCCAGTGGAGAATATGAGCTGTGGAACATTCCTCAAACTAAACACAAATCCAAAATAAATCCCCCGGACTCTTTAAATGAAACTGCAAATCCCTGTTGAAGTTAGTGTCGACAAAAGTGTGCAAGCTGTGGGACACATTTCAAATTAAAAACGAGTCAATACCTCCAGACGAAAAACACTCTACCTCCTAAAAGAACAATTCTTTGCTTTCAGTGCTCCTAACATACTAGTACTCAATATGCTGTCTCACCCTCACAACTGAACAGCTCTGTCGGCCATTTGATTACATTCTAGATCAAACCAGACAACAATATAAACTATATGACTTTTCCCAGAGGTCAGTAGTAGTTCAGCATCCACTGAGCTGATGGGAATTTGTGTCTTATCATTTTATCAAGGGCAACAAAGATTTTTTTTTTCTTTTTTTTTTTTTGAAGAGGAGGCAGTGCTCAGCTCCAGCCAAACTACTAGTCATGGTTGCATTTTGGCATAACACACCTCAAATTAATTGCAGTCGCTCAAATCAAATTCAACCAAACCTATTGGAATTATAAATGTTTCTACTGTTTCCACTAATTTACCAATAAATAAACTGTTTTCATGCCTGACTGCAGTCTACAACCACCATCAATTCACAATATGATCCTAAATGCAGTAGATAAATTCTTTCAAGCACAAAGAATGAATGAATGAATGAATGACATGAATTGTGTGCGTAATTCTCCTGGCAGACAAACCAAGAACATACACTTAAAACTCGTGGAACAGTCTAGACATCCAACACAAGCAATGCCAAAATATCCACCTATTTAAACTGTTCTATAAACATGTGGTCTGGTCCCAGTATAATGATAGAGTAGGGGTGTCAAACTCATTTTCTTCCGGAGGCCACATTCAGCCCAATTTAATCTGAAGTGGTGTGGACCAGTGAAATAATAGCATGATAGTCTATAAATAATGACAACTCCAAATTGTTTTAGTGCAAAAAATAACATTCAATTATGCCAGTATTTACGTTTACAAACTATCTAAACAAAAAGGATGTGAATAACCTGAAAAAAGCAATTTGTTAAGAAATATAAGTACAATTTTATCAATATTATGCCTCAACTTATCATTTACACATGTGCGTTACAGATCAGATCTACAAAGGCACAAAACATGTAGTAACAGGCAGAATATTGTTAAAATTGCACTTAATTCTCTTCAGACATTTCAGGTTGCTCATATTTTTTCAGGTTATTCACTTTTTATTGTTAAAGGATAGTTTGTTAATGTAAACATTTTCATAATTTAATGTTTTTGCACTAAACCAAAGGGAGAAAATGGTCTTGTCATTATTTATAGGTTATTATAGTATTATTTTTGAGTTTGATGCAATAACTTGGACTTTGCAAATTCATCTCGCGGGCCAGATTGGAACCTTTGGTGGGCCGGTTTTGGCCCCCGGGCCGCATGTTTGACACCTGTGTGATAGAGGGTCCTAATATTGATGTGAAATCAATATTCTGTCTTAAATGTTAATGTGTGCTTCTTGTTCCTCATCTAGTTGACATGTGTTGTCCCTTACCTTCTGGTATTGTTGTTACCATTGCTGGTATGTGCTGCCCTTTACCATTAGTGGCATTGTAGTTTGTTTTGTTTTTTGTTTTTTTACCATTGTTGGTTTGTAATTATTATAATGTAAGTTGACGGTCAACTGTTACCCATGGTAACACCACCAGGAATGTACTTTGTTTCTATTTTTCACACACATTTTGGTTATATAATGTAAATATTGTCAAATGAGTTCATTCTAATTTGGTATAGGCCTATTTTGTTCATTGTTCTGACTTGAAGTCAAAGGACAGGAGTGAATACTTAAAACGTTACTATGTTAAGTTATTTAATGATGAGAATGAGGGTGGGATTAAATAAGTTTCTCTTCTTCCCACTCCTTTTCGAGTGTAGATGAATGATTTTGGAATTTCGAATTTGCACGTATTCTGTAAATGCTCGAAATAAGCGAATGAATTAATGAATGAATGAATGATGGTGTCCATGGGTTCCAGATTTGACTGCATAGGATTTTCAGTCATCAACAGTATGTATAACAATCTTAATTTGCCCAATTTGTTACTTTTGAGCCACTGGAAATGGAGTGATTTTGTTTAAAATGAATGTTATCTTTAAGTGGTTAATGCAGTATTTTTGTTACATGCCTTGAATTTTACAAAGCTGAAAGTCCACATTTCAATCACATCTTGATTGTTTCATTTCAGATTCACTGTGGTGGTGTACAGATACAAAACTAGAATATCTGTGTCACTGTCTCGTTATATATGGACCTGACTGTAAACTACTCCACCATTCATTCATCCATTTTCTGAACCTGCTTTATCCTCACTAGGGTCACGGGGGTCGCTTGGAGCCTATCCTAGCTACTTACGTGCGAAGGCGGGGTACGCCCTGGACATGTCGCCAGTTCATCACAGGACTACGCCACCAATTTACATGAAACTTGGTGGAAAGGTAGGGCACAGCGCTAGAGAGGGATCCGTGTCTCTGAGATAAATACTGGGGAGATGGATTCACATTTCTCTTTTGCTGATCTTATGAGATAATAAGATATATTGATGATAAAATTGTGTCGTGATGTTCGCAAAAAACAAACAGGTGGTGCCAGGCACAACAAACGCCACCCCTCGCACATATTTTGCCCATTATAAATAAATGGGAAGATTTTTAAAATTCATAAAAAATTTTAACTTTGGCCTACTGTTCCCAAAATGTAATGAGATCCATTCTGTGTCACTGGCAATCTATAAAGCCAATTTAGTATGAATTCAACCAATAGTTTTGCTGCTACAGACATGTGACATTTTGCCCATCATGAGTAAATGGGAAAAAAAATAAATAAATAAATTCATAATTTTTTTTTTTTATTTTGACCTACTTTTCCCAAAATGTAATCATATCCATTCTGGATCACTGGCAATCTATGAACCAAATTTGGTATGAATTCAACCAATAGTTTTGCTGCTACAGTGTTAACAAACAAACAAACAAACAAACAAACAAACAAACAAACAAACAAACAAACAAAAACAATACCCCTTGCCTCCCCTTTTGGGGGGTGGGGTAATAAACAATGATAGGAACTGAGATGGAGAACAGGCACAAGGGGAGGAGCTTAGCAGAGTACAGGTGTGGTGCTTATGTGATATGCAAATATCACATCATGTCATCTGAGTTACGACTTAATAATAATTATAATAATGGATTGGATTTTATATAGCGCTTTTCTAGACACCCAAAGCGCTTTACATTATTGATCCATTATTCATTCGCTCTAACATTCTCCCTCTGATGGTGGTAAACTACATCTGTATCCACAGCTGCCCTGGGGCAGGCTGACAGAAGCGTGGCTGCCAATTCACGCCTACAGCCCCTCTGACCACCACCAAACATTTGTACGCATTCATACACCAGTGTGAGTGGCACTGGAGGCAAGGAGGGTAAAGTGTCTTGCCCAAGGACACAACGGACTGACTAGGATAGAGCGGAATTCGATCCGCCAACCCTTCGGTTATTGGACGACCCGCTCTACCACCTGAGCCATGGCTGCCCCATAAAGAGACAATATGGCCAGTCTGAGTCAAAGAAAAGAAAGAGGCATCTGGATGCACTTTTCTGATGACACATACAGTAAAGCAAAGCATAATATTTGCCAGAAAAATATATCATTCAAGTCCAGGTCCACAAACAATTAGCATCGCCACTTAAAAACACAACACCCCACAGGGAAAATAGTGGAAGTGAGAGGAGAATCAGCTGATTGGGGAGACTTAATGCACTTTGTGACATGCTGGCTTTGCATCTACTGTGTTTCCTGTTACATGTGATACTTTGCAGGTTTTGTGATTTTAGGTACTTGTGAATCATTTTGTTGGTCAGTGGCAGGTGGGTGCTGCTGTTGTTTAGTGTCCTGGTGTTTCACTTGAGTGATATTTGTGTTCACTTTTTTACAATTAGAACTTTAGTTGGTGGCAAATCAATATGGCATTGTTGTTCAGGGAACTCCTAAAAAGGGAGATTAGTGTAAGGCTATTGTGAATGCTCTGGCTGAGCAGGGTATTTTGGTGGGGAAAGAAGTGGTTTTGGCTGTGCAGATTATGATAAACCTATGTCGATGGAACTCTTTCCATCAACAAACCTTATAGTAAATCAGGGGTCTCAAACTCAGATCCTCGAGGGCCGGTATCCTGCATGTTTTAGTTGTTTCCCTCTTCCAGCACACCTGACGGTCGTTATCAGGCTTCTGCAGAGCTTGATGGTAGGCTTATCATTTGAATCAGGTGTGTTGGAAGAGGGAAACATCTAAAACATGCAGGATAGTGGCCCTCGAGGACTGGAGTTTGAGACCCCTGTAGTAAATAATCTGTCCATTTTAACACACCTGAAACAAAAATCACATCCCCACAGGGATGATGATGATGCAAGACATTGAATCTATCTTACATCATCTATACCCCTCCAGGCCAAAACATACCTCGCATGACAAATATTTTATCTTTTTGTAAAAAAAACAAAACAAAACAAAAAAAAAAAACGAGTAAATATACTGTGCAAATACAATAAAATCATCTTTAAACAAGAGGGGTATATTCTGGCCTGGAGGGGTATAGTCTGGACTGGACGGGGGGAATAGTCTGGCCTGGACTGGTATAGTCTAGACTTTGGCCTGTAGGGGTATACTCTGGACTGGGGGTATACTTTGGCCTGTAGGGGTATATTCTGGACTGGGGGTATACTTTGGCCTCTAGGGGTATGTTCTGGACGGGGGGTATACTTTGGCCTGTAGGGGTATATTCTGGACGGGGGGTATACTTTGGCTTCTAGGGGTATATTCTGGACGGGAGGTATACTTCGGCCAGTAGGGGTATATTCTGGACTGAGGGTATACTTTGGTCTGTAGGGGTATATTCTGGACGGGGGGTATTCTTTGGCCTCTAGGGGTATATTCTGGATGGGGGGTATACTTCGGCCAGTAGGGGTATATTCTGGAGTGGGGGTATACTTCGGCCTCTAGGAGCATATTCTGGACTGAGGGTATACTTTGGCCTGTGGGGGTATATTCTGGACTGGGGGTATACTTTGGCCTGTAGGGGTATATTCTGGACGGGGGGGTATACTTTGGCCTGTAGGAGTATACTCTAGACTGGGGGTATACTTTGGCCTCTAGGGATATATTCTGGACCGGGGGTATACTTTGGCCTGTAGGGGTATACTCTGGACTGGGGGTATACTTAAGTATTTAGTATTTAGTTACAGGACAGTGTGTATTGACATTAGCTACAAAGAACAAGATGCGTGCACCAGTTTTAGCAGAGAAGCTAATTTCCAGCTGTTGTCCCTTTGTTTGTTGACTTTGGTTCTATTAGTTCCTGTTAATAGTTTTGCCGCTGCGTTTTGAACCAGTTGAAAACTTTTTCGAGAACTTTTAGAACATGCCGCGAGTAGGGAGTTACAGTAATCTAGCCTAGATGTAAGAAACACATGGATCAATTTTTCAGCATCATTTTTAGACAGGATATTTCTAATTGTGGCTATGTTACACAGGTGGAAGCTGTTCTGCAGACTTGGTTAATATGCACTTTAAATGATCGCTCTTGGTCAAATAAAACTCCTAGGTTTTCAACTGTAGCACTGGAGACTACACTCACGTTGTCCAGAGTGACTATCTGGTCAGTTAAGTGGCGATGCTAATTATTTGAGGACCCGGACTTGAAACATGTATTTGTTTTGCTAAGTTCACCCTATAAATATTTTTAACAGACTTTTTTTGCTACTTCAGTACTTTTAGCACCAGGGTCTTACATTTTCTGTGTAACTTCCTGCTCCAAATTCAACCAAAAATATGATTAGTGATTTTACATTTTTGCTAGCAGGGTAGGGCAACACTTCCTGGGATGGTTGGGACCATGTCATAGACTCAATCAGAACAAAACATAGTGACACTTGCAAAGCCAGCAGGTTAACCTTAGTACTCTGCCTCCTCCTCAACATTTAAAGGATATTAAAACAGCATTTCTCACACACACAAATAAGGAGAAAATGTTTGTTTCAGGTGTGTCTCAGCAGTGGGCTCTCGCAGTATCTCTCAGTATAGATTCAAATGAGCTGGAAAATAAAATAAATAATAACTACACTAAAATAATAGTTAATTTCAAAAATGTGATATTCTATTTCATTCAGACCTTTTTAATCTTCACTTGCTGACAAGATGTTCTCAAGCCTTCATGACCACTTAGGAGACAGGAAAGAAAGTTTCATATCACTGGTGAAGCGTGCAGTGCATCGTCAACTACCAGTAGTCACTTTTACACAGAGATCCTGGAAAAAAGGTGAGATGATGAGCCCACCTTTATTCCACCAGCCACGGCATCCCTGGCACACCTGGCATGGCTGCCATAGAATCCATGCCAGTGCCTTCATATGCGCCCGTCTCAGGTACAGGGGTCGCTGTCATCAAAACGTCACACCTTGGTTGTGGAATGAGAGGTGTTCTTTTTACGTAGAGTTTCGGAATCATGATCACCTTTATCATGGCTCTGTTACTACCTCCAGAGGTGTTACAAACCGTGGTGTAGTGGTCCTTCAAGAAGTGGGTATATTCTCAGTTTTTGAGTAGTCCAGACAAAACGGCCTGTTTTAGGAACAGTGACATGTAAGACTACTTTATTTAGTTTACCCAAAAATCCATCAGTAGTATTTGCTCCCTATTATAAAATTATCGTGACTTAATCATGAGCAGTTTGCAGGTGTTACTGGTCACACAAGCAGCTGCATGAATGTAAATGTATTCGCCATGAGGCAAACATAAGATAACATTAGCCTTTCATAACGTTAGCCTTTCATAACGTTAGCCTACTCACATAGTTTAACTATTGGCGACAGAATCTCTCCTCGAAATGTGCAGTCATATGGCCGGTAGTTCAACAGTAAGTCATTTGGAAACCACCTTAAAACTTACCTCAGAATTATGAATTCCATGACAGTAGGTTCTCTCAATGTGTCACTCATTTGAAAGATGTTTTTCTGCCTTTCTCATTTGCATTTCTTATAATTGCGCATCTTTCAACGAGACGTGCAGTGACCTATCAATCAACTGGGGTGGCACTGGTACCTGAGGTGTCCAATCAGGTTCCAGAGGTGGCCAGCGCTAGTTAGCAATATTTTCCTTTGCATGACACGCCCTACTCTGCCTCTGATTGGCTCATCAGTCCCCATGCCTAAAGTTAAACAATACAATCAGTGAAGGCACCGAATACTAGCCAATTAGAGGCAGACTAGGGCGGGTCATGACTTCACCATCCTAGGAGGAAAAACGAGCAATTTGATGCGCATCGAGGGGATTTAGAAGTGGGTATACGTAATGCTGACCGTAAAATAAGAAGGTATACGCCGTATATGGGCGTATACCCTGGACTACACCACTGGTTACAAAGCCTTGATAAAGATGGGACCAAATGATCCCACCATTTCGTTTACACAGATGTCGTTCTGGAATAAAAGTGAAATATTCCGGTAACAGAAGTGCTGTGTAAAAGGGGCTACTGACTGTTAATGTCAGACAGCTTCAAAGTCACAGAAGTGCTTTTTGTCTCACTTCTCTCTTGACCCATCCATTTTCACTATTGTCTTCTACAGTTTTTTTACCCTATTGTGGTTGCCCTCTACAGAGACGCAAACTTTTGTATGATGATATTTATATCTTCCCCTTTACACAAAATAAATCCTTACCAGTCCACTCAAGCACACCTGACACAGCATATATTCCTAAATGTATGTAAGAAGCACCAGGCAATTTGCAAGTTGATGACTCTTGAAATCCTGCAGGGTGGTGTCAGTAAACTCATTATAGCACTCATCTGTAGCAAGCCAGCTGGTCAATGATGATTTACTGTATACCAACAGCACCAAAGAGAGGGGGCAACAAAGGTTTAGACAGGAACTTTCTTTCTGGGGGCAGAGTTTTACACACTGTTTTTAAGAGTCAAGACTGCTGTTCTGCTTCAACTTGGAACTTTGTGATTCTGAATATTTTGGAGTCTATACCCAGCAGAGGAATTTCAATTGGGTACATACAACAAATATACTGGGTCTCCATATGAGACAATGAAAGGTTGTTATTCCCACATTTCAGATTATGCTGCTTCTATGAAACTGGTCCCTAAAAACAGGACATGGAGGCTAAAAGTTCAAACCACATGTAGACTAGTGCTATGAAGCAAGTTTGGAAGCACTTTGGGTCTATTTCAACAATAAATATTTACTGACATAAAAGAGAATTTATTTTTCAGATTTAACACATTTTTATTTGACATACACAAATCCGCATGTAACACGGACACCAGGTTTCTATAATGAACTCCCTTGTCTTTTTCTTTCAGATTTTTTACCCAATACCCAGACTATTACCCAAGGCAAATCCACAGACAATTCAGTGATATCTCAATATTCCAGCGCTGCAAGGATTATTCTGCATGCAACGATTACCCCGATTTAACCAAGGCAAAAAGGACACGAAAAGTACATGCTACTATTTTTTTAAATGTTTTTTTATTCTCTCACAAGTACATTTTGAGAATTGAAGTAATTCTACAAGGTAGAGCGTATCACAAAAATGGCCACTGTTGCAAAATCACTCACAATTTATACAGTATGTATTTAAATGGGCAGGTTCCGCATGTAAGGCGAGTGGACACGATGGGTTACTGTTGTGGTCTCCAAACAATAAGAAAGTAAATTGGCTCAAAGGGAAAGGAGACCCCAACATAAAGAAAGGACACCATAGAAATTAAATTACTTTAAGGATTTAATTAATCAAATTAAACAAAAGTAACCCAGTTACTTAATAATGAAATCATTTACGAAAATAACAAACTCAAAAGGCAATACATTCCAAAAATGAACTCAACGAACCAAAAGGACCTGGAGGTGCCGGCAAAAATAAATAAAATGGAGGGGGAAGTCAGGCCACCCCCTATAGGGACGTAGAAGCTGCTCCCCCTCCCTAACTGAAAAGAACTTACCCAACTAAATCTAAAAATGAAAACTTTGACCACCGGCCACCCCAAGGCCAAACTAAAAGAAATTAGCATAAATGTTAACTAAAAAGAAAGAAGGCTCCCTAGCCTAAGGCTTCAGCTGGGATTGGATGGGTTTGCTGGGTCTGGGTCTGCTGAGGTGTTCATCTAACTGCCTTTTCTAGCTGGCTGACAATCAGGGTAGCTGGTTCAGCTGATCATCTGCAGGTGTTTCGCCAGATTGAAAGAGCCACAAACAGGGTTACACAGTAAATGATGTCATGACCCCACGCAACAGTTACACGCGAAACCTGGAATGAGACTGAGATTCATGAAAAACCTTCATGTCTGGATTAGAAAAACCACTAGGATCGTCAAATTTAACACAGTGTCTTTATTTATAGAGGTATATAAGACCATTTCAAACCATATGTTCCAGATCAAATGCACTGACACCTAGGTAGCTTTTCATGTCCCAGTTTTGGTCCTATTTTTGGCCCCAATATTTTATTAAAAATGTATTAATTTTGGGATGGCTCAGAGCAAGAGTATAATTTTTTTTTGCATTTGTCTGAGGTCATCAGTAGGTGCATCCTGGGGGAAATATGTCCAAACTTCTCTTTTATTATTGGGTCTAAAAAAGTTGGCAACGTGCCAGGTACCAAAATATCCCCAGTATCATGGAAAATCCATTATGTTTTAGGATTTTTCACATAAAATTCTTGCCGAGCTTAGCTTTTATGCAAGTGTTTCATCTTTACCACCCTCGACACTTTTATGTTTTCAAGCCACATGTGAACCATCTGCTTTGAAAGTGCACTTTGTCCATCAGTTTGTTCTGTTTGTCATTCAACATCCATATCATGTCCTATTTAAAGCACGTGTGCCTCCATTTCCCCTTATGGGTCTATTAATCTGCTTCACTCTGCTCGGAAAATAAAGATATACATGCACAGTGTGTGCACGCTGTCTTCATTATCACGTCTGGAAACTTCAGTATGACTTCTGACTCCCGACCAATGTTACCTTCGGTGCAGTTCATTTGAAGTACAGCGGGAAGTGAGAGTGATAGCACGGCACTGGGGACCGTTGCAGCTGGCTGACACTGTATGCTACCTGACAGTAAAGCAGAAAACAAGGGAAGGTCAGTGAGACTGAAGGAAAACAGATGACAAAAAAGGACGAACAAATGCATTAATGTGCTGCAAAACTCCAACTCACTTGGGCTGAGCATTGTTTCTTTTTTTTTTCTTTGTCTTCTTTGTTTTAACCTGTCCTGTTCAGCAGTTTGTCCTCCAGTATAAGTGTACTGGGTGCCACGAGTCACTTGACAGTTTTAATCTAAGAGGGTTTTGAACCTTTGGATGAGCTCCTCCTATTGGTTGGATTTAATTATTTTATTACTGTACTGATGTTACCTGATGGGAGAAGAGGACGAGGTTATACAAGAACAAATACTGATACAAACCTTGAAACAGAAACAAACAGGCAACAATAAAACAGTAACAATAACAATAGAACATCAGTGAATTGAAGAACAGAATAGTCCGATATCAAAATAACTGGCAGCAAACAACAAATGAAAAAATAAAAGAAGGAAAAACAGCTATGCGTGGATATGTGTGTGGGAAGTCATAACCGCACCCACCCATCATCAGCAGCAGTGCGACAGGGACAGCCTGGAGGGCACAGGGTACCACTGACCCACAGACCTGAAAGAACCCAGAACCACACCCCATGGACAGAACCAGGACCATGACCACCAAGCCGCTATGAGATCCCAACACCTGTACCGCCCCATCTAGAAGAGAGGGTCCCCCAGGCCAGTCCCCCTCCCTCTTACAGGAGGGCAGCACCCCCGTACAGCATCCACCCACCCCACCCAAAACCCAGCGATCAGCCCCCTCACCATAGGCACCATAGGGTAAGGACATCAAGGACAAGGACATCCCCATTCCCACTATCTGCACAGGCTCATGGGACTGTCTCCAGAAGCCACCAGCAGGTGAAACCACCACCCCCACCCCCACCCCCCATGCTCATGGGCAAGCAGATCCTCATGGGTACGGGTCCAGCAGAAGCAAAAATAACCCCTATCGGTGCCAAAAAACCCAAGGCCACACCCGACAGCATTGTCTCTTTTGCTTTCCAATTACACAGTAAAATCACCAGTGTTTATATAACACTTAAAGAGTTAATTTTAACACTAAAAACAGTGTTTAACACTACCTCAGTGAACATATGGTACCTATCTACAAAGTGTAAAATTTACACTGAACATAGAGTTACATTCCCAGAGTCAACTTTACTCTAGTAAGAGTTAATATTTTACATTACACTACACTAATTAGTGTCAATCAAGTTTTACACTATGTGAGAAGTAACACCCATAGTGTTATTCACATTCAACACTGAAGAGTTAAGTGTTAAGAAATAACTTTTCCAGTGTTAAACCTACTTAACACTACATGTTGATAAATAAATGATTCCAAAGAGTGTTGATTTTTAACTGCCTCCTAACAGTGCTGAATATGATGGACAATAGTCCCAGTGTCTGCAGTGGCCAAAAAAAAGATACTATTATTTCTGTACCCAATTTATTCCAAGTAAAAATGAAATATTGCAATTAAAATTAAACATAAAATGACATGTACAATGAAAGCCGCTGACCTGATATCACGTTATCCATTTGAAATTCTCTATTTGAAAACACATACCCCACAGTGACAACGATGACGTAACTTTATTCTTGCACACAAATTTTGCTTGGATGAAATAACAAAAGCAATAGTTTATTTACAAAAACTTAAAAACCCAGTTTTTCGATGCAAGGAAGATGGCGATGCCAGAGTCCAACTTCTCACTCAGTTTGAGCATGGAGGTTGGTGGGCGGGGCTTTTCAGAGTCATTATTTTTCAACACTGAACACTATCTTGCTCTTATGGGTGTTGAATTAACTTTGAGAGAGTCAGTTTACTTTAACACTTAATATATGACACTGACAGTGTAAAACCTCTGGTAACTCCAATTATTTTCACCAGCACTGGAAGTTATCTTGTTAAATTTTACTCTGTCTATTGTTGGAATAACTCCGAAAGAATTAAAATACTTTGACACTGCATTTTTTACACTGGCAAATTTATTGTGTACTGATTTGTAAGAAGACTATGCATGGGGTATTTTTGGGGGGGTTTGAAAACTATAGGTCAACTTTTAACCCTTTCATGCATAGTGGTCACTCCAGTGGACAGCTATTCTACATCTGTTCTCTTGTATATTCATGAGTTTTGTTGTTTTAGTTCCATATCAGCCAACACAGTGGACTCTTATGCATCATCCCATACACTGTAATTCATACAATTACTGTAACGTTGCTGTTCTTGATAAACCTGATCTGCAGTAACATGTTTTAGTGTAAATTAATTGCTAATTGTTATTAGACTGTAATTAACTGTTTTCTGAAACAAAAAGGTTATGTTGGTTTTTTTTTGCATGTCTTCCTGAGACCCAGTAATGCATTTTGTCCTCTGTAGGGGACAACAGTCTGACAGTTTAACTTAAGAAATACTGTCCATTACAAAGGACATTCCATTAAAAAATCAGTCAATAAATAAAAATAATTTTAAAAATGTATCTGAAAAAACTGTAGCATTATGCAGTTTCCAATCAAGACACATTTTTAATGTAAAAAAGCTAAAATTGGCAATTTCCTGGGTGTCAGGAGGATATTATCTCCATAAAGTGAGTAATAACTAGTATTTGAGTAGGATAAAATGTGAGAAAACATCAGATTAGCGGCATTAAAAATGTTTTTTTTTTCATAGTTTTCACACAGTTTATCACTTTCTGATGATGGGTTTTAAATACATGTTTCTTTGCTTCAAAAATTAAATGAATGGTATCCAGTTGAGTGGACATTTTTGTAACTCCCGGAAAAAGAGGTTCATAAAAAAAAAAAAAAAAATTCAATTGCATTGCTTTTCTCATGCCTAAAGAAGAATAAAAACACTCAAGAAAAAAATATTGACTAAGATTCTCATAATTCATGCATGAAAGGGTTAAACTCTGGCTGTAAATATCAAAAAGGCTGTAATAGTTGTAAAAGGTAGAGTTGTGAACTTAGTTGTGAACATAAGAGGAAAATGATAGTTAGTGCCATGTAGTTATTTGCTGTTATGCTGCATTTCCACTACATGGAGCTCAACTCGGTTCGGCTCGACTCAACTCGGGTACCAAGTACTATTCCTGAAGACTGTTTCCATGACAGGATACTACCAACTTTACAGTACCTGGACGTCATAGCGATGTTAGTTACTTTCATGTCATTTGCTCAGAGAGTCACTGATAAAGTCGCTCGTTGCATGTTGTCTCATCAAGCTCAAGCTGAATTTTAACGCTGGCCACCAAAGACTGAATCTCCTCGACCGACCATGGTGTAGTTTTACAGGCTGTCATCATGTGGATTAACCTACTGCTGTATTTACTGTCAACTTCTGCATCTGTTTCTTGTAAAACGGCGGGTCAAGGAGACAACTGTCTGACCAATCAGTGGTCTGCAGTGTTTACATGTCACATTTTAGTATCTGTTTCCCAGTCTTGGAACCTCGGCAGAGGTGATCCCAAAAAATTAGTACCAGGTACCAGATTCCAGGTCCTTTTTCATAATGGAAATGCAAAAAGGCCGAGTGGAGTCGAGTCGAGCCGGTATCCTGTCGAGCCACCCTACCTGTCGAGTTGAGCTACCTAGCGCTACTTAGCATGCGCACGTCCTAAGCGTTTGCACAGTTTAAATGCCCATAGATTTGTGCTAACCCAGGCAGAAGTGAGTCATATTTTGTATGTATATTTCTTTTATTGTGCCTTTTTAGCAGTAAGCATGGACGCAATTATGTGCACAAAAGATAGACGTAGAATATTGACGTGAGATGATAATAGCGTAAGGAAGTTCTCATTGTATTATATAGGGTTAAGTGCGTGGGTCAGGTGGGTGTTAATGGCATTTAGATTATTGTTTAAGTTAGTTCAACAGACGCCAATAATGGTAGCCTACCATTTAACTGACTAAATCCATGTTAACAATTCCTGTTAGCAATTACATGTGCACGAAGGATAGACGTAGAATATTGAAGTGAGATGATAATAACGTAAATAATGGTGTTTCTATAGTAGGAGCTTTATTTGATAGAAGTTATAAGTGTGTCGAAATGAGCTTCCTCTACCCATATTCAGATGAATAAGTAAATAATGATGTTTTTCTACAGTCGAAGCATTATTTCATTTTCAGATAGGTGTGTCAAAACATAAGGTAGCATGTTTTGACAGGGTAGCGTCAATCGATAGACGTCGCTGTCGATATAAGCTACTGGTAGCTTATTTCGACGGAGCAGCTCAACTCAACAGAACACTGGTACCAGGTAGTGGAAACGTGGCATTAGATTCAGTTGATACTGCTTCTGTAGGTCAGTTTTTCTTAGTTTAACTCCACAACGTGCGACATGTAAATTGTTAAATCTCAACTGCATCCGTCTTTATCCAGGTTTTTTGCGACAGAAGGAGGAAACAGAGATGAAAAATGGGGAAGCAATTTACATGCTGTAAAGGCTGTGTGATTTACTGTAATGTGTGTGTGTGCACAGACTCACACACACATTTACCAACTGTATAAAAGAGAAACACTTGAAAAAGATTTACGCACACATAGACATTTATCATACATGGCAGCACTGTATTGTGTATGTTTCTGCACGCTCTGTGACCCACTTGAAAGAAGATCTCTTCTGTTTCTAGTGGCACTAACTCACCCTTTCCTGGTCTTTTGTTTCCTTTTTCTTCTTTTTTTTTTATTTATTTATTTAACATTTATTTAAACAGCTATGTCAATTGATAACCAGTTTTCATTTACAGTGATGATCTGCAGCACAAAAGCAGAGCAAACAAACAATAATAAAAAAAACGATTCATCCACAGCTTTGGTAACAACACAAATGGCAGTGGGGTAAGTTATATCCAGTTTAAGGAGGTTATTTTTATTTGGATGTTTTAATCTTCCATCTCCATGTCTACCATAAGTTAGAGAAAAACTCCATTCATCAATTCATCCTTATTAATGTTGGCTGTTTTTGTAAAATTTGTGTTATAATCTGTTTTGTGCAAGGAGTCAGTTGTGTTTTTGACATAGTTACTCCTTGTCTCTCATATATTTATTTGTACCCAGTGCTTAATTTGTAAAGTGTGTGGTGGCGAAACTCAGAGGAGGGGTGGATCAGGTGACTCAAAACAGGGGTGGAGGTAATGGTAAAGGTAAAAAGCTTAACGTAGCTTATTGTCTGAAAACTGCGACCAATCATGACAAAATTTTGTGTGGACATCTCTAGTCACGCTCATTTTCACCTCTCCTAAAATCAAAATGAAAACCCCACGATTATGGATGCTATATCATTAAAAGTTTTCCTCTCCAGTTGCATATTAATAGAAAAAAAAAAAAGAATATATCTATATTCAAGTGAATGAGTGGACTGAAACACACGGTGCTGAAAGGAAAGTGTTTTATTAACAGAAAAATAAACATGAAGAAACATCACCAAATAATACGTGGGCATCTGTAATGCTGGGACAGGCTCCAGCACCTCTGCGACCCTCTGGAGGATAAAGCAGTTCAGAAGACGAATAAATGCATGAATGAATGAATGAGTGAATTTAAAAAAGCATACTCTAATATTAAACAATATTTTTTTAATTATTATTATTGTTTGTACCTATGGAGAGGAAGAGGCTTAACGTGGACAGCATCCATAATGTTGGGGTTTTTGTTTTGCAGAGGTGAAAGTGGACATGATTAGTAGTGGTGCGCGATACTGCATATTTTGGTATCTATCCGATACCAAGTAAATACACGGCCAGTATTGCCGATATCAATACCAAAATGTTTCAATAATTAAGGTGGATGCATTATCAAATTGCTAAATCTCAGTTAATTTTCATGACCAAGTGTTGTGCAATGTTTCCTTTTTTTATTCTTAAATACTTAAAACCAAGGACAGAATTAGGGCAAAGTTAATAAGTAAATAGAAAACATTTTATTATCAAAATAAGTTTTTTTTTTTTTTTTTCAGAAACAATAGAACAGTAATAAAACATTTTTCTCCATACATTGTCATGTCTGGAATTTTTTTCTTAAATTAACAAAGTGCGCCAGAAAACAAATTAAAACAAATAATGTTTTTCAGGTAGTGTTCACAAACAGCAATACAAAAATGAAATTAAATTATTTGTACCTTATAGCCTTTTTACAAATTATTCAGCTTGCTGTTGTCTCATTTTCGGCCTGAAAATACAGTATAACCACATGGCGCTGCTCTTCCATGCTGTTCTTCTGTTCCACGTCTCAGTCTGTGCATGTGTTGTGCGTGTGCTGGTGGGCGGGAGTCATGTGATGGCACGACATCGAAACACAAGAAGGGGGAGGAGAAGCAAAGTGTGTCTTCTCCGCACTAAGACAGAAGCGGTGAGTCCGATGACCTGGCTGTCACCTCTTTGACAGCAATGTGTGCAAGCGAAAAACTGAAACTAAAGTATCGATCTTACCACGCTAGTATCGATCTGATATCGACTTGGTATTAATATTACCGATATTTGGACTGATCTGCCCGCCACTAATGAATAGAGATGTCCAAGCATACTTTGATGATGACTGATCGCCGTTTTTGGACTTTAACCCTTTCATGCATAGTGGTCACTCCAGTGGACAGCTATTCTCCTGTATATTCATAGGTTATGTTGTTTTAGTTCCATATCAGACAACACAGTGGACACTTACGCTTCATCCCATACACTGACATTCATACTGTTACTGTAATTTTGCTGTTCTTGATAAACTTGATCTGCAGTAACATGCTTTAAATCAGTTGCTAATTGTTATTAGACTATAATTAACAGTTTTCTTGATCAAAAAGGGTTTGTTTTTTTTTTTTTTTTTTGCATATTATCTCCATGAAGTTACTAATAACTAGTATTAGAGTATGTTAAAATGTGAGAAAATACCAGATTATTTGCATGAAAAATGTTTTTGTTTCATAGTTTTTCTTCTTCCAACTCCTTTTCGAGTGTAGATGAATGATTTTGGAATTTTTAATTTGCATGTATTCTGTAAATGCTCGAAATAAACCAAAATAATGAATGAATGAATGAACAGTTTTCACACAGTACATGACGTTCTGATGATGGGTTTTAAATACATGTTTCTTTGCCTCAAAAATTAAATGCATGGTGTCCAGTTGAGTGGACGTGTTTGTAACTCCATGAAAAACAGGTTCATAAAAAAAAAAAAAAAAAAAAAATCAGTTGCATTGTTTTTTTTTATGCCTAAAGAGGAATAAAAACACTCAGGAAAACAATCTCGACTAAGGTTTTTATAATCCGTGCATGAAAGGGTTAAGCTACTGTAACGGAGTTAAGGTATGTGATGTAGGATTCCACTTGCCATCGCACACTTTTGTTGTGTTAATTACCTCCGCCAAGGAGGTTATGTTTTTGCCAGGGTTTGTTTGTTTGTTTGTTTGTTTGTCTTTCTGTTTGTTTGTCTGTCCGTTAGTGTGCAACATAACTCAAAAAGTTAAGCACAGATTTGGATGAAATTTTCAGGGTTTGTTGGAAATGGGATAAGGAAGAAATGATTAAATTTTGGTGGTGATCGGGGGTGGGGGGGCCCACGGGGGGGGCCACTGATCAGCCTTGGCGGAGGTCTGCGCTCTCCGAGTGCTTCTAGTTACAATTTTATTTTAGGGACATGAACACCACACCCCTGCAAACTGGGGTCGTACACCCCTGCAAACTGGGGTCGTGCACCCCAGAAGATTGCAGCAGTTTTGCTGTCCTTTTCTCCTGGTGGGTGCATGCATGTTGGTCCTGTCTTTATTTTACATTTTTTAATTTTCTTTATGTCATATTTGAATGAGTGTTATGTACCGTTGTGTTAGTGTCATGATTGGCTTTCTGTGGGTTGAGTATGTTTTTTTTTTTAATTGCAATGTTCTTTATGTATGTTGTGGTATGATTGTGGAGTTAGCTAACTGGGATTTTTTTTAATGTTTTTTATTTTTTTTTAAATTATTTTTAGCCTCAAGACGGACTGCATGATTTTCATGACATATCATTTTTGTGTGTCCCAGGTATGTATTTTATGTACTTTATATTTACATTGTTATTTGATAAAAAGCAGCAGTTTAGCTGTCATTTTCTACTGATTAAACGGAAAAGGAAGAAAAAAAAAAGATTGTGTGGAAAGTCTTTCACAGTGTATATGTACAGCTGCTACACTACGTTAAGCTTTTTTTTACATTAACCGTGTTCTGACTGTTGCTCCCTCTGTGTTTCCCTTAAAGTTTACCTTAAAAAGCATCTCAAGACAAGAGTTTTGTGTAACTCCGATGAGGAATAATGATTACCAAGACAGATAACAATACTGAACTTGTTTTTTTATTTAGGTTATTTATTTTTTTCATAGAGGTGCCGGATCCAATGAAATAGGTTCTGGACTCGACGTTGGAGGTACCGGATCCCGATCTGGCTGGATCCGGCTCAGATCAAGCCCTGTTTGTACCACTTGCCTGAACTGCATCTCTTTTGCCGATATTAAATGTTAAAAAATATTTGTGAATATGTTCAATAGTTTGTTTGCAACAACATGATTTCAGTGACAAAAATTCAGATGGAGGGCAAGAAGTTAATAGGAAAGTAGATGAGTTACATGAATATGTGGGCTGTGCCAGTTTTAGACAGTATTACACAGAACAGCAATACATAAAAGGTACAGCATATGTTGAACGTGACCCTAGTGATATGAAGAAGATCTGTTTTTACTACTATCAAGGCGGTAGAAGCCATTACTACAGATTACATATGACAGCTATAGATTAACTTAGCATCAAACATTCAACCCTAGGGTGCCTAGATATTAACTTTATCATTGCTAACTTAACATTACAGGATAAAGGAGTTTCAAAGGTGACTAACAACGCAGATAAATGTGGATGTCATTGAACTGCTTTCCTGAATATGGATCAAAAAACCCGAGACAGATTTATTCATGTATAAATGTTGTTTAAATTATTCACTTCTAGTGATCAGTCGACTTACAGTGTTCATTTTATCTCTATTCATACCTGAGGCCGATGCTGCTGCACTTTGAAGTCATTTTCTCTTAATAAAAATTTACAGAAAATTAATACACATGGGTAAGCCCCTCTCATGAAGTAGACTGATGCTATGCAAAGCAATGTCAGTCAGTAAGTCAGAAGAGAGAGGACAGTTTTACAGTTTACACAGGCTTCTAGTTAACGATTTTAAGTGTGAATGCCACGTATCTGTGAGTCTGCAAAGCCAGATAATCAGGCTGTAAATATGAGTAACACTGTATTTTAATATTACGTAGGATATAATGAATTTCCTCTTACAACAATGTGTGTTTAGCAATATAATAGTGCACTGAAATATTTCTAAAAAGTACCACTAGAGCAGTTCAAAGTAAATGGACCTGATAAAAACCGAGCATCACATTTACAGCCCAATGAAAGAGTAATAGTTTAGTTGTAATAATTATCTACTGATAGTGACCAATATGGTGAGACTGACCACTAAAATCATTTGACACTGTATTTATGGCTTTTGTGTAAATATTAACCCTTTAAACCCTAATCCTAAAATGGTCCATCTGGACTTTTAGCCTCTGCCAGGGAGGTTATGTTTTCATCGGGGTTTGTCTGTTTGTAAGATAACTCAAAAAAGTCATGGACGGATTTTGATGAAATTTTCAGGAAATGTTGATATTTGCACAAGGAGGAAATCATTAAATTTTGGTGGTGATGGAGGGGGGGGGGGACTGATCTGCCTTTGTGGAGGTCTGCTCTCTCTGAATGCTTTTCTAGTTTTTTCTTATTTTGATTATAAAAAGGTTAGAAAATATACTGTGAGTGAGTTATTTTGCCCATTTTTCCAAAGCACTTAGAACTTTCAAAATCTAGCAGTCATTTCCAATTTACTGCATGTTATAATACTGACAAAATGGCTTCTTCTCCGGATTCTAGTACAGGCATGAGTTAAATTACTGCAATGATCCAATAAAGCCCATAAAGTGCAACATCTCAAGTTTCCGAAAAAAGAGTTACAACCATCCAAACTGTAAATGTGCAGGATGTGTTAGCAATGACACGTCAGGTTTAAAAGAGTTAACTGACTTAAGTGTTAGTGGCATTGCTTTTACCTGTTTTTAAAGGAGTGATATTTTGCTTTTTTTTTTAATGGAATTATGCATTTTAAAACATTTCCCTGTGGTCTACATAAACTGTAAATGCTATGCTTGGGTCTGAATTCTTCATTAATTCAACTCCACAGGTCCATCTTCAACCTTATTTCTGAGTAATGACACCAGAAAGGTCGTTTTGATCGCTGGCCCTTTAAATGCAAATGAGCCACTTCACTCCTTCCCCCAGCCTCCAGGTTGTTGGCTATGCTGCTCTGTCCCATTCAAACAACAACTGAACATTTTAGGTAATCAGCTCAAAATTTGGACATATTTTCAGTATGGACTAGTGATGGGACTTTTGGCTTTTTGAAGGGAGCCGTTCACTGAAAAGAGCTGTTCGAAAGATGGCTCTGTTATGTTTTTTGCATTCTTTTGAAACACCAATGTTTTAATGACTAAATAGGCTACATGTGATGATTGACATTACATTTTAAAGATGTTTAATTGGCGCGGCAGTAAATATTATCTTATTGTAAAAAAGAATAGTTAGTTCAAATGTGTGGGCTAAATACATGACATGAGAGGTGACAGTATACAAATGCTGGAATTTGACCAAAAACATCACGGTACATTATGTGGACTAGTCTGTAGCCTAAAAATAAAGACGAAAATAAAACATTTTCTTATGAAATAACATTTTATTCTCCTCAAAACAAGAACAATAAATGTGTGTAAACATACGGAAAAAATTGCACAAAACACAACAGTGATTAATCACTGCAATTACTTAAATACCTGAACTATAGTGTAAACAGTATGTTCCACAAGTGCAGTCGGGTGCTGAGTTTTCAAATGACGGTGCAAATTATTCGTTGACCCAGACTTGAAAGATATATATTTTTTGCAAATATTGCAAGTTGCGTGCCCATCTTTTCTTTCTGAATAGTGCATCCAAATACTACTCATTTTTCTTTGGCTCATTACTCACAGGTGGTCACTCAGGGTGTATTCACACCTGAAAAGTCCTTTGGTTCGCTTATTTGATTCGGATCAAATGCGGACTTTATTTTTTTCATTTGGGTCGGATCGCATTCGCATTGCAATTTTTGCTAGTGGACCAAAATGCGTGAACAGAAGGACGCATGTAACAAACTGGCATTGGACAGAAAAGTCGGGGGTGGGGTGAACCAGAGACGGCCAGTGTTGATGAAAATAGACGTGGTGCTCCTACATACAGTTATCATTTTCGGAATATCAATTGTTTTTTTATAGACACAAATTTACGAAAATAATGTTAACAATAATGTTAACACTCAAGAAAAGTTCAGTCGGAGTAATTCAATCGTAATATGGGCATCTGACCAAATGTCAGTGACACATTCAATTTCCTCATTGCTCCACGTCTGTCCACAGCTCATAGCTGCTGCTGTTATTAGCTCTGACCACCCGTAAACCTCGGCTACTTCCTGCGGCTACGGTGGCTCGTCAAGCACAGAAAGGCTCAAGATTCCTTGGTTTGGTTCGGTTCGAGGTCGGTTATATTCACACCAGAAGTTAACCGGCCCAGAGTCCGTTTGGAAGCGGACCGAGACCACGTCCACTTGTTTGGTTCGAATCAGAGTTTGCATGTTTGTATTCACACCTAAAAAAAAGTCCAGACTTTCTGGGGAAACAAACTCTGGTCTGGACCAAACGTGGTAGGTGTGAATACACCCTCACTCACTCTCAAACTTTTCTCCGGTTTCGACCAGTCTTCCAGCGCCGCCTCCTCGAGTATGCTGACGTTCACCTCAAGCTTCAAACTGTTGTTTTTTTGCGAACTTCTTGCCATGAGACATGCGCAGTGCACTCTTTTTTTTCTGCTCGAAAATTCTCCTCCTGCCCAATGCTTCCCCAGTGACACTAAATTGACAGGCAATCGGACACTCCCTCCTTAAAAAAAAAAAAAAGAACAGCTCTTTAAAAAGACTCGGTTCCCATCGTTCATTTCAAAGAGCCGTTCAAAAGATTCGATTCGTTCATGAACGTCACATCACTAGTGTGGACTACAACCACTGCTGCTGATAAACAAGTATGTCGTACTCAGAGAAATATTCGTCAGAAGTCTTGACCTTATATGTGCAAATGTCGTAACTTAACTAGCTATAGACTCAACAAATTAAGCAGGAATTAAAGCAGGTTGTAGAAATCCAGTCCATTTTTGCCAAAATGAATATAAAGATAGCGTTGCAGCACCTGAAGGGTTTAAATTCAAACATTATGAACTATTAGGGTCCAAATACACAAATAAATGAACCAAAGACTAATAAAAGTGGGTTTAGCAAAATATGGCACCTTTCAAGTCTACATTTTTATACAGGTTTCCGAGCAGCTCTCACATCTTGTTTTTTTTTTTTTCCATTTCCCGTCCTGAATAACTGTTAGTATTCAGGGGAAAGCTCCTCACAGTTTCTTGAATTGATTGACTAGAGCAGGGGTGTGGAAACATATGGTCTTTGGGCTAACCAAAGGGTCTAGTCCGGCCCGTGACATGAATTTGCAAAATGTTGAATTTATACTGATTGTATTAACAGTCAAGGGCATTGTTTAATAGGTCATTATGGTATTATTTTACTGGTTGAGATTAAATCGGGCTGTATTTGGAACTTAAATGAAGTAAATGAGTTTGACATCCCTGGAGTAGAACAATACTAAACAATTCAAACCAGAGCATTTTTTTTAATGTATTCAAACGTTTATTCAGAACAAGCTTATAAGATATTATACATGACATCAATTGTACAACGTACACTGTTCTGTTTTTTTAAGAAGAAAAAAAGGGTATCAATAATGATCATTAAAATGAAGAAAGAGAAAAATAAAAGAATAGTATAAATAAATTAAATAAGTATGTAAAAAATGGACAGTATTAATTTTATTAATATGCCTGTACACTTAGCCAACCACAATTTCAGGAAACAAGACAAAAAAAAAAATGGATGCTTAAGTACATATACACATAAAGCAGCATTCATCAATAATGATCATTAAAATAAAGAGAAAAAAAAAAAAAAGAATAGTATAAGTAAATTAAATAAGTATGTAAAAAATGGACAGTATTAATTTTATTAATACGCCTGTACACTTAGCCAACCACAATTTCAGGAAAGAAGACAAAAAAAAAAAAGGTTGCTTAAGTACATATACACATAAAGCAGCATTCATAATCATAATAACAAGAAACAAGAAGAAAGAAAAAAAAAAAGAGCCTAACAGTGCACATGTACAGTTAGTATTAGGATATTCAAGTACAAAAGGCTAAACCAGAGCATTTTAACCATGCTAAGTTGATAATCACACCCTGCCTTCCATCTGTTGTGATGTGATGTCACCTGCAAACGACTTTTCTTACCCCCTTTTCTGTTGCGTAACGTCCCTTCAATACATTTTTTTCAACACCCCTACAATCTGTCCATATCCTCACTTGTTCACACCCTCTTCTTCTCTTTGCTAAAGCTAACTCAATTATAACCTGATCCTTTGAGTCTGCAGTCCCTTCCTCCCATCCAAACTAAGTCTTCCTGCTGTGTTTCTTGGCTGCATTCATGTCTTTTTTCAATTGGGAACACAGACGATAACACACTGAGCCCAACACCCATCCCTATCCAAACACAAAAACACACACTCTTACCTTGTTCTCCACTAGATCCTTTTGTTTTCCATGTATCCTTCTTTGCTGTGTCCTAAGTATGCCAAAGCTACACTACAAATCCACTATCTACCGATCCTGCCCATCCTCTGTGTGTTACCTTCATCATACACTATGCTGCTGTCTTCTCACAGTTGGCCTGTTTTTCTCGTCTTAGACACTGTAACAAGAGACTGATGATTCATGGACTGAACATTTCTGTGCTGATACTATGAAATTCTTCTCAGAAATGTAACCAACTCCTGTATCTCTTCCTACTCTTCCTGTATTTTTTGGATCTTTGTTCTCTCTAACATGTCCTCTATCACCCTCTGCAATGCCCTCATCCTTCCCTGGGGATTAAAATGAAACAATTAAAATGCCATCAGAGTGAAAGGTTCCTACACATACACATAGAAATGGAAGCAATGGCAGTTCAACTCAAAAGTATTATCACTAATATTTAGATACTGGGGCAAGGATGCCATCTGCTGGATAATTACTGAAGTTTCTACTTATAGTTCTCTGCAGCTGCTAATACATATTTGTGAAGACAGTGTTTATTTTCTCAAAAATGTATATACATGTAGTACACTACCAGTCAAAAGTTTGGACTCACCTGTTTTTTCTTTATTTTCATGACTATTTTCACTGTAGATTCTCACTGAAGGCATCAAAACTATGAATGAAGACATATGGAACTAGAAAAGCACTCGGAGAGCACATTCTGTACCTCCGCCAAGGCAGATCAGTGGGCCCCCGTGGCCCCCCCACCTCCCCCACCCCCGATCACCACCAAAATTTAATCATTTCTTCCTTGTGCCAGTATCAACATTTCCTGAAAATTGCATGAAAATCCGTCTTTAACTTTTTGAGTTATCTTGCTAACAAATAAATAAACAAACAAACACGCACGCATGCACACAAACACACAAAGCAAAGTGATCACAATACCTCCTGGCAGAGGTAAATATATAATAATAATAACAGTAATAATAATAATAATAATAATAATAATAATAATACCAGTAGTCTAATTTGCAAGTATTGTTGTGGCAGCGGTAGTGACGGAGGCAGCCACAATACGAGTTAAATAATTAATGTGTTTGCATCAGTTACTATCCGTGTGTGTGTGTGTGTGTGTGTGGGGGGGGGGTTCTAATGTTCTAAAATACATGTTCCTTTCACATTACATGTGTTTTTCTTGTATTTTTTAAATATACTTCTTGCACTTTATTTATTTATTTAGTGCCGCTTACAGGTAAGGAACCAAATATGGTAACATCATTGACTTTGATTTTCTACATACTAAAACATTTTGAAAAAAATCACAAAAGTAATAAGAAAAGCACTCGGACAGTGCAAACCTCCACCAAGGCAGATCAGTTGACCCCCGTGCCCCCCCACCCCCGATCACCACCAAAATTTAATCATTTCTTCCTTGTGCCAGTATCAACATTTGCTGAAAATTTCCTGAAAATCCATCCATAACTTTTTGAGTTATCTTGCTAGCAAACAAACAAACAAACATACACGCACACAAAGCAAAGCGATCACAATACCTCCTGGCGGAGGTAACTAGAAAAGCACTCGGAGAGCACAGGCCTCTGCCAAGGCAGATCAGTGCCCCCCCCCCCCACACACACACACACACACACCAAAATGTAATCATTTGTTTCTTGTGCCAGTGTCAATATTTCCTGAAAATTTCATCAAAATCAGTCCATAGCTTTTTGAGTTACCTTGCTAACAGACAAACAAACAAACACCGATGAAAACATAACCTCCAGCGGTACACTTGGCAGAGGTAATTATGTAGTTTTAAAAAATGTGACATAACTCAAAGCATGTTTTATATTTTAGATTCTTCTAAATAGCCACATTTTGCTTTTATTACAGCTTTGCACATTCTTGGCATTCTCTCAATGAGCTTCATGAGGTAGTCACCTGAAATATTTTCCAACAGTCTTGATGGAGTTCCCAGTGATGCTGAACACTTGCGGGCCATCTGCGGTCCATCTCATGCCATTTAAATGAGAAGGTGAGTCTAAACTTTTGACTGGTGTGTATATCTACTTTCAAATACAAAAAAAGGCTAAAATTTTCATGAGTGTGTTTGGAGTCAAGAGCTCTGAGGTTATGCCCAAAATGTCAATGTATTGGATTGTACAGACATGGACTGAATTGATTTACATGGTGCAACAGATTTATGTGACCACTAGAGAGAGTAGTGACTCACTCTATTAGTCTCCCATGAGGACAAAAACCAACACCACAGGGCCTTCGAATAAGTGTCAGAAAGTGGCGAGATAGGATGAGAACCATTTTGAAACAACTTTTAGACTCCAAGAAAGTGGCAAAGTGATAAAAACTAGAAGTACTGTTATTGTTTTCATCATTGGAGACAGCAAAAAGATATTGTGTGATATTATCAGGGTGCGATTTGTCAAAAAACAGAGGGGGGGGGGGGGGGGGGGGGGGCGTAACGAACACTGGCATGAAACGAAAGTGAAACCTTGCACACTTTCAATGTCCAAATCTTGGGTTCTGTGTCTCTATTACACAGCGGATCTCACACAAAATATTCACAACTTCCAACCTGTATCCTCTGGACCCCCTCTGGTCACACCATACAACCCTACAAAGTGAAAGTGAAACTTAAGGTGCTTTACTAATTCCTCTGTCTCCCACTGTTGTGTAACTCATTTTTCTTTACCCTACCTTCAGAAACTTTTAGTTGAGGGGGCAGTTTGTTGTTGTAGTGTGTTACCCCCCCCCAGAACTGGGCCCAAATGACGCCCTGGTGTTTGCTCTGCTGCTAGATTCACAAGCATCGCTAAGTAGTGTGTCAAACATGTGACATTCCTGCAAATGAATTGCATGCTGTGTGGACAAATGTTTGAACATGTTGGAGGTATTTCCCCCCTTTGAAGAAATGGAAGCTTTGTAAGTGTTACAAGTGGTGCTGGTGTCATCTTTTTACATGCCATACTTTGTAACATTTCTGCCTCAATGCAATGTTGACTACGTTCTAAACCACAAAAATGCAGAGTACGTGTGACGTCATCGCGCGTGCCCAACGAAGGCAGAATCAATAAGCAGAATCATTAAGCAGGCAGGCAAACGTTTTGGTTCTCAAAAAAGAACTGGTTCTCGATTGCCCTCCCTAGTCCCGTACTTCAGCACCAAATGACCTGTCAGTTATTGTATCCAAACCAACTCCACAATGAGTCAAAAGCATTTTTATCATTGTTGGGCTTTGGCCTGTGTGCAGAGAGTCAAAGTGCTAGGAATGTGTAGAATTACAAATATACAATTGAAACAAAGTCCTTCTGTCACAACAAATCAGTGCAGTGCATGCACCAGCACACCACATAAAGTAACAAAAATATATGCTCTCTATCAAATGTGGTAAACCGATAAAATACACTGCATCTCACGGCCTAGCTGGATCTGACCACAGCATGGCAGTTTCAGAGGAAATATCTTTCTTAGCTTGACAGTGACAGAAAACACACCAGCCCTGGGCAACGCCCATATCTACATAATGACATGGCCTTTCCATTGCCTGCAGATGAGGCATGCAAACATATGGCTGACGGTCATATGCCTTCCACCACCATGCCAAAAAGAATTCTTCAATTATAATGACAAATGGAGAGTAAGGTTGAAAGATACTGAATAGGGGGGGTTAACACACCAGTTATGGACTGGGGCAGCACACTGGAAGCTTCAATGTGATATTATGAATTGCGTACCGATAACACACGACTTTTAATTGCCATGGTATCTGTACACATTATAAGGTTTCCGTGTGTGTGTTCACACCATGTAAAATACCATGTGATTAGGGTTAGGTTTTGAGTTAGAGTTAGCGGTTAGGTTTAGGGTTAGCGGTTACAGATATGTAAATCGGAGATCTTGGTGTACATTGATACACGATCAAATGGCATTGAATGACATGTGAAAGAATGAAAATGCATACGTATAGCACGCCAACTACCAATAAGAACTGATGTGACATTTTACAGATTTACAGATTTCTTTATTGTCATTTGACAGCACAGTGTACATACAGCACAGAGTACATCAAACGAGATTTCGATCGATGATTAGTAGGCCTATAACGGTACACGTACCGAACCGTTTCAGTACACACCTGTTCAGTTCGGTACACAGCTGTACTGAAACGGCACAGTATGTTGAGAAAAAGAAAAAGAAACGAAAGACGTTGTTTGATGCAGAACTTTAAATCCGCACAAGTTCCACACGGACATAGTAAAGGACGCGCACATCGACCCGAAATACAAAATAGCTACTGATATAAGGTAAAAAAAAAACAACAACAAATATGATGTGAACCTGGAAGGAAGAGACTGGAGGCCCTCGGCCATCAATACAATCCCGTTTGGGATCAGTTCAGGTCCCGGTGAAAGACAACAACGAGGAAAGAGATGTTAATAAGATGGACGTTGTTTGGCCCCTAGGAACTATGGTAGTTCTAAAACACTTACACTAGCTCTGTCTCTCTCTCTCTCTCTCTCTCTCTCTCTCTCTCACGCACGCTGTATAACTGAGGAATAGAACCCGTAGTTGGACGTTGAAAGTATACAAAGTTTCACTTTCGTTTCACGCCAGCGTTTGTTACGTTAGTTGTGGACCCCCCCACCCCACCCCCACGGCTCTGACCAAAAAAAACAAAAAACAAGAAAAACATCCCCCCGACAAATTGCACCCTGCACGTAAGCGCGTACATACACAAAGTGGCCTAAACAGTTTGTTCTCTGTCCTAAAATAAATAATTTGGTTAATTTTTTGTTGTCAAAGTTGCTCTTCAGTTTGTTTAAAGCGAATACCAGTTTGTCCTCTAGTTAATGTTGCACTTCATGTGGAATTTTTTTGGTATTTTTATGCAGAATGTGAACTGACAGAACTGTGATTTGATTTTTGTTGTTTGTTCAAAACTACCTGTCAGGGAAAAGTGCAATACTAATGTTTAAAATACATTTAGTAATATTAAAAATTTATTTTATTTTCTATTTGATTTGTAACAGCAGAATTATATTCCTGGTTTTCTATATTCTATTGTGTCCAAAAACTGGGGGAAAATTTTCAAAAATTCATAAATGTATTAAAGACATTTTGAGGGGCTTTGTTTCTTCCCGTACCGAACCGAAAAAAAAAAAACTAACCGTGGTTTTCAAAACCGAAAACGTACCGGACCAAAAATTTTGTGTACCGTTACAGGCCTAATGATTAGGGACATCGGGCCACCACAACTGGTGCGCCACCACTGAACCCTTTTCTTCGAAATTTGCAGTGAAGAACACAAGATAATGCAAAGCACAAATATAAGACATCATACAGTTTTCACACAGTACACGTGGACACATGCTGGAATTTTTTCATGGATTTGAAAGGAATTTGGGGGATAGGGTGAAAAAAAAAAAACAGGGTTGACAGCAGATGAGATTTTGGGTGTGTGTGTTGTGTATTTGTCTTTGGAATGTGTGCAAAGATAAGAGACAACAGTGGGTCAGACATACAACGCAATTTCATGAGATCAGTCGGGAAGCTGACACTAGTCGCTTTTCCATTGGACATCTGCGCAAAACTTTACCGATATTTACTAAATGTCCAAAAAACAGAAGTGCAAAATGTTGGTTTTTCCATTAAATCACAAATGCAATGATTGTTTATTTATTATCATGAGATGATATGAGAGGTCATTCTATAAACATGGCCACGAACGTAAATATGCTGTTGATTTAGAAATACATTCATTATTATTATATATTACCCCTCTATCTTGTACTAAGTTAAAAAATAATTGGGTTTCTTGGTGTGTCCACACATACCGCGACATGTTTCTTCTCCTTCGCTTGTTGTAACATCTGTCAACATCTGTTTTTTTTTAATTCACCTGACTCTAGTTGCGAAAAAAGGTCTTTCCATTGCTGTTTTCCATGATATACCATTTGCGCTATGCCTCTTGCCAGAGCAAAAACTTTTAATCAAAAAATGAGACTTTTGGCGAAATTGTTGTTTTTCTGTTAGGTAAATTTTAATGCGCAAGTTATATTTGTGCAATTTGAGGGTCAATGGAAAAGCAACTACTGTTCCATACTACAGCATATCCGCTCCACCCAAATGTTGTGCAGTCTGTCCAATAATATAAGTATCTGACAGGCCATATGGACCAGGGGTGGCATGGCAAAGGAGGATACTATCGTGTGACGATGGGCAGCCCGGAAATGTATCTATCTCTTCCCCATTTCCTTTTCTTTATGCCAACCTCAGTGATAAAATAAATAAATAAATAAATAAATAAAATAAAATAAAATAAAAACACTCATGAGGAGCACATTAGCTTCCATTCTCAGTGCTCTCTGAAAATAATATGCTGCAGTAGAAGACACTGGGGAAGTGTGTGCGGTCTTCTGTGGTCAGCCTTCTGCTTATATCCACATATGTCTCATATCTTTGATTGTTTCCCAGTTTCTTTCAACAGGCATCCGGTGAAGCTGCTTCATGTGCACTTGGTTTCAGTTGAGAGGAGGATAGGTGTCACACAACAGCTGGTGTGTACAGAATGATTTGTGGAGTCCTGAATTATGAGCGGATGAAAATTTGTTCTCAAGATTTAATGTCTAGCGTAAACTCATCAGTAATCACACAGTGCCTGCATCATCAGAAAGTTTTCTCTTCCTTGTTCCCCTTTTTGTACTTTGTTCACCATTCCTTCTCAAGCTCTACCCAAGCAACAATAACAAGACTAAAACTGAAGCAAATGTGTGTGTGTCTTTCAGAAAGTATAGTTCAGGAGTATAATACCGCTGCTAAACCTTGCTTCAAAAAAGCCTTGCACCAACTGACATCCACTGAAATCCAGGTCCACTCTCATTTATTTTACTTGGATCCTCTATGGTCCTTTTTTTGAAATTATTCCATTTATACAATTTTTGGGCTAATAGAAAAATACCATTGGCATGTGTTAGTCTACCAAAGACCATTAAATGATTTTATTAAGCAATTCTTTTCATTCAGTTTTTATTTTTTCAGTAGCTAACTGTAACATTTTTTAACACCACACCTCTTTTCCAAATATGGTCACTTCAGTCTCTAATGGAGAGCAGAAGTCCCATCCGCTCCAGAGTGCCCCATGGGACCAAACTTTGGGAAAGAATATGAATGGTGGTCAGTGGTGAGAGATAAATACCACCATTTTCCCTTAAAGTATTTGTCAGTTTAAAAGATAATTTTGAAAGCTAGAGGTGAGTTTATTGTACAGGGTTATGGAATGTGGCAGGAAATATTTCCTGTATCTGTCTGTTTGACAGTGGAGCTGCAGTAGTCTTTCTGAGAAGGTGCTCTGCTGTCTGTCCAGTGTGTGGTGGAGAGGGTACTCATCATTCTCTACGATGGTGATCAGTTTTTTTATGCCGCATTTCCACTATGTGGTATCGGCTCAACTCGGCCTTTTTGCGTTTCCATTATGAAAACGGACCTGGAATCTGGTACCCGGTACTAGTTTTCTGGAAACACCTCTGCCAAGTTTCCAAGACTGGGGAACAGATACTAAAATATGACGTGTAAACACTGCAGACCACTGATTGGTCAGACAGTTGTCTCTGTGACCCACCGTTTTACAAAAAACGTATGCGGAAGTATATAGTAAATATAGCGGTAGGTTAATCCACATGATGACAGCCGCAAAACTACACCATGGTCTGTCGAGGAGGTTCAGATGTAAAAATTCAGCATGAGCTTGATGAGACAACACGCAACGACCGAGTTTATCAGCAACTCTCTGAGCAGACGACACGGAAGTAACGCGCCGCATCACTATGACGTCCAGGTACTGTAAAGTCGGTAGTATCCTGTAATGGAAACGGTTTCCAGGAATAGGACCTGGTACCCAAGCCGAGCCAAGTCGAGCCGGTTCCACGTACTGGGAACGCGGCATTAGTGTCCTCCTCTCCACCACGGTCTCAAAATGGTCCAGCCTCAGACTGATTACAGAGCCAGCCTTCTTGATAATTTTACCCAGTCTGTTGGTGTTTCTGGCTCTGATGCTGCTACCCCAACAAACAGCCGCGAAGAAGATGGCACTGGCCACAACAGACTGGTAGAAGATCTCCAACATCTTGGTGCATAAGTCGAAGGATCTAAGCTTCCACAGAAAATGGAGTCGACTCATCCCCTTCTTAGCCCCTCTTATCACCTGCCAATCCAAATTTGACCTGAATTTATGTGAGAACACACGTTTTTTAGAGGGGGATTTATGATGCCGCAAGATCCTGCAGGCCTCTGTTAACATGACAGCAACCAAAGTAGCTAGTTCAAGTTTGTTCTGTCATTGTTTTAACCACATAAATGCAAAACAGTGAAGCATCATCTGAGTGTATAGTGCAGAAATAAAGATTAAAATAGAAAAATAGTCATGTAATGGTGAGGCACGGGTCTTCCTTGTAGGTGGGAAAAAGGGGAGTCTTGTTAAGCTCAGTTTCCCCAAGGCTGGAGCGTATCAGGTGTTTGTCCTCTCTTATTTGTTTAGAGATCTGCCGGTCTCCAGACAGCTGAATGTGCGTTGCAGGGGCCAGAAGTGTCAGCCTCGGCAGGCAGGCAAAATCCAAACAAAGCCGGTGGGAAAACACAGGGGTGGTAACCTCTGAGTAGAGCCCTGTGGTGGAATTTGACCACCGGGACTAATGTAGCTGAGCATCTGATAATTTAGTTCTCCCTGTCAGTGAAACAATAAAGTCTCCTGAGCTGCTTTACTGCTAAAAATCTAATTACAATTAGCGTTGTTTTTGTGATGAACTCTGCTGAGTCTGCTTGATGTGAGCTGTACTCTGTGGTCGACATGTTGACCTGTTACATAATGTGAAGCTTGAAAATGTGCATTGATCTTGACATGTGTCATCAGAGGTGATGTATTATGCCTTAAAGTAAAACTGCCATAAACACTTTACTATGACAATGTTCAGATGAAGAATATTACAAAGGCAACTACTTTAATGCTTTTTTTGGCATTATATAATCTTTTAATTCAGTTCTTTACTTAAAATGGAATGTGAAAATGCTCTGCTACAAGTAAAACTTTTCACCCCAACTTTAGTTAATTACAGTTATTTTTCTTTTCTCTACCACCATAATATTAAATCATGCTACAACCTTGAGTTTTTTGTTTCCTGTCTGTAGCATCCCCTCACAGCTCCACTCCTAATATCAGTTCAGTTCACCATGTGGACTCAAGAGGTTCTCTGGTCTCTACTGTGTCTGTTTGACAAAAGCAGCAACAAAACAAACTCAGCACAGATACACTATATTGCCAAAAGTATTTGCTCACCTGCCTTGACTCGCATATGAATTTCAGTGACATCCCATTCGTAGTCTATGGGGTTCAATATGACGTCTGTCCACCCTTTGCACCTATAACAGCTTCAACTCTTCTGGGAAGGCTGTCCACAAGGTTTAGGAGTGTGTTCATGGGAATTTTTGACCATTCTTCCAGAAGCACATTTGTGAGGTCACACACTGATGTTGGACAGAAGGCCTGGCTCTCAGTCTCCGCTCTAATTCATCCCAAAGGTGTTCTATGGGGTTGAGGTCAGGACTCTGTGCAGGCCAGTCCAGTTCATCCACACCAGACTCTGTCATCCATGTCTTTATGGACTTTGCTTTGTGCACTGGTGCACAGTCATGTTGGAAGAGGAAGGGGCCAGCTCCAAACTGTTCCCACAAAGTTGGGAGCATGGAATTGTCCAAAATGTCTTGGTATGCTGAAGCATTCCCAGTTCCTTTCACTGGAACTAAGGGGCCAAGCCCAGCTCCTGAAAAACAACCCCACACCATAATCCCCCCTCCACCAAACTTTACACTTGGCACAATGCAGTCCGACAAGTATCGTTCTCCTGGAAACCGCCAAACCCAGACCTGTCCATCAGATTGCCAGATGGAGAAGCGTGATTGGTCACTCCAGAGAAGGCGCCTCCACTGCTCTAGAGTCCAGTGGCGGCGTGCTTTACACCACTGCATCCGGCGCTTTACATTGCACTTGGTGATGTATGGCTTGGATGCAGCTGCTCAGCCATGGAAACCCATTCCATGAAGCTCTCTGCGCACTGTTCTGGAGCTAATCTGAAGGCCACATGAAGTTTGGAGGGCTGTAGCGATTGACTCTGCAGAAAGTTGGCGACCTCTTCGCACTATGCGCTTCAGCATCCGCTGACCCCGCTCCGTCAGTTTACGTGGCCTACCACTTCGTGGCTGAGTTGCTGTCGTTCCCAAACACTTCCACTTTCTTATAATACAGCTGACAGTTGACTGTGGAATATTTAGGAGTGAGGAAATTTCACGACTGGATTTGTTGCACAGGTGGCATCTTATCACAGTTCCACGCTGGAATTCACTGAGCTCCTGAGAGCAACCCATTCTTTCACAAATGTTTGTAAAAGCAGTCTGCATGCCTAGGTGCTTGATTTTATACACCTGTGGCCATGGAAGTGATTGGAACACCTGGTTCTGATTATTTGGATGGGTGAGCCAATACTTTTGGCAATATAGTGTATATGCACAGACATATGAATGACCACATTACACACTTAGAGCTTATCCCCAGAAGACCTCATATGAGTCTATTTAGAGACTTTATGTAGGGGTTATCCCATACCTGTACCCAGGGGCACCGCTACCAACTTTGGGCCCCCGGAAACACAATCATGTTGGGCCCCTGCTACAAGAAAATCACTAGAAACAATCTGTCAGAGCTGGGGGTTAGTGGTTTGTGATTGTTGGAGCGATGCAAAGTGAAAGTGAAACTGAAGACACTTAACTATTCCTCTAAGGCGGGGTACACACTTAAAGATAATCAGGCTGTTTTTGTCCCGATTTTCCCCCTTCCCGACCAAGGATGGCATACACAAGATTATTTTATGTTTTATAAGATTGTTCTATCAGATTATTCTGGTGGTCTGAGGTGTGTTAAGAGTGAATGTGTCCGGATAATCGGCTCTGAAACGTGTTGGGGCCGACAATCGTAAATATTGAACTTGTTCAATATTTAATGCTGGGCCCCATGAATTTGTCATGTTTACCCCCTCTTAATAGTGCCCCAGCCCATACCACTTCACCAAGACCTCACAGCATTTTGTTAAGGATTCCTGAAAAACATTGCATGAAAACGTCAAACTTTGCCAAATCCTAAAACTCTACTCAAAACCGTTTGCATAGAACAGTGTTTCTCAAAGTGTGGGGCGGGCCCCCCGAGGGGGGTACGAAGGCATGCCGGGGGGGGCATGGGATCTCTCCTGGGTGGTTGTTTTATTTTTCTTCTTCTTCAGGTTAGAACATGCAGAAGATGGATCTAATATTTTAGTGTTGGAGCACCCTGGACTCATTTTAGGGACATACAACAAACAAATCTACTGCCATGGGGATCTGTCACTAGACTAGACAAAGAGTTTAGGTTTGGACAATGGACTAGGACTGGACTGGAAAAGAAAAATGTGGAATGTTTCTGTTTTTGCACAGTTTGTACAGTTAACACTTTAATGTTCTGAGATGTGCAGTGTAAACGGGCTCATTGACCCAATGATATTGTTAAAATGTTCATCTTTATTACCAAAATTTGTTTGTTGTTCTAAAAAAAGTAATTTTATTGTCATACTTGTAAGATTATTGTGCATTTCCAATTGTTATTTGGAAAAATATTGTCTCGGAGCAGTTTTGTTGAGTTTATTTCCATTATTCAAGCAAAAATCTAAGTTATTTTCAATTTGAACAACAAATTATTCAAGGAAAAGCAAAAAATATTGTTACAATATTGACGTTTCTTTCAATAAAACTTATAATTGCACCACTGTTACAATGTTGCTGGGGTTGGGGGGGGGGGGGGGGGGGGGGGGGTGGAGATTTTTCATCCTCCAAAGTGGGGCCCCACAGAAAAAGATTGAGAACCGCTGGCGTAGAACAAGACGTCATCATCTTTTATATAACAAGCAGCACCGTTACAAGCTGTAACCTGTGAATGACTTGAACTCAATAGGAAATAGGCTCAACAAGTATCATACAAAGACAGAAAACCTTGAGATAACTATGAGATCGTACCATTGGGTTCGTTTTTCAGGGGTTAAAGGATGTAAAGAGGCAGTAGAGGGAAAGTCAGGGTGGATACTTAAAAATATATGACCTGAATGTGAACGTGTAACGCAGTGGTTCCCAACCTTTTTTGACGCGTGACCCCATTTTAACATCACAAATTTCTGACGACCCCAGATGTTCGAAACAGAACCTTTTTGACATTTTGCTAAAATTAATTTGGTTTTAATCATGTAATAGGTTTGCTATACTATGTTGCAAATAAACATTAATTTTAGACGACATTTAGACTACATAATGTATATTAATATGGACAGAGGCAGTAAATCCAGGTGTAGATTACTGCATAAAGTGAGAATTTGATTTTCCTTCGTCAGGATATGTACAGTCAGTCCAGCTTGGATTTACAAGGCTGACAATTAATACTGAACAAACAATAACTCAAACTATGAATTATGAAAGAGCTGCAGCATCTGAAACCGACCACAATGAACATTTGAAAGATAAACAGTATCACAGTGTTTCAGTTTCAGCTTCACAGTTTGTCTTTTATGTATTGGGATTGTCTCTGTCAACTCACCATATATTTTTTATTAGTAAATTTATTTATATTTTTATCAATTACTAGAAATTTGAGGCAACCCATTTGAATTCCAGGCGACCCCACTTCGGGTCCCAACCCCAAGGTTGAAAACCCTGGTGTAACGTTTGTATCTTGCAGATGCATCCAACAATGGCAATGCATGACATGAGAAGTTACTACTTATAAGATGTGGTTAACCCCCATTTCTGCTGATTAAATGCTGAGTTTCCCTCCTTATAAAAAAAATAAAATAAATACGACCTGTTGACCCTGTGCATATGAATGTACAGCATTTTGAATCTATAGTTCACTTTGTCTATTAAAAAAAAAAAAAAACAACCCAAAGGTTCTATGTATTGATGGCTTTCTCTGTGACACAATATAATGATATCAAAGGGAAATTCTTTGTGGAAAAACACTTAAACATTGACACATACAACTCAAACACATGCGCTCATATCTTCCGCTAAGCACTTATTTTGGAATTCATATTTTAGCAGCCGTCACACCGTCCATCTCCAAATGTAACAATATTTGTTGTGTTTGGGTGGAATATGTAATATAATATCATTCTTTATCATTCTTTTTTGTGTATTGTTCATTTCGGGGGAGGTATTCACATAAGCCTTCTTTTTTGGCTTCTAACCTCTCCTGCACAATTTTGTTACTTGTTTGAATGTTGTTTTTTCCATTGCTGTTTTTATTATGTGCAAATGAATAAATAAAATAAATAATAGAAATTGTCATATTTTATCTTTCATTTTAACATTTACTTTAGGCAGCATTACACTGGTCTACAAGTAAAATGCTTCCAGAACAAAAATAGTTCAACTTTGCCAAATTTGAGTCACTAATAAAGACAAATTTAGTCAAAAGTGGTAGTTGGTTGTAGTTTCACAGATACAGTCTTGGGCCAAAATGTGAAATTCTGAGGATTAATGTGAGAATGGGTTTTATTCAAAAGGAATATTTGTCTCAGAGCAGCCAGATCTACTTCAAAACACTGTCTGTACATTATAATACGTTCACTTTTCAGGTTCTTCCTAGTGGAACATTTATAATTCCATTGTATAAATGTACATAAACGGTATGTTATTATACATGTGTATAATAACATACCATCATATATAACACAGGTGTCAAACATGCGGCCCGGGGGCCAAATTCGGCCCGCCAAAGGGTCCAATTCGGCCCTTGGGATGAATTTGTGAAATGCAAAAATTACACTGAAGAAATTAACAATCAATCCACCTACAAACATATACAGACCAATTAGATTTCAACTGGGTCAGACCAGTAAAATATTATCATAATAACCTAGAAATAATGACAACCCAAAATTTTCTCTTTGTTTTTTTGGTGCAAAAAAGTAAAATGACATGAAAATGTTTACATTACCAAACTATACTTTTATAAAAAAATTGAATAACCTGAACAAATATGAACAAACGGAAATGTCTTAAGAAAAGTAAATGCAATTTTACCAATATTCTGCCTGTTACTAAATGTTTTGTGCGATTGTAATGCACATGTCTAAATGATAAACTGATAAACCGAGACAGAATATTGTTAAAATTGCACTTGTTTTTCTCAAGATAATTCAAGTTGTTCATGTTATTTAGATTTTTAGGGAAACTTTGTAGATGAAAACCTGATCATAATTTTAACAATTTTACTATAATTTTACTTTTTTCACTGTTATTATTTTACTGGTCCAGCCCACTTGAGTTCACTTTGGGCTAAATGTGGCCCCCGAACTAAAATGACTTTGACACCCCTGATATATAATGAAAACATGAGCTAACCAGCACTTCTGTCATTTGTTTTCTGATTCATCCTATTAAAATATGTAAGATTTAGCACATTTAATGTCTGAAGCAGATAGTTTCTAAGAAATTGTAGAGCAGTGTTATTGGTTCTAGTCGCAAAGGAAACACAGTAGAGAAGTAGAACAACAGTCATGAAGTTCTGGAAGGAGTTTTAACTTTTACACCATAAGCAGTGACAAGAACTATGACCACTGTGGGTTTTTTTTCATTATCACTCTTACATTCTTGTGTTGATTCAGTGTGCATTTCCCCCTGTGTGAAAACCACCACACAACACAACAGCTAGTGAGTCATTTACACACACACACACACCCCACACACACACACACACACACACTCACAAGGATGTGGTCAGTGGTGAAAGAGGCGTTGGACTTTGTCACAGATGTGAATACCATTAGCCTTACTTATTTCAGCAGTTTGAAAATGATTATGCATTAATTCAAAAGGAATCCCACTGTTAGCACCACTACCAAACCTTTAACAGAAACATAATCAATATGATTCATTGATAAACTTGGAGCGATATATGATCTTATGCAACACTCTCAGGCTGACATTAGGTTTGTTGGTTTACTAAAGTTATGATGACCACAGTCATGTATTTCTCAGTCTATGTATTAAGATCCAAACCGGATTTATGTGAAGTATGTGCAGGAGTAAAAACAAAAGTATCAGGAGTAAAACAGTTTCTATAAACCAAAGTGGTAGTATTTAGTCTGACCTTCCTTAGCACGTAACTCTATTGTTCAGACAACATGAGAATTATTGCATTAATTTTCTGATGTGTTTCATTCAACACATGTCAGATGTTTCTAATTATCTGTGCTCCTTCTATGTTTTTTTGTCACAGGGTCAGAGGTCACACTACATAGTGACTGTAATCTTTACAACCAACTCAGTTCAGTTGTGTGTGTGTGTGTGTGTGTGTGTGCATTTGTGTGTGTGTGTGTGTGTGTCTGTCTGTCTGTGTGTGTGCGTGTGTGTGCCCATAATTGTGTTTTCTTGTTGTATCTGAAGAAAAGAGATTGTGAAACAAATATGTAGATTAGATTAGATTAGATTAGAGTAGAGTAGAGTAGATTAGGTTAGATTAGGTTATATTACACTAGATTAGATTAGATTAGATTAGATTAGATTAGATTATGTTATATTAGAGTAGATTAGGTTAGGTTCGGTTAGATTAAATTACAGTAGGTTATATTAGACTAGATTAGATTAGGTTATATTAGATTAGATTAGATTAGATTAGACTTGATTAGGTTAGATTAGATCACATTATTTTAGATTAGATTAGATTACATTAGGTTATATTAGATTATATTAGGTTAGATTCTATTAGACTAAATTAGTTTTGATTCGATTTGATTAGGTTAGATTAGGGTAGGTTAGATTAGATTAGGTTATATTAGACTAGATTAGATGAGGTTAGATTAGATTTGATTTTATTAAATTAGATTAGGTTAGATTAGATTAGATTAGATTAGATTATGTTAGACTAGATTAGATTAGGTTAGATTAGGTTACATTAAACTAGATTAGATTAGGTTAGATTACAATTGATTAGATTAGGTTAGATTGGATTGGATTTGATTCGATTAAATTAGATTAGATTACATTACATTAGGTTAGATTAGATTAGTTTTGATTCGATTTGATTAGGTTAGGTTAGATTAGGTTATATTAGACTAGATTAGATTAGACTAGATTCGATTAGGGTAGATTCGATTAGGTTAGATTCGATTAGGTTATATTAGACTAGATTGGATTAGATTAGGTTAGATTCGATTCAGTTAGGGTAGATTAGATTAAATTAGATTACGTTATATTAGATTCTGTTAGATTAGATTAGATTAGATTAGATTAGATTAGATTAGATTAGATTAGATTAGATTAGATAGAACTTTATGGATGCTCATTTAAACCCTGCAAAAATAAGCAAAGATAAAGGTAGCTAAAAATATCTAAAGCTAAACCTTACTGTTCTATATTCTGTCCATATGTCGTTTTATTAGTAGTGGTTTAAGGAGCTTATGTTTTCATCAGGGTTTGTTTGTTTGTTAGCAGGATAACTCAAAAAGTTATGGATGGATTTTGATGAAATTTTCAGGAAATGTTGATACTGGCACAAGGAACAAATGATTAAATTTTGGTGATTGTGGTGTGTGTGTGTGTGTGTGTGTGTGTGTGTGTGGGGGGGGGGGGGGGGGGGGGCTGATCTGCCTTGGCTTTTTCTAGTTTATTTATTTGGGCATTTTAATCAAAGATAGTCCTCATCACAAACCGTTTACATATAACTTGTCCATGTTCCAATGTATTAAAAAAAGACAGCAGATAAAAATAATAAATAATTTGTGTTTATTTCTATCCCTTATTGTGTTTTGGATAAATAAGCTAATTCTTTGCTGTGCTGTGTGTTTTCAGATGCCTGAAAAACCAAATCTTCAACGCCATCATGCTTTTTGCCACAAATAGGAAGGACAAACAAATGATAATGCCTGACCATGTTTTATCTACACCTAAAGCCTGAATTATTGTAAGTTTTACCATGACCTGATGAATAACAACTTTTCAATTAGATCTCACACCTTTTTTTTCCACTTGGTTTCTCACAGGAAACATAGTCAAACAACACGTACACTTTTCAGCAGCTGTCAAACATGACACTTTAACAGCTGCAGTAATTTTAATCTTTATTTATAATATATTTTATGATCCAATCTGAATGCTTCATTTAATGTACTGATGTGGAAATTACACACTGGGACTCAAACCTCCTCCTAGCAAGATATCTCAAAAAGTTATGGACGGATTTGGATGAAATTTTCAGGAAATGTTGATACTGGCACAAGAAACAAATTATTAAATTTTGGTGGTGGTGGAGGGCACTGATCTGCCTTGGCGGAGGTCTGTGCTCTCCGAGTGCTTTTCTGGTTCTGTCTATTTCCTGGCTGAGGATGATGGAGGCTGCACTGGAGGCTCATGTCAATATCAGGTGTTCACTGAAACTTTCAACAGTTACAGAGAAGTGGTGAACCCTTAACATCAGAACAAGGGAATACTGCTGGTAAATTCAAGTATAAACAGATTTTACATATACCACATGAATGCACTGCATGAAACACAGACATAGACAGGTTCATTTATGAATCCCCAGAGATCCACAGCTTATACACGTTCCAAGAAAATAAGGTTTGAACATGGAAACACAATGGTCAGAAATAGTCACGGAAAATTATTAGACCACCCTTGTTTTCTTCAATGTCTTTTTTATTTTAATGCCTGGTACAACTAAAGGTACATTTGTTTGGACAAATATATTGATAACTAGAAAAGCACTCGGAGAACACAGACCTACGCCAAGGCAGATCATCATCAACCCCCCCCACCCCCCGATCACCACCAAAATTTAATCATTTGTTCCTGGTTCCTTCCATAACTTTTTGAGTCATCTTGCTAACAGACAAACAGACATACCCCAATTAAAACATAATCTCTGTCATTCCTTGGCGGAGGTAATAAGAAAAATAGTTCATAGTAGTTTAATTTCAGAGCTGATATCTAACCATTTTCCATGTTTTCTTGATAATAACCAAAATCACTTCAGTTCTTACATTAATAGCTATGGCATTGTACTGCCAAAAACAGTGCTTTTATTCATTCCATGTTTTCTTTTCTGTCTGTTTTAGTCACATGATACACACAGGACTTAGTACTTGATTGCATAACTATTGTTTTTAATGACTTCTGATGGTCTAATCATTTTTTTTCCGTGACTGTATCTGATTCTTTTTTTCTTCTAACTAAAGTATCTGTTTTTCCCTCTGTCACCTGATGAAACTGTGAATAGGACACCTTCTAGTGCACAACCATCCAGAATCTGGGCAGTTGTTTAATCACATATTCCAGAGCCGTTTTCTTTGCCTTATTTCATAGTTTTACAAGGTTGCAGACCACAGCAAAATGGCACATGACATATCAGTGACTTTTGCTTACTTCATAGAATAAGGGTCTATTGTTTTACCTTTGTGAGTTGCAGTAGTGCTTCATCATCCCATGAGTCCAGGAAGTGTCCATTGAGATACAAAGCTGACTCAGGGTGTTTTTTTTTTGTTTTGTTTTTTGTTTTTTTTTAACATCTAATTAGCTAGTTGGCACTGAATCATTTTTATGCACCTCACTGTTCATCTGGTTGTTATGAGGGTGATAGAAAAATTATGTGATACACGCTGAGACAAAAGACAGAGTCACTGGATTCTGGAATCAGAAGACTTTACTTGGAAGGAGTCAAGTACATACAGCAAGATGCAGCAGCTGACTGACTAACACCAGGAAATCTAAGATCTTATAAAAGAACATGAATATTACAACCATTGGTCCAAGTGTCCAAACATAATGATGGTTTAAAAGGCTGTTATACACTGTGAAACAATGTGTCAAAGCTCCTCTGATAATAACAGTGCTTACACACACACCTTCACAGACCAGTTTCACACACTCACTCACTCAGCGATCGCTGGCGTCTCCTCACAGACACACACTCATGTAGACAGAGTTTCCTGCTCCAAAACGCAATACCCCTGGGACAATAATCTTTAACATGTGCATGGAGTTATTATTCCTGTGGTCTTCTCACACAGACTATGGACTTTACCCAGGTAATTCTAAATAATTCCCTCAAGAATCAGTACATGTCTAAGTTGCTAGATTCTAGCTCAAAGGGGGAAATACTCTTCACAGAGCTCCTGTTGATCCCAACTGGGACATCAGATGGTAGTGGTCTTAGAATATCACACACTTGGCCCAAACTGCTTTACCTCTGGAATCAATTTTGAATTACCAAACATTCCATCTTGGATAAGACCAAAACCCTTATCCTTAGGAAACCTGAAAACAGGTAAATCTCACTGGACCCTCTAAACCAGCTGTAAGGCAGCTGCAGTACATCCAGAACGCTGCTGCTTGAGTCCTGACTAGAACCAGGAAGTACGACCATATTAGTCCTGTGTTCAGATCTGTGCACTGGCTTCCTGTCACTCAGAGAATAGACTTTAAAACAGCTCTGCTGGTCTATAAGTCTGTCCATGGTCTAGTACCAAAGCACATCTGTGACATGTTGGTCCCATATGAACCATCTTGGACCCTGGGAACCTCAGGGTCTGGTCTTCTGCTGGTGCCCAGAGTCAGGACTAAACACTATGAAGCTGTGTTTCAGTTCCATGCAGCTAAACTCTGGAACAGTCTTAATGATGACGTCAGACAGACCTCCACTGTGACAATGTTTAAGTCCAGGCTGAAAACGAATCTGTTCAACTGTGCATAGAACAACTGAAAGGGTTCTATCTGCACTCTTCTCTTTTACTTTGATTTAATTGATTATTATTTATGTTTTATTATGTTTTAATTGTAATTGTGTGTTTTTAATCTGTCTCTTTTCCATTTTTGTAAAGCACTGTGAATTGCCCTGTGTATGAATTGTGCTGTACAAATAAACCTGCCTTGCCTAAATCCAATTACCAAACATTCCTTCTTGGATAAGGCCAAACCCTTATCCTCAGGAAATCTCAAAACATACAAAATTATTTATTAACTAATCAGAACCTGAGAATTCAGCGAGTTTGTCGTCAGCTCCGGTGGATCCCGTCACCTTTTCCTCCCTTCCAACGGGCTCTGGCCTCTTTTTGATCAGCAATTCAGCTGGAGGGCTTTCAGTTAGGAATCCCAGATTCCACCGTGCATGGATTTCAGCTCCCGATTGGGTAAGGAAAATGGACGTTGGGATCCGGCTCAAAGGAACAAGCTGATAGAAAAATTCTGTGATACACGCTGAGACAAAAGACGGAGTCGCTGGATTCTGGAATCAGAAGACTTTATTTGGAAGGAGTCAAGTACATACAGCAAGATGCAGCAGTTGACTGACTAACACCAGGAAATCTAAGATCTTCTAAAAGAACATGAATATTACAACCATTGGTCCAAGTGTCCAAACATAATGATGTCGATCAAGTTCACCATTAGCTTAGGTATCCAAAACACAGTGATGCATGGGTTCAGTGACTGCGTTTGCACTCCTCTGCCACCCACCCTATGGCCTGATCTTCTTTAAGGGCAACAGGCCGCTCTGGTCTGCAACTGGATGGGAAACAGGCAGATAGGATATGTCTACCATTTCATCTCTGAGTGGATATGTCTAGACATTCTTACAGGATATGTCATCACAACTAGGGATGGGAATCGTTAAGAATTTGACAATTCCATTATCGATTTTGCTTATCGATCCAATTCCTTATCAATTCTCATTGGGTGAGGGAATAAAAGAGTACAAACGGGTGTGTTTGCATTAACTGTCTTTTATATTTCCATCTCTGCACAGAAAATATAACACATACAGTATGTACAAATAATAAGAACAGATACAGATAACACCGGGCCCAGTTCAGGGGAGACGTGCAGTGAAAGTGAAACTAAAGACCCTTTACTAATTCCTCTATTGCCACATGTCCACTACGTCGAACCAGTTTGACTCGGCTTGGCCCGTCTCCTGTTGTTGTGCACCTCATTTCCTTTCCCCTACCTTCGGAAACTTGTATTTGGGTACAACGTTTGTTGTCCACACCAGAACCGGAACCAGAACTGGGCCCGGTGTTCATTCTGCTGCTACATTCACAAGCGCCGCTGAGTAGCGAATCAAATACATGACATTCCTGTAAATGAATCACATGCTGTGGACAAATATTTGAACATATTGGAGGGATTCCACCCTTTTGAAGACATGGAAGCTTTGACAGTGTTCCAGTGGACCTGGTGTCATGTTTTTGGACCGTTTCTGCCTCAACGCCATGTTGGCTACATTCTGACCAAAACAATGCAGCATACGTGTGACGTCATTGCGCATCCACAACGAAGGTGGAATCGATAAGCTGAATCGTTAAGCAGGCAGGCAAACGATTCCAAGGAATTGAGCTACTGGGATCCGGGTCTCAAAAAGAACCGGTTCTCGATTCCCATCCCTAATCACAACCCATCCGTGACTCGTGCTCTGGACACCTGGTATTTACAGAATATAGTCTAATTGTCTAATATTATAATTTTCTAACAGAGGGAAAGGACAGATATGAAAAATTACTGATGTGTCCTATCAGGATCTGAAGCTGTGTGCTAGTACTAGTGTGTCTGTCATTCCGTGGAGCAGGAATCATGTTTTATGTGACTTTTATGTGGGATTTGGATACTGAGAAGGTTAGAAGGAGTAGGATTCTACAGGGCCAAAATCAAACCACCCTCTGAATATTCAGGCAGGAGTGGGCTGATGCAGGACCCTTCTGGAGGGCGGTTTGGAGGCCTCAGGCTGAGACTGGACCTCTTGGGCAGACAGCCAGCACATCTGAAATAGTGGTGGAGCTGGACAGGCTGCAATGCCAGACATGGTACAAGAATGACACCTAACCAGTGCAAGACGTCAGTCAGTGTGGATATAGTTAGAAAGCATGAAGCTAAGCTAATTATCACACTGCTGCAATATTGGTATCTATACAGAGGAGAACGTGGACCTGGTCGTGACTTGGGAAAAGAGGGAAGTTGGGATGACAGTAGGGGCTTTTCCATTGGACATTTGCACAAAACTTTACCGATATTTACTAAATGTCGAAAAACCAGAAGTAAGTAATGTCAGTTTTTCCATTAAATCACCAATGCGATCATTTCTTTATTTATTATCGCGAGATGACACGAGAAGTCATTCCATAAACATGGCGACAAATGTAAATATCAGGTTGATTTACAGATTTACACAGTATTGTTATAGATTATCCTTCTATATCATACTAAATTTAAAAATGATTTGTTTCCTGGTGTGTCCACACATACCGCACCATGTTTCTTTTAAAACTCTTCTTCGTCTTCCCTTGTTGTAACGTCCATTTTGTTTTATTCACGTGACTAGTTTTGGGAAAAGGTCTTTCCATTGCAGTTTTGTGTGATACAGCTACCATTTGTGCTATGCCTGAAAAACAACCTCTTGCCGGCGCAAAAACTTTTGGAGAGTTTTGACGAAATTGTTGTTTTTCCCTGAGGCAAATTTTTATGTGCAAGCTGCAAAGAAACTAGTGTTGCAAAGAAACCAGAAGATTCAACTGTGAGAATATTAGAGTCAAACCATCTCACAACTCACACATACACACACACACACAAACAGAAAGAAACAGAAACCTGTGAAAAGCCACAGACCAACGTATCTCAGGTTGATGCATGCAAACTTGACAATAATTTAATGCATTATAATGTAGTGAGTTTATCTCTTATTATCTATCACTTATATGACGTACTTTAATGCACAGACATTCAAAAACCCATAATTATATAATATACTGAAAATACAATGCACTCTCTATTTTATTGCATATTTTGTGCTGATAAATGTGCATGCGAAGGCTGTTTGTGGTACCTGTGACGAGGTGGCTGAGGTACATATATATATCTGTATGAGACCACCAGTTGCAAACACATGCAGAGGATTCACTGGTTGGTCTGAAGCCTGACTTTGTGTGTGATGCAACATTTTCTCATTAGCAAATATATTTTGTAAATGAAAAAAGTTCCATTTCTTTTTGCATTTGGTGTGTCAGTTGCTGGTCTGTACTACATTCTTGTGTTGTATGATGGTGCACTTACTGTAAAACCTTTGTGTAGGTATTTTTGTCATCTCCTGAGCTGTTGTTGTGACTGGAGCCATGAAGGACAACGTGCTGATTTTCACTTGTCTGGGTTTACTCCTTCACTGGGTGCTGCCTGTTACTTCTACAAAGGTGAGAGAAACTTTCTTCTGAGATCATTTGATCATTTGTTTTGTTCCAAGTATCACATAAAAAATGAGTTTTTATCATCACTTGGAATCCCATTTTTGTGGATGTGGGTGTTAGCTCCATTGGTTGATAATAACCTATAGCAGTGGTTTCCAACCTTTTTTGGCTCGTGACCCGATTTTAACATCACAAATCTCTGGTGACCCCAGACAGTCAAAATGGACTTTTTTTTTTTTTTGCCAACATTAATTTGTTTTTGATCATGCAATACTTTGCTATACTATATTGCAAATAAACATTAATTTTAGATGACATTTAGTCTATATAATGCAGGAGTGTCAAACTCATTTTAGTTCAGGGGCCACATTCAGCTAAATTTGATCTGCAGTGGGCCAAACCAGTAAAATAATAACATAATAATATGTAAATAATGTCAACTCCAAACTTTTCTATATTTTAGGGCAAGAAAAGTTAATTTACATTATGAAAAGGTTTACATCTACAAACTATCCTTTCAAAAGATGTGAATAATATGAACAAACTGAAAAAATAAGTGTAATTTTAACAATATTATGCCTCAGTTTGTCATTTACACATGTACATTATAACTTACAGATCACAGTGGATCTACAAACACACAAAACAATGAGTAACAGGCAGAATATTGTTAAAATTGTATTTACTTCTCTTAAGACATTTCAGGTTGTTCATATTTGTTCAGGTTATTCACATTTTTTGCAAAATTATACTTTGTTTTAGTGTAAATACATGAAAATATTTACATTTACAAAGACAAACATTTGAAGTTGTCATTATTTATATTATGATAGTATTTGACTGGTCCTGCCCACTTGAGATTGAATTGTTCTGAATGTGGAACCTGAACTAAAATGATTGTTAATATCTTAGTGTAATTCTTGCATTTCACAAATTCATCCCAAGGGCCGGACTGGACCGTCTGGCAGGCCAGATTTGGCCCCCGGGCCGCATGTTTGACACCTGTGATATAATGTATATTATTATGGACGGAGTTAGAAAAACCAGGTGTAGATTACTGCACAAAGTGAGAATTTGATTTTCCTTGGTCAGGATATGTACAGTCAGTCCAGCTTGGATTTACAAGGCTGACAATTAATACTGAACAAACAAGAACTCAAACTATGAATTATGAAAGAGCTGCAGCATCTGAAACTGACCACAATGAACATTTGACAGATAAACAGAACCACAGTGCTTCAGTTTCAGACTTACAGTTTGTCTGTTATGGATTGTGATTGTCGTTCAACTCACCATATATTTTTTATTAGTAAGTTTTTAAAAATTTCTATGAATTACTAGAAATTTCAGACGACCCCATTTCAATTTCAGGTGGCACCACGTGGGGTCGTGACCCCAAGGTTGAAAAACTCTGGCCTAATACTGCAGCCTCCAGCATCTCAGAGCTCTTCATCCTGTGGTTTTAAACTAAATGTTTATGTTTGGATTAAACCAGGCATGTCAAACATGCGTCCCGGGGGCCAAAGGGTCCAGTTTGGCCCCTGGGATGTTTTTGCCAAGTGCAAAAATTCCACAGTCTTGAATTGAATTAAGCAAAAAATAAATAAATAAATTAAAAAAAAAAATAAATAAAATAGCTTGAATAAAGGAAAAAATCTTGAATTAAGCCAAAAAAAAAATCTTCAATTAAGTTAAAAAAAAAATCTTGAATTAAGCCAAAAAAATCTTCAGTTAAGTAAAAAAAATCTTCAATTAAGGCAAAAAAAAAAAAAAAAAAAAAAAAAAATCTCAAATTTAGCAAAAAATCTTGAATTAAGCAAAAAAAAAAATCTACAATTAAGTAAAAAAAAAAAAAAAAATCTTCAATTAAGCAAAAAAAAAAAATCTAGAATTAAGCCAAAAAAAATCTCAAATTTAGCAAAAAAAATCTTGAATTAAGCCAAAAAACATCTTCAATTAAGTAAAAAAAAAATCTTGAATTAAGCCAAAAAAAAAAAAAACCCTTCAATTCAGTAAAAAAAAAATCTTGAATTAAGCCAAAAAAAAAAAAAAGCAGAATTAACAACTGAATTTTTTTTCTTTGTTTTAGTGCAAAAAATAACATTAAATTATGAAAATATTTACATTTCCAAACTATCCTGTAACACTAAAATGTGAACAAATATGAACAACCTGAAATGTCTGTAGAAAATTCAGCCCAGTTTGAACTATTTGTCTGCCTGTTCCTCAGTGTTTAGTGTCTTTGTAGATCTGATCCATAATGCACATGTATAAATGAGAAGTTGAGGAATAATATTGTTAAAACTGCACTAAATTTTCTTACATTTTTCAATTTAATTTTTTTTTTTGGATAGTTTATAAAAGTAGGTATTTTCATAACTTAATGTTTTTTTTTACACTAAAACAAAAATTTGGAGTTGTCATTATTTATAGGTTATTATGTTATTATTTTACTGGTTCGGCCCACTGCAGATCAAATTTAGCTGAATATGGCCCCTGAACTAAAATGAGTTTGACACCCCTGGAATAACAACAACAGTACTGTACTCACTGTAAAATTCCTGAAACTTGAGCACTGTTGTGACTTCCACTATTCAGGGTGAGATGCAAGTTTTGTAAAAACTGTGTAACAATTTAGGATTTTTTTTCTTCATGCTTTTCTAGATCATCTTTCATCCGCGAGAGGCCAAACCTACAACACAGAATATTCCTTTGGACATGGCTGGAAAGTCTGTTGATGATATGTACTTCAGCTGCTTCCAAAAGATGACAAACACAGTCGAAAAAAAATTTTTTCAAAACGAAATGAAGGACAGAAATTTCGCCAGTGTCTGGAATAAGACAGAAAACTGTGCAAACAACAATATAAAAAAAAAACAAGATGTTGACAAGGCTCTAAACAAAAATCATATGCAAGCAATCTGTCTTTACACAGATGGGGGCAAGGAGAAGTTTTACAGCACTTTCAATGAAGCCGTCCGAACTGGTGGCAGTACCTATACTACCTCCTTCCACTACCACTCCTTCCATTTCTGGCTTACTTCTGCCATACAGATCCTTAGAGCTAATCAACAAAAGTGTCATCCTACATACCGCAGAACTAATCTCAAGTTTAAGGGAAAAGTTAATGAAAGAATTCGGTTTGGTTACTTTGCCTCTAGTTCCTTTAACAAAAATATGACCCACTTTGGTAAAGAGACCTGTTTTTGTATCAACACATGTTACGGCGCTGACCTAAAAAAATATCCGAAATTTGGAGAAATGGAGAAGGAAGTACTTATCCCTCCTTATGAGATTTTCAAGGTAACAAAGAAAAATTCTCGTGAATGCCTACCAGAATGTAAGGTAAGATATACCTTGGAGAGCGCAGGAGTTCTGAGCTATCAGAACTGCAAAGCGGTGGGCACTTAGACTTGTATGGGAGCAGTTATACTGTACTAAGTGTGCTTAGTAAACACAACCTGAGCTTATTTCAATGCAGTTTTAAGTGTCATGTTTGAGTGTTTGTAGAGCAAATTGTAAAGCAGGGGTGTCAAACTCATTTTAGTTCAGTTCCACATTCAGCTAAATTTGATCTGCAGTGGGCCGAAGCAGTAAAATAATAACATAATAATATGTAAATAATGTCAACTCCAAACTTTTCTCTATGTTTACAGTGAAAAAAGTTAAATTACATTATGAAAAGGTTTACATCTACATACTATCCTTTCAAACAATATGAATAAGATGAACAAACTGAAAAAAAAAAAATTGTAATTTTAACACTATTATGCTTTAGTTTATCATTTCCACATCTACATTATAACGTACAGATCACAGTGGATCTACAGCAGTGGTGTCCAATCTTTTTTGTCTCCTGACCCCATTTTAACATCACAAATTTCTGGTGACCCCAGACATTCAAAACAGAGACCTTTTTTGGCTAAAATTAATTTGTTTTTGATCGTCTAATAGTTTGCTATAATATGTTGCAAATTATTGTCAATTTTAGGCAACATTTAGACTATATAATGTACATTTGTATTAGTAAGTTTTAATTTTTTTTTTATCAATTATTAGAAATTTCAGGCGACCCCAGACATTCAAAACAGAGACTTTTTTCTTTGCTAAAATTAATTTGTTTTTGATCGTGTAATAGTTTGCTATAATATGTTGCAAATAAACATCAATTTTAGGCAACATTTAGGCTATATTATGTACATTTTTATTAGTAAGTTTTCTTTTTTTTTTTAAATCAATTATTAGAAATTTCAGGCGACCCCAGACATTCAAAACGAAGACATTTTTTTTTGCTAAAATTAATTAGTTTTTGACCATGTAATAGTTCGCTATAATATGTTGCAAATATTAATTTTAGGCAACATTTAGGCTATATAATGTAAATTTTTATTATTAAGTTTTCTTTTTTTTTTTTTTATCAGTTATTAGAAATTTCAGGTGACCCCAGACATTCAAAACGAAGACATTTTTTGGCTAAAATTAATCTTTTTGATCATGTAATAGTTTGCTATAATACGTTGCAAAGAAACATCAATTTTAGGCAACATTTAGGCTATACAATGTAAATTTTTATTTGTAAGTTTTCATTTTTTATCAATTACTAGAAATTTCAGGCCACCCCATTTAATTCCAGGCGACCCCACATGGGGTCCCGACCCCAAAGTTGAAAATCACTTATCTACAGTTACACAAAATATTTAGTAACAGGTGGAATATTATTAAAATTGCATGTATTTCTCTTAAGATGTTTCAGGTTGTTCATGTTTGTTCAGGTTACTCAGATTTTTTGTGAAATTATACTTTGTTTTAGTGTAAATACATGAAAACATTTACATTTACAAAGAGAGAAATTTGGAGTTGTGAGTATTTATAGGTTATTATGAGATTGAATTGTTCTGAATGTGGAACCTGAACTAAAAGGATTGTTAATATCTTCAGTGTAATTTTCGCATTTCACAAATTCATCCCAGGGGCCGGACTGGACCCTTTGACGGGCCGGATTTGGCCCCCGAGCCACATGTTTGGCACCTGTGTTGTAGAGTTACAGCTGTATTTGTTCCATTTATCTAGAAAACATCTCATGTATTTTTGTTGGATTTAATTATGTCCATTTCTGCTCTATGTCTAAAACATGTTTTGAGTCAAAATCAATAAATGTTTGATGCTGCAAAAAAAAAGAAGAGAATTTGCATGTATTTATTTGTTTGTTTGTTTATTATGGATGGAGCAAATTACCCAAAGCAAATTACCCAAAGTGGAAAAATTAGATATAAACTGTTGTTTCAACCATACCTGAAATAGCAGTCATTCACATCCATTTACACCAGGGGTCTCAAACATGTGGCCCGCCAAAAGTTCCAATCCAATGGGAGGAATTTTCAAAGTGCAAAACTTCCACAGTCAAGGCTGTCGAATTCATTTTAGTTCAGGTTCCACATTCAGACCAATATGATCTACAGCAAAAATAATAACAGCATAATAACCTACAAAAAAATGACTCCATATTTTCTTCTCAGTTTGATGTGAAAAAAATAATATTACATTATGCCTGTAAATAATGACAACTTCAAATATTTGTCTTTGTTTTAGTGCAAAAAATAACATTAAATTATGAAAATATTAACATTTACAAACTATCCTGTAACAATAAAATGTGAATAACCTGAACAAATACGAACAACCTGAAATGTCTAAAGAAAATTAAGCACAATTTGAACTATTTTCTCCCTGTTACTAAATGTTTAGTGTCTTTGTAGATCCGACCCATAATGCACATGTAGAAATGATAAGTTGAAGCATAATATTGATAAAACTGCACTTATTTTTCTAAGGAAATTTAAGTTTTTTCAGATTATTCACATCTTTTTGGTTTGGATAGTTTATAAAAGTATTTTCATAATTTCATGTTTTGTTTTGTTTTGTTTTTTTCACTAAAACAAAGACAAAAATTTGAAGTTGTCATTATTTATAGATTATTATGCTATTATTTGACTGGTCCGGCCCACTGGAGATCAAATAAAACAGGTAGAAAGAAGCCGTGGAAGAAAACAAAAAACAAAAGCAAAACATATACATGACTTCATATGCAAAAAGGAGTGGGAGGAAGTAGACCTTATTTAATCCCACCCCTTCACCTCTTTTTTTTTTTTTTTTTTTTTTTTTTTTTTTTTTTTACATTTTTATCTATTTCTTCTTGTTTTTATACATTCTACATTCTGTGGGCAATAAAGGTTTAAAAGACCATGTTTCCCCACTGTGCATAGAACAACAAACCCTTTGAATGTTGACTGTAAACTGCATGGTTCAGTCTGGCTGCAGTGTTACTACCCTCTTCCACCACAAGGGGGCAACAGAGACCACACAGCCTCATACAGTCAATGAGCTGAGCACCACTGCTCCACTCCTGTGCTCCACTAGTGACCACAGCAACAATCTGTGGTTCTGTGCAACTGTCTCACCAAGTTTACAACAACTGAGACAAGACAAGTTTATGAATACAGTTCAATACATGAGCAAACTGCAGTGTGTTTTACTTCAAGAAATGTAACATGAAACAGGAAATAATAGAAAGTGTTGAAAAGATAAAAATATAGTAGATCTGTGTTTTATTCTGCTTCATTTCTTTTCTTATCTTTCCTTATCCTTTCTTATCTTTCCTTTTCTTCCCTTTTCTTTCCTTTCCTTATCTTTTCTCATCTTATCTTTCCTTTTCTTATCTTTTCTTTCTTTTTCTTATCTTTTCTCATCTTACCTTTCCTTATCTTATCTTTTCTTCCCTTTTCTTTCCTTTCCTTATCTTTCTTATCTTCCTTTTCTTATCTTTTCTTATCTTTTCTTATCTCATCTTTTCTATTCTTATCTTTTATTTTATCTTTTCTTTCCTTTTCTTATCTTTCCTTTCCTTTTCTAATCTCATCTTTTCTTATCTTATCTTATTTTATCTTTTCTTTCCTTTCCTTTTATCTTTCCTTTCATTTTCTTTTCTTATCATTCCTTTTCTTATCTTTCCTTTTCTTTTCTGATCTATTTTCATTTCTTTTCTTCCTTTTCTTATCTCATCTTTCCTTTCCTTTTCCTTTCTTTTCTTCCCTTTTCTTTTCTTTCCTTTCCTTTCCTTATCTTTCCTTTTCTTATCTTATATTTTCTTCCCTTTTCTTTTATCTTTTCTTATCTCATTTTTTCTATCCTTATCTTTTCTTATCTTTCCTTTTCTAATCTCATCTTTTCTTATCTTTTCTCATTTTATCTTTTCTTTCCTTTTCTTATCTTTCCTTTCATTTTCTTTTCTTATCATTCCTTTTCTTTTCTGATCTATTTTCATTTCTTTTCTTCCTTTTCTTATCTCATCTTTCCTTTTCCTTTCTTTTCTTCTCTTTCCTTTCCTTATTTTTTCATTTCTTCTTTCTTTCATTTTCTTCTCTTCTCTTTCCTTTTCTTATTTCATATATTCTTATCTTATATTTATTTATCTTATATGTTCTTTTCTTATCTTCTCTTACATTTTCTTTCTTTATCTTATCTTATCTTATCTCTGTTCATATGACTTTGCCCCATGCATCACACACCCCATGTCCACCACACATTACAAACACCATGTATTGTTTAGTCAAATCTACAGTTTTTGCATGCCAGCACATTGCACACACATTATTTGGTTACTGATCATCATAGTATTAAAAAAAAAAAAAAATATATCATCAAATCATCAATCATCAAATATATCATCAAATCACTAACTATATATATATATATATATATATATATATATATATAGTTAGTGATTTGATGAAAGCCAGAGCTTCATCAGCAGACAACAAAGGTTTGTACTTTTCATCTTTTCTTACTTGAAAGAAATAACCAATAGAAGAGTTGGTCAGTTCTTTAGCTATTTTTATATTGAATCATTTCCAACTATGAATCCTGTTTTGTGTTCATGATCAGGGGTCTCAAACTCATTTTCTTTCAGGGACCACATTCAGCCCGATTTGATCTCAAGAGGGCCGGACCAGTAAAATAATGGCATAATAATCTATAAATAATGACAACTTCAATTTTTTGTCTTTGTTTTAGTGAAAAAAAAACAAAAACAAGAAAAACACATTTAAAGTCAAAGGAACATGTATTTAAGAAACTAGAACATCACTGTTAGAACATCACAACAACATGTGTGCTGGTCCAGACCCCTGTCCCCTTAGACCCCCATGTGTGCTAGTCAAGACCCCTGTCCCCTTAGACCCCCATGCGTACTGGTCCAGACCCCTGTCCCCTTAGACCCCCATGTGTGCTGGTCCAGACCCCTGTCCCCTTAGACCCCCATGTGTGCTGGTCCAGACCCCTGTCCACATCCACATGACCCCTTTGAACATCATTCCTTACATTAGTTCCATTACTGCATGGAACTGAACAAAGCACAGGTGGACCTGACAGACCCTGGAGACCACATTGGATCTGACAGACCCTGGAGACCACATTGGACCTGACAGACCCTGGAGACCACATTGGATCTGACAGACCCTGGAGACCACATTGGACCTGACAGACCCTGGAGACCACATTGGACCTCAGATTGTGGACTCACTGTCCTCTCTGGAACTGCTGATGTCACTGTCATGTAATGTATTCTGAAATGACCAAAAATAGTCCCTTGCCTGATCACAGGTCCAGTTTTCAGGTATAAAGTGTAGTTCTCCATTAGTCCACAGGGTGGCAGCACAAAATAACTCAGTGACATCCACAGAACACACTGGTTCATTGACTGTACATCCAATGAAAAACCTCTGGTCAGTTCCTTCTTTTTCAGCTCCTCCACTCCTCGGTGCTTCGTGGTTCCTCATGAATCCATCTCAGAGAATCATCTGGAAGGATGTTTCACTGCCTTTAAAGTCACATGATGGACCGAGGAGGCGGAGCTACAGGAAGTCTGCCTCACCTTCTGTGACATCATCAGAGGGAGGGGTGAGGAGTGGAGGAGAAGAAGTGAGGAGTGGAGGAGAAGAAGTGAGGATGTGCTGCTGCTTTCACATCTGTCGATCATCTGGACTCAGCTGATCCTCACACAGTCCTGATCACAGTGCCTGTTCCACAGATCACAACCACCATCTGAAGAAAGAAGAAAATACAAACAGATCAGAAAGAAATGTTTACGGAGACATTTCTGAATTTATTCAAACCACAGAGGAATCACTAAAAATAATCAAACAGACTTCTAATCATGGAGGTGTTCACCAAACCAGCACAAACTGACATTACTTACTCCAGTCTCTCCAGTTTACAGTGTGGACTCTGAACAAGGTCCTTCAGTTCTTTAACATCTGAATCCTTCAGGTTGTTCTGACATAAGTTGAGTTTTATCAGATGTGAGGGATTGGACTTCAGAGCTGCCGCCAGATAAGAACAGCTGATTTTGGACAAACTGCAGTCATACAACCTGAATAAAGAAGAAATGATGGAGATTAAAATTAATGAACATTTCAGCCAAATATATTAAGGTTTTCAACATGAATGTGAAATATTCAACATTCATTTCAACCAAACAGTTTTTACTGACTGTAATTTTTGTAGCTGCAAGAAAAATCAAACATTAAATGGTGTCAACTATACAGTGGTTAGAAAAACTCTGTGAACCCTCAAAGTTTTCTGCATGAATTGCTCATAAAATATGATCTGCATCTCAGTCACCAGTATAGACAAACAGAATGTGTTGAACCCAAAACCACACAGCAAATGGGGGGTTAAAAGCTTTGCTCAAGGGCACATCAGCCAACAACTCTCCACCAGTCCAGGGAATCGAACCTGCGACCCTTCGGTCACCAGTCGACTCTCCAGCCAATCCAGGCCACGGCAGCTCCAATCATGGAGGACAAAATGGAATCCTGAGTTTGTCAACATGTAAACATAGAAGTAAAGTGACTAGAGTGGCTTCAGAAACAGAAAAAACACCTTTTGGAAAGAGCCAATCAGAGCCCAGAGCTGAATCCAATAGAGACGCTGTGGACTGAACTCACCAGAGCCATTCACAGCAGACATGCTCAGAATAGAGCTGAGCTGATGCAGTTGTGTCACAAAGAATGATCCCAAATGTCCCTGGACATTGTGCAGGTCAGATCAGCAGCTCCAAAAACACTGGTTTAAGGTTATTGGTGCAAAAGGAGCTTCAATCATTACATTCGCTGGGACTGTTGAAGAGTTGTGCTCAAAAAAGACATGAAATGTTATTAGTGTTTGTGTGCTATTAGCTTAAACACATTGTATTTGTCTGTACTTGTGACTGACATGGAGATTAGATCAGATTTTATGACCAATTCATGCAGAAAACTACAACATTTCAAAGGGTTCACACAACTGTTCTTGGAACTGTAAAACAACATAATGGATGTCAGTTATGTTTGTTCATAAATGAGGTTCAGCTGCTCCTAAAACAGAACTCTATCAAACTAACACTGAACTGACCACAGATCCTGTAGTTTACAATGTGAACGCTGCAGGAAATCACACAGCTCCTTCACTGATGAATCCTGGAGGTCGTTTCCACCCAGATCCAGTTTTATCAGATGTGAAGGATTGGACTTCAGAGCTGAGGCCACAGAAGAACAGCTGATCTGTGATAAACTGCAGTTAATCAACCTGAAAAAAGAATAAATCATACAGATTAAAATGTATTAATGATCCAGTCAGATGTGTTTAGGTTTTAATTGGTGACTTAACTCGACTGAAATTTACACTTTTGTTCAATCACTTTCTCATTTGTTTCAGTTCCATGTCCACAGAGTCAGTGTCTTCTACAAACACACACCTGAACACATCAGTTCACATTTGATGTAAAATAACCTTCAACCAATTAAAGCCTTTAAACTTCACCCAGTGACTCCTCCTGCTTTAACTAGAACACATGCTGTTTGTCATTAGACGACTGTCCCTCAAAGTACAATGAAAAAATACTAATGACTTCAATCACTATAGAACACATATACTGTGTGTTTCCTCTAGTTTTTCCTGCTTCAATGTTACATTGTAGAATAAAAGACAAAACCTTTGAGTGTGTGTACAGATAATAAAACATATAAACTCTAGAACAGTAACACTGAACTGACCTCAGATCCTGTAGTTTACAGTGTGGACTCTGCAGGAAATCACACAGCTCCTTCACTGATGAATCCTTCAGCTCGTTTAAACTCAGATCCAATTTTATCAGATGTGAAGGATTGGACTTCAGAGCTGAGGCCACAGAAGAACAGCTGATCTCTGATAACCTGCAATAATCCAACCTGAAGAAAGAGTCAGTGATGTAAATTAAATCCATTCAGGATCCAGTTCTATATATTTAGGGTTTAATCACATGTTTCAGACTGTTTTTGTCAGATTTCTATGTGTAAACTCAAATGTCTAAAGTGTCAGACAAATGTAAACAGTAAACAGACCAATATTTACACATTATTTCTACATGTGTATAAATCTGCATCAAATAGAGGGAATGTTTCCTTATTATTAACATTAATGTCAGTATTTAGTGAGTGTCAAACTGTTGGAATATGTTTTCATGGTTTGATGTCATAGAAATGCAAACCCCAGTGGATGATGTTCTCTATGACATCACCAAAAGTCTAAAGCTTTTCCATTGGAGCTGAAGTACTGTCCTGCAGTAAATGCAGATCATTATTCCACCACTGTCACTGATGGAAATGTTTGAGCTGAATATTCACTTTCTCTCTGATGTCATATTAGTTGGAGTGAACAAACACTGAAACTAGGACTGGTTTCCTTTGGAGTCTTTCCACCTATACATCTCTAGTTTCAGTTCAGAACTCTCATCTGTGTTGTTGTTCATTTGGGAGCGTTGTCATTAATGGATCATCTTTTCATGTGGGACAGATCATCACACTCATATGATTGGACTCCTCACTTTCTGGACCTGAACAATGACTGAACTTGTGGGACTTTCATCCTACAACCTTCAGACGTTCTACACACATAAAGGTGAACACTCCAGACTTACTTGTAGTTTGGAACTTTCACCTCCGTCATTTTGGCTCATGCTGTTTTATACTCTTTAGAGTTTTTGTCTGATTTGATCTTTGGTCAATCACATGTTTAAAAAAGCAGTTTTACAGCTTTAGATTCACTTCAGATTCCACAATTTCAACTTGATGATCATCTTGTCTATTTGAACAAATGCAGTATTTTATCATGTGTTTATTCTTTCTTTGTTGTCAACACAAAGTAAACTCTTCCTCCATGTTGAACTGTTGTCTGAATACAGTTGGTGAACATTTGAACAACAGTGTCTTCCTGTTCTTGGTGTTCTTCAGTTTCTGTCAGTTCTTTGTGTTTAGATACTGATGAATCTGTCATGACTCTATTGTACTGATGGAGTGGATTCTGATCAAATGGACATCATTATATTTCAGAGAATTCCATTTTCAGTGTCTGTCAGTGCATCCACAAACACACACACTGTTTATGTTTATGGTCATTTCAACGTACAAATTTATATTATTATTAAAAAAAAATACAATACGGGTATTTTGGATTTCATTTTGATATGTCTTATGAATTGTTTTTTCGTTTTATTGTTACAAGTTCCTTCATATATTTGTTCTCATCTCTGATGAGGCTCTGTTGTTGGTAAAACATATAAACTCTAGAACAGTAACACTGAACTGACCTCAGATCCTGTAGTTTACAATGTGGACTCTGCAGGAAATCACACAGCTCCTTCACTGATGAATCCTGGAGGTTGTTTTCACTCAAACTCAGTTCTATCAGATGTGAAGGATTGGACTTCAGAGCTGAGGCCACAGAAGAACAGCTGATCTGTGATAAACTGCAGTCATACAACCTGAAGAAAGAATAAATGATGTAAATTAAATCCATTAATGACACACATTTTATTTATTTTTAGGGCTGTGAAAATTAACGCACTAACTCAGATTAATCCATCATCATAATTAATCTGATCATAAATGTTAACGTCATTAACCCATCTGCAGCAGAATGACTGTGAACGTCTGCTCCAACACATTTGGGTCAGTTTGTCCAGTAGAGTTAGAACAGAACCAGCAGAACCCACCCATAAAGAACAGAACCAGCAGAACTGACCCATAAAGAACAGAACCAGCAGAACCCACCCATAAAGATAGAAGAGCAGAACCAGCAGAACCCACCCATAAAGGACAGAACCAGAAGAACTGACCTATAAAGACAGAAGAGCAGAATCAGCAGAACCAACCCATAAAGAACAGAACCAGCAGAACCCACCCATAAAGGACAGAACCAGAAGAACTGACCTATAAAGACAGAAGAGCAGAATCAGCAGAACCAACCCATAAAGAACAGAACCAGCAGAACCGACCCATAAAGAGCAGAACCAGCAGAACCGACCCATAAAGAGCAGAACCAGCAGAACCGACCCATAAAGACGGAAGAGCAGAAATATGAGGACAAAAAAACCCAGACGAACAGTCGACCCACAGAAAATCTTGGACCCACTCTGCAGGAAGGAGTTTTCCATTCACTGAAGCACTTCCAGATTCAAATACCACATTAACACCAAGCAGACGTTAGTCTGGATTCTGCCAACACTTGGGCTGACAGAATCCAAACTTGTGACAAACATGTTTAGTGCAAATATACTGAAAAAAAAAAATAAAGTAAGGTCCGCACAACCTGTGAGCTCCCAAAGAATTTATTAACAGACATGAGGCCAGTCGGGCTTCGACCCGAAACGTTACTGTCTTTTTTTTTTTTTTTTCATCCAATTTTTTTGGGATCCTGCACACCCTTCATTTTCTGGATATGAGTGTCGATCACCTCTAGTGCAAATATATTCCCTTCTTTCTTGAGTTTGTTTGCTCAAGCAAAATGAAACACCGTTAATACAGATAAAAAATTAATGAGATTTAATCATGAGTAATCCAAACTAATCCACAGCAACCCTGTGATTAATCTGATTAAAACTTTTAATTGTCTGACAGCACTATTTATTCTACGATCAATACAATATGTAAAGTACAAATACTAGATTCCTAAAGTCGTTCTCATTACAAGTAAAATGTAATTAAATGGTTTCAACTCATAATACTTAATGTGCAGGAAAATTATTGCTGTCAGTGTTCTTTAATTTATAACTCAGTCCATAAATGAAACAATTCATGTTTCAGTTTATTACAAATATTTAAACTCAACCCATCTGCTGATCTATGGGTTTCACTGTATGTAATATGTACATTTATTCAATATTAGAAGATGATGTTCTTGTTTAATGTTCAATCCTCTGATCTAAGCTGAAAAGGTTTCAAACAGAAAATTATAAACTCAAGAACAGACATCTGATGACAGCTTTTCTTGGTGTTATATTATTATTTTACTTTGCGTTATCTTATTTTTATCAGTATTTTGTATTTCATCGTGGTGCTTTTACTTGACTGTATTAAAAGAACATCTTCAACTCATCATATGATGTAAAATAAAGGATGATGATGGGTTTGTATGACAAAGGTTTGGTTGTTTAATGCTCACACATCTGATCATGTAAACGTGTGTGAATCTTACATATGAAACATTTAAAGTATTTTTAAAAACATTTCTTTCATCGTAGGTTTTCAGTGTCAGTTTTGGTTGTCTGAGATCAGATCAGGAACAGCTGTTGTTCCACTGGACCACATGGTGCTTCAGTAATTAGCACTATGGCCTCTGAGCAGAAGGAGGATTCCAGCACCAACTGTGTGTACCTTTGTGTGTGAGTGCTGCCTGTCTGCATGGGTTCTCTCTGGGTTCTCCAGGTTCCTAACATCCTCCTTCTTCATAGTTTCAATGGGAAATCGAAATCCCTCATAGGTGTGAATGTGAGAATGAATGGTTGTTTGTGTGTGACAGTACTGCAGTGAACAGGGTGGACCCCACTTTCATCTATAGGTAAGCAGGATCACCTCTGGCACCCCCATGACCCTCAAGAGGAAAAACAGATGGATGTGTTTGGACTGGACAGTCAGTGAACTAACCTCAGAGTTTCCAGTCTGCAGTTTGGACTCTCCAGTCCAGACGCCACTTTCACTCCTGAATCCTGTAGGTTGTTGACACTCAGATCCAAAAGTCTCAGATGTGAAGGATTAGACTTCAGAGCTGAGGCCACAACTTCACAGTGAGTCTGTGAGAGTCCACATTCATAAAGTCTATAAATACAGAATTTACAGGAAATTAATTATGAACACATTTATTGAACATCTGAGTCTGAACGAGGTCAGGATATGGTGTTGTGTGACACCAGTTTAATGAACAGTTCTAAGGTTTAAAAAAGACAAGAAAACCAGATGAATAAAATAGACGAGTATAAAGACAGATGTAATGACAGCTTCCAAACAATTAAACCAAACACCCTAGATCTGCCCCTAGTGGCTGGATGTAGTATAGTTCAGACTGTTCTCCTGTTCTATGGGACTTCAGACAAACTACACAGTCAAAGTAAACATCCAATAAATGTTCATTAGGCTGATATTTATTAAAGAAATCATTTGACTAATTACTTAGATTTGAATAAGTTACATGATGATCTTAAAATGAGTGATCGACCGCTTCAATGACCAATCAGTGTCAAGAATCCCTCAGAAACACAAACAGAAACCAATCAGTCATCTGGTGGGTGGACCTCACATCCCAGTGTCTCTACTCTGTTGACTCTGATCATACAACCATCATGGCAGTTCCCATATTTCACTTTGACATAAACACAAGACAGAGGGTCATGTGATCCATCTTTAGATTCAGTCTATGATTCATACTGTTCATATTCTCATCAGTACTTACATGGCCTCTCTGCAGTTCCTCACAGCTGGGATCAGTCTGTGTCTTCCTTCATATGATGTGTTGTACTTCTGCAGGTTCAGTTCATCCAGAACCTCCTCTGACATCTCCAACATGTAGGCCAGAGCTGAACACTGGATCTCAGACAGTTCCTTCTGTGATCTGTTCTCTGACTTGAGGAACTCTTGGATCTCCTGATGGACTGTTTGGTCCTTCATCTCCGTCAGACAGTGGAAGATGTTGATGCTTCTGTCAGGACAGATGTCCGTAGTGTTCATCTGCTTCAGGTTCATGATGACTTTATGGATGCTCTCTGGACTGTTCTCTTTTGGACCCAGCAGACTTCCTAAAAGTCTGTGGTAGGACTCCAGACAGAGGCCATGAAGAAAACGAACAAACAGATCCAGGTGTCCGTTCTCACTCTGAAGGGATTTTTTCATGACTTTTCTGAGGAAAACATCCAGGCTCTCACTGACTGTGAAATGCTTCAGAACCTCTGTGTTGTTGCTGGTGTAACAGTGGTAGATGTAGACTGCAGCCAGAAACTCCTGAACACTCAGGTGAACAAAGCTGTAGATTGTTTTCTGGAAGATCACAGTCTCTGTTTTGAAGATCTCTGTACAAACTCCTGAGTACACCAAGGCCTCTGTGACGTCCAGACCACACTGATCCAGGTCTTCTTGGTAGAACATCATGTTTCTTTTCTCCAGTTGTTCAAATGCCAGCCTCCCCAACTTCAGAAGGACTTCCATGTCTGCCTTTGTAGGCTCTTCTAGACTTGTTTCATGTCCTTTTTTGCACTTCTTCTTCCTCTTTGTCTGGACCATGATGAAGTGTGAGTACAGGTCTGTCAGGGTCTTAGGCAGCTCTTCTCTCTGGTCTGAAGTCAACATGTGCTCCAGAACTATAGAACTGATCCAGCAGAAGACTGGGATTTGACACATGATGTGAAGGCTCCTGGATGTCTTGATGTGTGAGATCATTTTGTTGGACAGATCTTCATCAGTGGATCTCTTCTTGAAGTACTCCTCCTTCTGGTCATCAGTGGTGAAGCCTCGGACCTCTGTTACCCTGTCCACACATGAAGGAGGGATCTGATTGGCTGCTGCAGGTCTAGATGTTATCCAGATCAGAGCTGATGGAAGCAGGTTCCCCTTGATGAGGTTGGTCAACAGGACGTTGACTGATGACTTCTGAGTGACGTCTGAAACAACCTGACAGTGGTGGAAATCCAGTGACAGTCTGCTTTCATCCAGGCCGTCGCAGATGAACAGAAGTTTGCAGACGCTGATCTGCTCTGCTGTGACCTTCTGTAATGTTGGATGGAAAACATGGAGCAGCGTCAGCAGACTGTACTGCTCATCTGTGACCAGGTTCAGCTCTCTGAAGGACAGCGGAACCACCAGACTGACGTCCTGGTTTTCTAAACCCTCGGCCCAGTCCAGAGTGAACTTCCGCACCGAGAAGGTTTTTCCAACTCCAGCCACGCCGTGGGTCAGAACCACTCTGATGGGTTTCTGCTGCTCGGGTAAGGCTTTGAAGATGTCCTGACACCTGATTGGACTTTCTTGGATGATCTTTTTGGAAACTGTCTCCAGCGTCCTCACCTCATGTTGGGTATGAACGTCTTCACTCTGTCCCTCTGTGATGTAGAGCTCAGTGTAGATCCAGTTTAGACGGGTTCTACTTCCTGTTTCCTCAGTTCCTTCAGTCACACATTCACATCTGCTCCTCAGACTGAGTTTATGTTCAACTACAACCAGACAACAAACACTTGAAATAAACACAGCTGGGTCAAAACATCTGTTCTCATCTGTCAGTGAATGTTAATACTATTTCATATTGACAACAGTTTCCAAATGACAAACCCTAGACCTGTTACTATGGAAACCACTGATCAGACATGGATCTGATTTATACAAACAGGAATCATTCCAAAGCAGTTTTAACAACACGGACAAGATGATTGTCACTGACCAAATACTGAATAATGTGATTGAATTTACAGAGAATCAGTGAGTTACTTTGACCATCATCCTCTGTAAAACATTTAATTTGATCAATAGGAAATAAAATCAATATTTCAGTTGATCATTTCCAACATTTGATAGAAAATGTAGTTCAGTCTAATGCAGTTCAAATGTTCTTTGTTGTGCTGCTCAGTCAGTGACAGTTGAACACATGTTGTGTTTAGTGAAGCGCAGACATGTTCAGACAGATGTCCAGTCTTACTTTGGACAGAGCTGTGGATCTGCAGCTCAGCTCTTGTTCTTGATGTTTCTTCACACTGGGGACAGGAGGAGTCTCCTGATGAACCAGACTGGTCCCAGTATGAAGTGATGCACTGTCTGCACAACCAGTGTCCGCAGCTGGTCCGGACCGGATCACTCTGGACCTTCTGACACAAAGAACAGGACGCTGGGTCCACCTCAGGAACATGAGTCCTCTCCGTCTCTCTGTGGACATCAACACATTGTTTAGAAGAAGCTTCTTCAAAGTTCTTTCAGATCAGCTGTTCAAAGGATCACATCTACACTCACAGCTCTGTGCTGGGTCAAGGACCTGGTCTGGTTGGGGATCAGACCCAGGACCTTGTTGCTGAGCAGTGCCAGTGTAAACCACTGAGCCGCCTCAACTCACAGTCTGTCTGAAAATGGCAGCTGGAAGGAATGATGAGCCTCCATTTCAGCTCACATGTCCAACCCAATGCACTGCTTGATTCTTTTGAAGCCCATGTTCAGTCAAACCCACCAGACCTGTGACCCAACAGCCTTAACCCAGCGGTCGGGTTCTGAAAACAACCCAGCATTTCTAAGTGTGTCCACACCACACAGAGGACTTCCATCTAAAACTGCTCTGGTCTTACTGGTCTGTTTCAGAGCTGATTCTCACACAAACATGTGTTTAATGTTCATTCAAATGAAGAAAACACTTCAAGCATAAAAACAGGCTCTTAGTATCTGAACCTTTACAGACATTTGGTTCAGGATTGAACGTCTTTCTTTTTGTCACATGTGAGTGAGTCTCATGTGTTTCACAGACTTTAAGGCTGTTGTTCATCTCAGAGTCTCAAACATCTTTTATTCACAGCAGCTGGAGTCCAAATGAGGAGTTTAGACCATTTCACTAAAGCTGGACTGGAAACTGTCAGTTCTACTCATACACCTGAGTTTGATTTGAACCAGTTACTGACAGGAACTGATCACATTTGACCTGCAAACTTCATCAATATACAAGCAATAAGAGTATTAACAGTAATAGTAGAGGACTGTATACGATCAAAAACACACAACTATGAACATAGAGGGTTCGGACTAATGGTTGCAGCTGTCAATCAAGACTTCAATTAGATTAAAATTCTTCTGTCAGATGAATTCATACATGTCAAATAAAGATCAGAAATAATGTCTCATCTGTAGAAACAGTCTCTTACTCTGTGTCTGAAGGTCCAGGTTCACGACTGAAGTTCAGAGGATACTCCCTGGACCGGTCACTGTTCATGGACAGACATGTGGACACTGGAGACTCTGCTCTGGGTCTGTTATACTGACCTCTGGAAACAACACAAGTACGACAGTTGGATTGGACAGTATGTTAGTGTTATTCACATCTGAACACTTCATTTTCTATCACCTTTGGTTATTATTCATGTGTGTTTTTATTCTGTCTGAAGGACACATTTGGACTTTAAAGTGGACACATCATGTCCTGTTCTGTCTGTAGTCAAATATTAAAGGTGTGTGACAGTGGACTCACTGTGGATCAGAGGGTCCTGGTTCATTACTGCCCCCTGGAGGTTCCTTTATGGACAAGCCCCTGTTTGTATCATGGGATAACTCTGCTCCGTCCTCCTCTTCATCCACACTCAGACTCATCCTGTGAACTTCAGTCAGTCTGAAAGGACAAACAGTCAAACTACTGTGAGCTCACCTCACTAAAACACTGTGTTCATCCGTCACAAACACTGACACAACAGGAAATAAGCCAGTGGACACAGAGTCCAGTAAACCTAGTGGACACTCAGCCTGGAAGGGACTCCATCCATGTTTACAGTTCCAGTCGACACCCAGAAAACCCACTGAGAGACTAGAACAGGAAAATGATCTGAATGTCAGACTCACCCTGAACCAGACGTCTTCTGTTCTTCTGTCAAAATGGAGTCTGAACTCTGAATACTTTCACTTCTGCATGGAACTGGATCAGCTGTGGACTCCTCCCCCTGCCTCCCCCTCCCTCTCTGCATTTAGTCATGTGCACTGAAAAAAAAAAAAAGTTATTATTCCAGCAGCAGGGGTGCTGAAAAAATACTGTTAAATAACGGAAAATAACCATCTGACAAAAATACAGTAATTCTTCATAATTCAAATACAGTTTTTTGTCCTAACTTTACATGAGATGTTGCATATTTTTTGGACTGTTTCACGTTTAATAAAGAATATTTACATGTATTAAAACAATCCAATTCCCTACAAATATATATAAATAATTTTCAATGAGACTCAGTTGTCCAATCCACTGATAAAAACTGTATTTGGACAGTTTATCAGTGCTTTTACATGTTATACATTCACAAAAATACATTTATTCAACATTTTTGTTGTAAAACCTCCTGTAATTACACAAGATATTTGTCAATGAACAAACAAGTCTGGTTCTACTGATAGCTTGAGTTGGCAGGAGTTTGGCCTTCCTGTCTGTGAGATGTGTGGCGTTAGGGGTAACCCCGGGTAACCCCACCGCGGTGAAGTCAGTTTGACTGTTTGACGTTAGATATTCAGATCCACCCTCTCCACCGACTCTCCGCTCAAGCTTACGCCCGGTGAGCAACTTGAGGGCCGGCAGTTTAACGTTGTATATTCGACGGGTATCCTCCTTCTCCACTACCATCATCGGCTGTCCGCTCAGGCTCACCCCGGTTGAGCAGCTCGAGGACCGGACACCCGCTTCTCACTGCAAGGCAGCTTAGGGACAGTCACAAAAAAAATTGACCCACACCTCTGGCCTGTAATTTATGATTTAAAAAAAAATGATATAAAATTGATGAAGGGATATAATTGAAATGAAAGAGGTGTGTCTTGTGTGCCCCGACTAGTACTACAAATTATGATGCTTTTGGAGTCCACAGGTCACATGACCTGGACGCTATTGAGCAAAAACCTGAAATTTATCTTTAAAAAATTGATATAAAATTAATGAAGGGGCAAAATTGAAATGTAAGAGGTGCGTCTTTTGTGCCCAGACCAGGGCTATAAATAAAAGGCCTTTTGAAGTCCAGAGGTCACATGACCTGGAAGCTATTGAGCAAAAACCTGTAATTTAGGATTAAAAAATGTATATAAAATTAATGAAGGGACATAATTGAAATATAAGAGGTGTGTCTTGTGTGCCCAGACCAGGGCTATAAATCAAAGGCCTTTTGAAGTCCAGAGGTCACATGACCTGGATGCTATTGAGCAAAAACCTGTAATTTATGAAAAAAAAAAAAAAAATCTGATAAAAATCACAGATGGGCCATAATTGATCTTTAAGATATGTTTCATGGTCCAGCAGTAGGTCTATAATCTGTAACCAATTTTGAGTATACAGTTTACTTGACACAGAGATGTCAAATTTTACCTGTTTTGAAACATTTAATGCCTTCTTAATAATGTAAGTGACAGCACTGCACCAGATCATTTATTTATTTATTTATTTATTAAATAGAGATTAATGTACACTTGATTGAATGGAGAAAATGTTTCATGGTGGCCATGAAAGACATCTAAAAGATCAAATATGGCCCTTCTGTGATTTTTATCAGATTTTTTTTTTTCATAAATTACAGGTTTTGCTCAATAGCATCCAGGTCATGTGACCTCTGGACTTCAAAAGGCCTTTGATTTATAGCCCTGGTCTGAGCACACAAGACACACCTCTTATATATATATATCACAGTGAACCTGTGCAGTTTCTATCCGACTGTCACTGTCAGAGAAAAAAGAGGAAAGAGAAGTGTTGTAAAAAAAAAAAAAATGCATCAGCTTTCTTTGAATCATCCTGTTCACTTTGAATTTGAAGTCACTTTGAATGGATTCACTTTTTTAATGATTCAAATTAACACTACTGTCAGAGTGAAAATTCAGTCCGAGTGTTCTTTTTGTTCCTTTCATGGTGTTAATTTAACTCTGTTTGAGTTCAAGGACAAAATCTGACAGTGTCAATAATAAATCCATGTGTTCATTTAACTCAGGTTGGTCAGCTTCTGAAGGGCAGCTGTGGCTCAGTTGATAGAGCAGGTTGTCCAATGACCAAAGGGTCGACGGTTCCAATCCTGGCTTTGACTGTCCACACAGCAAAATCAGAAGTGTTAATTTAACTCACACAGTGTTAATTTTAACACTTTTTCTGAGTTTATATAATTCTCACAGATTTTGAGTTAAAATTACACTTTGAAAAGTGTTAATATTTTAACTTTTTAATGGTGTTAAAATTGACTCCCATTGTGTTAACTTATGACACGACATAAGAGTACTTCTCACTCAAAATTGAGTGATTTCCTTTCACTGGGAGTGTTAATTGCTTTACATACAGAGTTACTTCATGACACAATAAAGTGTTGTTTTAACACAAACATTGTGTTCTTCCCTTTCACTCTGGGTGATCTTTCAAGAGTTCATTTATGATATTTAAGTGCATTTCTAGCCCTAAAATTAAGTTATTTCCTTTACAAAAGTGCATTAATTGACACTTTTTTTTTTTTTTTTACAATTAAGACTCATCACCAGACGTGAAAGTTCTTGCAATCACTTGCAAGGCTACAGAATTAATTCAAAACGTGTTGACAAGCTGTAAAAAAAAAAAGAAAAAAAAGAAAAAAAGAAAATCTTTGAGACATGCATCTTTTTCTTTTTATTCAAAAGATAAATAACATAGTACCATAGGAATTTATACAGTAACCATGCACAAGATAAGGCACAACTTATACACTTACAAAGAAAATAATGGCACAATATATTGGCTCTCATCTTCTCCATAAGCACTTTGTAAATCAAAGGGTTTATATGTCAAAAGACTGTCTGCTTTAACAACATCCATGTCATTACTTTCAATGACTTTGTAAGCATGCAAATGTTCGCTGAAATGATCAACTACAAGCTTGTTTACAAGGAAGCAGGTAACAGCATTAACGACAAGTATTTCCTCTATTCTGCAAAACACAGGCATTTCATGTTCAGTCTTGCTGCAAATTATTAGTCCTGGCCTGTACTCTGTCCCACTAATTGTTACCCAATTAGTTGCATGGATGTCTTGCATTACAGACTCAACATGCAAAGCTCGAGCCAACAAGTCGTGATAGTCCTTATTTTCTAAATTAATAGATTTCATTGGTCCATACTCACTACATTTTAAATGTGATGTTTCCCAATGACATGCAATTGACATTTGATGTTTTTTTTGCAAGAGATTTTGTGATATTTTTGAAGTTTTTCAGAGTGGTTTTGAAAATCCGGTGTTTTGCCTCGAACCTCATGCTCCACATATGTATTAGGGGTCCATTTTTTCGGATACAAGATGGATAGTGTATTATAAAGTGGTGTTTTGGGATCAGGTTTCTATCAGGATACAGCACTTTGAACAACTCATGATGTTCTATTATCAAATGCTTGAGAAGCACAGTCATGCCATATGTAACAGATGGAGAAAATACAATGTTGATTATTTGAAGTAAAAGCAGCAGCAAAAACCAGTTTTGGTCTCCTTCTGGTACAATGTCACCAAAAAGCAGCGGTATATTTCTTACAAGACAAAGAATCTGGATGGAATTGAGCCCTATATTGTTGCCACTACTGTCCAAGTTAATCCTTGTGGGTCGATTTTTGCGCTCCACATACCCATAGTCAAAGGCATAAATTCTGGACAACAGGTCAGGTTTGGACAAAACATTTTCTGAAAGATATCCTAACAGTAACTTCAGCTCGTATTGAGCCACGCCTTCAAGAATGTCATGCATGATATCCAAAGAAAAATTATGACAAACATGAAAAAACTGTAGGCTGTTCAGAGTTGAGTTTTTTTTCCAAACCAAACACAGATAACCTCTCTGGGTCTGACTGCAACTCATGGCAGTGCATTTCAAAAAGTTCCTTCCCATGCAATATTATCTTGGGGTCATCCTCATTGTAAACATTCTGGACATCATCTTTCTCAATCAAACATAAACGACAACAATAATGTCCACTGAAAGATTCTGTAAACCCCAAAATTGTGTGCATCCCCAAGTTGTCCCCAGTGACCTGACATATAGTGCCATGCACTTTTTCAGCAGAAAAAGGCAAATCAATCCCACAACTCTGAAGTGTTTTGATGTCATCAATCAGTGGTTCTAGGATAATATTAAAGCCATATTTTTTCAAATCTTCAGTGTGAAACAATGCAACCAAATGAATATTCATCAAGGCTGAGTTAAATTTTGGTGGCAGATTTCTGAGGACAAAATATAAAGCACTTAATTTATGAACACCACGTTTTGAACCCAGTGGGTTAGCAGTCTCAAAGTCGTCATAGAACTGGATTTGTAAAGAATTCTGGTGTTTAGAGAACAATGGATGTGTCTTATTGTAGCTTCCATCACAAAAGTCTTCATATCTGTCAGGTCTTGATGTACAAGTTTCCCCTAGGAGTTGACAAATATCAGCATTTCGGCACATGAATTTTATCGTTTCCAAAATTGGAATGTAAACAAATGTGTCATTCACTGGGACTTGGTCATATGTGCCCAGGCATAATGTAATATTTTTTTCACATCAAACCGAGAAAAAAATATGGAATCATTATTTTTTGTAGGTTATTATGCTGTTATTTTACTGTAGATCAGGGGTGTCAAACTCATTTTAGTTCAGGGGCCACATTCAGCTGAATTTGATCTGAAATGGGCCGGACCAGTATAAAATAATAACATAATATAGAAATAATGTCAACTCCAAACTTTTATCTGTTTTAGAACGAAAAAAGTAAATTTACATTATATAAAGGTTTACATCTATAAACTGTCCTTTCAAAAGATGTGAATAACATGAACAAACTGCAAAAATAAGTGTAATTTTAAAAATATTCTGCTTCAGTTTATCATTTACACATGTACTTTATAACGTACAGATCACAGTGGATCTACAAACACACAAAACATTTAAAAACAGGCAGAATATTGTTAAAATTGTATTTACTTGTCTTAAAGCATTTCAGGTTATTCACATTTTTTTATGAAATTATACTTTTAGTGTAAATACAAGAAAATATTTACATTTACAAACAGAAACATTTGGAGTTGTCATTATTTATATGTTATTATGATAGTATTTTACTGGTCCTGCCCACTTGAGATTGAATTGGTCTGAATGCGGAACCTGAACTAAAAGGATTGTTAATATCTTAGAGTAATTTTTTTATTTCACAAATTCATCCCAAGGGCCGGACTGGACTCTTTGACGGGCTACATTTGGCCCCTGGGCCGCATGTTTGACACCTGTGCTGTAGACCATATTGGTCTGTATGTGGAACCTGAACGAAAATGAGTTCAACAGCCTTGACTGTGGAATTTTTGCACTTTGAAAATTCATCCCACGAGTCGGATTGGAACCTTTGGCGGGCTGCATGTTTGAGACCCCTGGTCATGATTATAGAAAATGTTATTTTTATCAAGCATACAAGAATAAGCCCAAATTCAGGACATTTTGTGGTTAAATTTAGTTAATTTCAACCTTCAAAGTAACAATTTTAAGGTGTTTCTCTGATAACTAAACAAGAAATAATAAAGAATCCATACTCTTTTTGACCTGAACTTTTTTTTTTGTTTGTTTTTAATTTTTCCTTCAAGTTTTTTGCAGAAAACATGGAAAACCTGCAATCAGGAGTAAACAACCAGTCGAATGGAGAATGCGTCCTCTGTTTGCACTCTCCTGTCTTTTTCCCAATAGTCCTGTCTTACATCGTTGCCTTTTTTCCAGTTAATTGCTGGGTGATGTGGCTGATGAAATCATCTCCTATGTTCTGGACAGACAAGATGGAAGTGTCTGAATTCCACTTGGTCCTTTTTTGGATTGCTTGGGCTTCCCACAATCCTTGTAAGCTTTTCCATACCTGAGCTGACAAGGACTGCAACAGACATCGTCAACATTTTATTTGCTGCCAGGATCCAGTTCCAGTGTGGTGTGTGCATGGAACGTTACGTAGCAGTCGTACACCCGGTGTGTTTCCTCAGGTTCAAACCCCTGAGGTACAGAATGACATTTTGTTGCGTTGTTTGGCTGCAGTCTATCCTGTTTGGTATAGTCCAAATATTATCCTGCATTTTTAATCCAGTAACAATGTATATGTATATATCTTTATTCTTTATCGTCTTTATTCTTGACTCTTTCTTCTGCTTATCAGTTCTCTGGGTTCTGAAACAGCCCTCACCGGGGAAAAAACAGACAGAGGGGTCCAAAATGATAAAGAGAAGGGCTTTCAATATAGTCCTACTGTTCCAGGTGACCACAGTTGTGGGCTGCGTACTGTTGTTCATCATGCTCTTCTTGATGAACAAAGTTAATATGAGCGTATATTGTGTGTTGCAGCCTTTAGCTTATGCTTTAGCTGTTTGGCTCGGGGCTATATATCCTCTTCACTACCTGCACAGGTCTGGAAAAATACCAGTTTCAAATGAACGCAAGATTCAGAATAAGAAAGGTTAAAACACATATGCTTTGTTTCTGTATGAATACTTTTGGCAATATAGTGTATATGCACAGACATATGAGTGTGAGACACATCACACACTTAGAGCTTATCACCAGAAGACTTCACATGAGTCTATTTAGAGACTTTATGTAGGGGTTATCCCATACTCGTACCCTGGGGCACCGCTACCAACTTTGGGCCCGCAAAAACATAATCATGCTGGGCCCCTGCTACAAGAAAATCACTAGAAACAATCTGTTAGAGCTGGGGGGTTAGTGGCTTGTGATTGTTGGAGCAATGCAAAGTGAAAGTGAAACTGAAGACACATTACTATTCCTCTAAGGTGGGGTACACACTTAAAGATAATCGGGCTGTTTTTGTCCCGATTTTCCCCCTTCCCGACCAAGGATGGCATACACCAGAATATTTTATGTCTTATAAGATTGTTCTATCAGATTATTCCGGTGGTCTGAGGTGTGTTAAGAGTGAATGTGTCCCGATAATCGGCTCTGAAACAGGTCAGGGCCAACAATCGTAAATATTAAACTTGTTCAATATTTACGACAAAAAATCTTCGTGTGTGGGGAAAGCCGACAACTCCCAAGCACAGTCCCGCACGGGTCCACTTTTCTAAACCCACACCCGCGTACATTAGACCCGCAACCTGACCCGACCCGATATTAAACGCATTGTCTAGACATTACACACTTTTAAGGGCTTCATTTTTGCCTAAAACACACATCATCATTAAATCTCTGATATGTGCCACTCAGTGATGCCTGTGGCCGGATGTAAACAGACGTGAAGTTCACTTCAAAATAAAACCGGATGTGGATCAACCACGGTGAAATTAGAGGATGACCATCATTAAATGCCCTGCAAATTATTTTCATCCACAAATTTTTATTTTTTTTTAAACCAATTTTAGAAATATAAAAGTGAATTACAGTGTAATAGCTGATTGGACTAATTAAAAGATCTGGACCAGAATCAGAAGACACTAAATTCGGAAGGAGCCACTGTACTGAGCAACAATAAAGAGGCAAACGCAGAAGTAACAGTTGAGTAGCCACTCTTATAATTTTTTACAGTGGATAAAGTAAATTGTATGGTTTGTACAGAATACAAAAATAATAACCCAAACTGTCAGAAAAAAGGAAAAAATATCGTGTGCACACTTGAAACAAAAAATGTCTGTTGGGGCCCTTAAATAAAATAGAAGTTTTTGCAGGTTTTCTTGTTGTAAAGTTATTGCAAGTTCACCTGATTCCAAAAGTCCTTGCAGTGTAATGTAAGTGTATCATATGTGTGTGAATGAGTGGGTACGTGGATATCTCCTCGGTGCTGATGTTTCTTCAGGGTGGTTGGCTCGCCATCTATCACAGCAGGAAGTTTGTCCTGAACCTCAAATTCTTCCGTCCTCAAAAAAAAAACCTGACCAGTAGACAGGTCACACAATTTACATTCAACATCGTCCATTCTCTGATGCATCATTAGGGATATCAAATGTCAAAAGATGTACACCATTACATCTAATTCTGACATGAATCTTCATCTCTATTCAAATCTTAAATCTCTATCTCAGTTGTACAACGTTCAGTCTTAAGTGTATCATTTATGTGAACTAAACATTAAAGTGCTCACACATTTACCTGTTCATGTGAACAGTGTCTCAATAATACTTATGGTAAGTAACCATTAACATTCAAAATATCATTTACCATAACCATATCAGAACCATGTGAAAAAAAACATAACAATACACATTTTGAGTTAGACACAGAGGTATTAAAGAAGTGTGCTTAATGTACTCTTACACTATAGGCCTATTTATGTGAGAGAACCGCACCAAAAATTACCCTCTAGTTACCTTAAACTCAACTGAAATAACATAACTGTTTTCAATAATCTGCATAATACAAAATAAAATATTGCTTTACATTCATCACAACATGCCAAATTACTCTTTTTTTTCCCCTTTAAATTGGCATTAGGAAAATTAAACACTTCCCCTTTAATTACATACACATCAGCATAAAATAACACAATGTGCATATAAAGCATTGCACCATTATTCACTTTAGTTCATTCTTATAACTGTAGTAGCACCACTGTTTTCTTTCAACATTCAGAAAACCAAGAGGAAAATCGCACCATAGCAGCTATAAAGGTGTATTTCTCACCGTTGCTCTCTGTGTATCAAGGCGGAGCCCGCCGATGTCGGACCTCGCAGCGGCTCTCTGGATGAAAGGTAAGCAGTTAGCCTCTTCGGCACAGAGCTAGCATTAGCATGGACGACGACGGTAAGCGTCAACAAGTTTACTTTTTTTCCCGCCGGATAATTGACTCGTCTTACCGACGTAACTCTCTCCTTCGTTCAGTCACTCGGCTCTGGACCTCCCGTGGGTGAGTATTCCGATTCTCTCTTTTCTCCTTTTTCACAGGTAAACTCCAGGTTTTTCTCCCGCTTTTCTCTTCCTCTTGGCAGGCAGCTACCCTCTCTCCTCTGGCTGAGATCGGAAAAGGACCGGAAGAGCAATGCGCCTGCACTTCGCCTCTGAGCCGACAGGCTGAGCGTGGCCTGCGTAGCCTCTGATTGGCTGTTGAGAACTAGGTACCCCTTTTGGGACCGTACAAGCTGAGCGGTGCATTCAAATGCAATAGGATAACCGACACTTTGCCGATGTAAAACAAATAAAGAAAATAAACAGTCTCTCCTTTTACTGTACTCTAATAACTGTGTGTGTTTTACACCTGGCTACATTTTCACTTCCTTGCCCGCTACCCATCAGCATTTTTTTTAAATTTTACCTGGGCCTGTACTGCGAAAATTCTTCTCTCTTTTTTATTTACCCATCCCTGCATGTTTTTGCAGATTACCCGAACCTTTTTTCTTGGGGGTATACCCTTCCCGATTCAGGACTCCTGAGTCATACTATCTTTCTTCTTCTTCATTTTTGTTAGATTACGTTTGATCATGCGAGATTTCTGGCTTGGAGGACTAGATTCTAGATCGGTGGTGGGACAGAATTGTTATGTGTGTTGAGATTATCAGAGCACACCACACACAGTACGATCAAAACTGTTCAATGCCTGATTTTTTTTGTCTGTTTTTCATTTGCAGATGTTTTCTTGGTTTACATCATTTCTTTATTTGCAGAGCATTTGATGATTATGCATGTGTTTTTGTGTCTTGTGGCACATTTTTTCATTTGCACCACGTTCCTCTTTTTGTACCTAATTAGACTTGTGTTTGAGTTTGTGAATTTGCATCGTTTCTGTACCTGCAGCCGTTTTCTCTGAGACGCATTGGACCGTTGCAATGTGTTTGGCCCTTGTCGGCCACTATATGTATGGGCCCCCCAGGAATGCTGGGCCCCATGAATTTGTCATGTTTACCCCCTCTTAATAGTGCCCCAGCCCATACCACTTCACCAAGACCTCACAGCGTTTTGTTAAGGATTCCTGAAAAACATTGCATGAAAACCTCAAACTTTGCCAAATCCTAAAATTCTACTCAAAACCGTTTGCATAGAACAGTGTTTCTCAAAGTGTGGGGCAGGCCCCCCGGGGGGGTGCGAAGGCATGCCAGGGGGGCATGGGATCTCTCCTGGGTGGTTGTTTTTTGTTTTTTTTTTCTCCTTCAGGTTAGAACATGTAGCAGGTGGACCTAATATTTTAGTGTTGGAGCACCCTGGACTCATTTTAGGGACGTACAACAAACAAATCTACAGCCATGTTGATCTGTCACTAGACTAGACAAAGAGTTTAGGTTTGGAGAATGGACAAGGACTGGACTGGAAAAGAAAAATGTGGAATGTTTCTGTTTTTGCACAGTGTGTACAGTTAACACTTTAATGTTCTGAGATGTGCAGTGTAAACGGGCTCATTGACCCAGTGATATTGTTAAAATGTTCATCTTTATTACCAAAATTTGTTTGTTGTTCTAAAAAAAAAAGTAATTTTATTGTCATACTTGTAAGATTATTGTGCATTTCCAATTGTTATTTGGAAAAATATTGTCTCGGAGCAGTTTTGTTGAGTTTATTTCCATTATTCAAGCAAAAATCTAAGTTATTTTCAATTTGAACAACAAATTATTCAAGGAAAAGCAAAAAGTATTGTTACAATATTGACGTTTCTTTCAATAAAACTTATAATTGCACCACTGTTACAATGTTGCTGGGGTTGGGGGGGGCCTGGAGATTTTTTGTCCTCCAAAGGGGGGCCCCACAGAAAAAGATTGAGAACCGCTGGCGTAGAACAAGACGTCAATCATCTTTTATATAACAAGCAGCACCGTTACAAGCTGTAACCTGTGAATGACTTGAACTCAATAGAAAACAGGCTCAACAAGTATCATACAAAGACAGAAAACCTTGAGATAACTATGAGATCGTACCATTGGGTTCATTTTCAGGGTTTAAAGGATGTAAAGAGGCAGTAGAGGGAAAGTCAGGGTGGATACTTAAAAATATATGACCTGAATGTGAACGTGTAACGCAGTGGTTCCCAACCTTTTTTGATGCGTGACCCCATTTTAACATCACAAATTTCTTCCAACCCCAGACGTTCGAAACAGAGACATTTTGACATTTTGCTAAAATTAATTTGGTTTTAATCATGTAATAGTTTGCTATACTATGTTGCAAATAAATGTTAATTTTAGACAACATTTAGACTACATAATGTATATTAATATGGACAGAGGCAGTAAATCCAGGTGTAGATTACTGCACAAAGTGAGAATTTCATTTTGCTTTGTCAGGATATGTACAGTCAGTCCAGCTTGGATTTACAAGGCTGACAATTAATACTGAACAAACAATAACTCAAACTATGAATTATGAAAGAGCTGCAGCATCTGAAACCGACCACAATGAACATTTGAAAGATAAACAGTACCACAGTGTTTCAGTTTCAGCTTCACAGTTTGTCATGTCTTTAATGGATTGGGATTGTCTCTATCAGCTAACCATATATTTTGTATCAGTATGTTTTGTTTTGTTTTTTAATTTTGATCGATTACTTAGTGATGGGTCGATGAGGCCTCATGAAGCGTGTCGACACAATGACACACTGTGTTGATACTGTGTTGATACTGTGTCACTGAATACTGACACCTGCTGGACCTTAAAAATCCCTACAGGCAACCTTGTGTACAGACTCAAGTGACACTGATTTAATGACCTAGTATATACAATAATATAATTTAAGTCATTGTATTTTATATTGTATTATTTCATATCTTCATTTAAATTTAAAATATCTTTGATATTTTTAGATACAGTTAATAAATAATGTGAACATGTATCATAACATGAAAATCTAAGTGAACGTGTTGTGAATGAGGATGCTTGTGGACTGGGATTTTTTTTTTTTTTTTTTTTTACAAATTTTTATTCAAAAAAATAAGCCTTTCCAAAGTTTTGGCCTTCAGCCGATTTCGCTTTTTTGATGCAATTTCTCCGGCTTTAGAAAATAATCGTTCACATGGCACCGAGGAGGCTGGTGTGCAAAGAAACTGTAAAGAGAGCTGAAACAGGTGGGGGTAATTTCTTCTTTGACTGTCCCAGTATTTCAGTGGATCACTGGAACGGGGGATGTTGCCTTCTGACATGTATCTCTGGACCTCAATTATTGTATCTGCTCTAGTGTTGGTGGTTTGCCTGCCGACTTCATTGTCCAGATATTGCCACAGGTTGTCTAAGAAACAACAGATGGGTATTTTAGTACATGATTTGCAAACAATTAAATGCACAAATAAACAGATAAGGCTGAATAACATGCCTGAAGCTGTTGCCGAGGAAGGTCCAGGCTGTGGCTGGGCTGATGTGTGGCCCATTAAAGCAGCACATTCAGCTCTCAGTCTACTTATTGCTTCGCTACATTTGTTGGAACTTCGGAAACCGAGTGATTTAAATCTTGGGTCAAGAAGTGTTGATAGTGTCAACACAGTCAGTGACTCCAGATTGGAAGCAGTGTCAGTGACACCACGCCTAAGGTGTTCATGTAGTTGTATTGCGTCAGGTGTGTGCAAATTTGAAGCATTATGCTCAACTGCATGATAAAGCATTTTCATCATCGGGATGACCTTGGACCCAGAAACTCTCTTCTCTTCTGACAACTCCACTGTGGCCTGATAGAAAGGAGCAAGCACAAGCAGTGTCTCTGCTCTGACTATGCACTCGTCTGCCGTCAGTGGAGTAATGTTAGTGCTGAGCGAGGCAAGAGGTACCCACACTGGTTCCTTCTCATCATGTAGCCTTGATAGCATCTGATATGTGTTGTTCCAGCGTGTTGGTACCTCATTGATGAGTTTTAGGGTTGGCCGTCCCATCTGTTGCTGCACTTGAGCAAGCTTCTCTTTTGCTGTAGTGCTTGATCTAAAGTAGGAAACAATTTGCCTGGATTTGTTTCTTATTGCTGTAAGTGTTGGTATTTGATCACATGACTTTTTTACAAATAAATTAAGAGTGTGTGCGATGCATAAATTACCAATACAGCGACCGCAGAGAAGTTGTAAAATGCCTGTATAGGCCTACCTGTGTTCATTCCTGGCGCAGGCCGGTTTGTGTCCTCATTTTCATGAAGTGCTCTGTAGTGCCTGAGCATTGAAGATGTGCTTTTGTTTGTGTATGATAGTTCTGTTTGACAGATGGGACATTTAACCTGCAGTAAAATTAAATGAATGAATAAAACTTACTTTAATTCACTGAATTAATGTTAACTTTGAAATGGATTTTAACACTGACAGATCCAGTGGAAACTGAGGATCAGGATGAAACAAGTAAATAGAAAAAAATACCTTCGTTGGCGAAATATGATCAAAGTGATCCCACCTGGCCGAAACCTTTCTTTTCCTGCTGGGCTCCATAGTGACAAGATAGAGGGGGAAAAAAAAGCGCTACTACAAATGTTGGCAGTCGTTTGGGATACATCCCGGTGAGAGATGCGCTTCCCTTTAAACACAGTTTGGCGACACAGTGACACAGCGACACAGCAACTGTATCGGTCACGTGACTTTCTTAAAGCGATACGCGCACCGACACGGGGTTTGCTCCATGAGCTCGACGCCTGTGCCGACGCATCGGTGTTGCCGGACCCATCACTACGATTACTAGAAATTTCAGGCGACCCCATTTGAATTCCAGGTGACCCCACTTCGGGTCCCGACCCCAAGGTTGAAAAACACTGGTGTAATGTTTGTATCTTGCAGATGCATCCAACGATGGCAATGCGTGGCATGAGAAGTTACTAGTTATAAGATGTGGTTAACCCTCATTTCTGCTGATTAAATGCTGAGTTTCCCTGCTTCTAAAATAAATACGACCTGTTGACCCTGTGCATATGAATGTACAGCATTTTGAATCTATAGTTCACTTCGTTTGTCTGTTTAATAAAAAATAAAAAAAAGTTCTATGTATTGATGGCTTTCTCTGTGACACAATATAATGATATCGAAGGGAAATTCTTTGTAGAAAAACACTTAAACATTGACACATACAACTCAAACACATGCACGTGATGTTGCACTCGTATGTTCCACTAAGCACTATTTTGGAATTAATATTTTAGCAGCTGTCACACTGTCCATCTCCAAATGTAACAATAATTGTTGTGTTTGGGTGGAATATGTAATATAATAGAAACTGTCATATTTTAGCCTTCATTTTAACATTTACTTTCGGCTACATTATTGGTTCTAGTCACAAAGGAAACACAGTAGAGAAGTAGAACAACAGTCATGAAGTTCTGGAAGGAGTTTTAACCTTTGCACCATAAGCAGTGACAAGAACTATAACCACTGTGCTTTTTCTGTCACTATCACTCTTAAACTCTTGTGTGGTTTCTGTATGCATTTCCACCATAACCAGTGACAAGAACCATAACCACTGTGCTTTTTCTGTCATTATCACTCTTAAAATCTTGTGTTGTTTCAGTGTGCATTTCCCCCAGCATGAAAACCACCACACAACAGCTAGCGAGTCATTTACACCCACAACATAAAGGTAGCTAAGAATATCTAAAGCTAAACCTTACTGTTCTATATTCTGTCCATATGTCGTTTTATTAGTAGTGGTTTAAGGAGGTTATGTTTTCATCAGGGTTTTTTTTTTTTGTCTGTTAGCAGATTGTGATGAAATTTTCAGGAAATGTTGATACTGGGACAAGGAACAAATTATTCAATTTTGGTGGTTGTGGTGTGTGTGGGGGGACAATGATCTGCCTTTGCGGAGGTCTGCGCGCTCCGAGTGCTTTTCTGGTTCTGTCTATTTCCTGGTTGAGGATGATGGAGGCTGCACTGGAGGCTCATGTCAATATCAGATGTTCACTGAAACTTTCAACAGTTACAGAGAAGTGGTGAACCCTTAACATCAGAACAAGGGAATACTGTTGGTAAAATCATCTATAAACAGATTTTACATATACCACATGAATGCACTGCATGAAACACAGACAGCTTCATTTAGAATCCCCAGAGATCCACAGCTTATACATGTTCCAAGAAAATAAGGCTTAAACATGGAAACATGATGGTCAGAAATAGTCACGGAAAATTATTAGACCACCCTTGTTTTCCTCAATTTCTTTTTTATTTTAATGCCTGGTACAACTAAAGGTACATTTGTTTGGACAAATATATTGATAACTAGAAAAGCACTTGGAGAACGCAGACCTACGCCAAGGCAGATCATCATCAACCCCGCCACCCCCCCCCAATCACCACCAAAATTTAATCATTTGTTCCTGGTTCCTTCCATAACTTTTTGAGTCATCTTGCTAACAGACAAACAGACATACCCCGATAAAAACATGACCTCCGTCATTCCTTGGTGGAGGTAATAAGAAAAATAGTCCATATTAGTTTAATTTCAGAGCTGATATCTAACCATTTTCCATGTTTTCTTGATAATAACCAAAATCACTTCAGTTCTTACATTAATAGCTATGGCATTGTACTGCCAAAAACAGTGCTTTTATTCATTCCATGTTTTCTTTTCTGTCTGTTTTAGTCACATGATACACACAGGAGATAGTATTTGATTGCATAACCATTGTTTTTAATGACTTTTGATGATCTAATCATTTTTTTTCCACTCATTTTTTCTTTGTTTCTTCTAACTACAGTATCTGTTTTTCCCTCTGTTGTTTCGACACGACTCTTGGTATGGACCCAAATACAGCGAGACACACTGGTCAGTGGTCAAAAAAGGATTTATTAAACAATGTTCTCCAATTACAAAAATGGATTAACAAAAGGTGAAGCACAACATGCTCAAAACCCTATTAACTAGAAGAGAAGTACAACGTACTTTTTACAAACTAAAAACCTGAGGTAGAAAACATGTGGTTCAAGATTCTAGATACTTATCAGATGAAGCTCTTCTCAAGATCACAGACAAGGACGCACTGACAAGAGACAAAGGGAGCAGGGAGAATATATAAGGGAGGCAGGGGTCAAAAACAGGTGTGGACAATAACGAGGGGAACACCAGGTGCAAACAATGAAGGGAAAGGGAAGACAGAGACAAGACTGACAGTGTGCAGACAAAAAACAGGAATACAAACCACATCACCAAAATAAAACAGGAAGAGACCAAAAACTCCTTAAAAATCAACATAACCGTCGACGCATGACATCTGTCACCTGATGAAACTGCAAACAGGACACCTTCTAGTGCACAACCATCCAGAATCTGGGCAGTTGTTTAATCACATATTCCAGAGCCATTTTCTTTGCCTTATTTCATAGTTTTACAAGGTTGCAGACCACAGCAAAATGGCACATGACATATCAGTGACTTTTGCTTACTTCATAGAATAAGGGTCTATTGTTTTACCTTTGTGAGTTGCAGTAGTGCTTCATCATCCCATGAGTCCAGGAAGTGTCCATTGAGATACAAAGCTGACTCAGGGTGTTTTTTTTTTAATTTGTTTTTTTAACATCTAATTAGCTAGTTGGCACTGAATCATTTTTATGCACCTCACCGTTCATCTGGTTGTTATGAGGGTGATAGAAAAATTCTGTGATACACCGAGACAAAAGACAGAGTCACTGGATTCTGGAATCAGAAGACTTTACTTGGAAGGAGTCAAGTACATACAGCAAGATGCAGCAGCTGACTGACTAACACCAGGAAATCTAAGATCTTATAAAAAAGCATGAATATTACAACCATTGGTCCAAGTGTCCAAACATAATGATGGTTTAAAAGGCTGTTATAAACTGTGAAACAATGTGTCAAAGCTCCTCTGATAATAACAGTGCTTACACACACACCTTCACAGACCAGTTTCACACACTCACTCACTCAGCGATCGCTGGCATCTCCTCACAGACACACACTCATGTAGACAGAGTTTCCTGCTCCAAAACGCAATACCCCTGGGACAATAATCTTTAACATGTGCATGGAGTTATTATTCCTGTGGTCTTCTCACACAGACTATGGACTTTACCCAGGTAATTCTAAATAATTCCCTCAAGAATCAGTACATGTCTAAGTTGCTAGATTCTAGCTCAAAGGGGGAAATACTCTTCACAGAGCTCCTGTTGATCCCAACTGGGACATCAGATGGTAGTGGTCTTAGAATATCACACACTTGGCCCAAACTGCTTTACCTCTGAAATCAATTTTGAATTACCAAACATTCCATCTTGGATAAGACCAAAACCCTTATCCTTAGGAAACCTGAAAACAGGTAAATCTCACTGGACCCTCTAAACCAGCTGTAAGGCAGCTGCAGTACATCCAGAACGCTGCTGCTTGAGTCCTGACTAGAACCAGGAAGTACGACCATATTAGTCCTGTGTTCAGATCTGTGCACTGGCTTCCTGTCGCTCAGAGAATAGACTTTAAAACAGCTCTGCTGGTCTATAAGTCTGTCCATGGTCTAGTACCAAAGCACATCTGTGACATGTTGGTCCCATATGAACCATCTCAGACCCTGAGAACCTCAGGGTCTGGTCTTTTGCTGGTGCCCAGAGTCAGGACTAAACACTGTGAAGCTGCATTTCACTTCTACACACCTAAACTCTGGAACAGTCTTAATGATGACGTCAGACAGACCTCCACTGTGACAATGTTTAAGTCCAGGCTGAAAACGAATCTGTTCAACTGTGCATAGAACAACTGAAAGGGTTCTATCTGCACTCTTCTCTTTTACTTTGATTTAATTGATTATTATTTATGTTTTATTATGTTTTAATTGTAATTGTGTGTTTTTAATCTGTCTCTTTTCCATTTTTGTAAAGTACTGTGAATTGCCCTGTGTATGAATTGTGCTGTACAAATAAACCTGCCTTGCCTAAATCCAATTACCAAACATTCCTTCTTGGATAAGGCCAAACCCTTATTCTCAGGAAATCTCAAAACATACAAAATTATTTATTAACTAATCAGAACCTGAGAATTCAGCGAGTTTGTCGTCAGCTCCGGTGGATCCCGTCACCTTTTCCTCCCTTCCAACGGGCTCTGGCCTCTTTTTGATCAGCAATTCAGCTGGAGGGCTTTCAGTTAGGAATCCCAGATTCCACCGTGCATGGATTTCAGCTCCCGATTGGGTAAGGAAAATGGACGTTGGGATCCGGCTCAAAGGAACAAGCTGATAGAAAAATTCTGTGATACACGCTGAGACAAAAGACGGAGTCGCTGGATTCTGGAATCAGAAGACTTTATTTGGAAGGAGTCAAGTACATACAGCAAGATGCAGCAGTTGACTGACTAACACCAGGAAATCTAAGATCTTCTAAAAGAACATGAATATTACAACCATTGGTCCAAGTGTCCAAACATAATGATGTCGATCAAGTTCACCATTAGCTTAGGTATCCAAAACACAGTGATGCATGGGTTCAGTGACTGCGTTTGCACTCCTCTGCCACCCACCCTATGGCCTGATCTTCTTTAAGGGCAACAGGCCGCTCTGGTCTGCAACTGGATGGGAAACAGGCAGATAGGATATGTCTACCATTTCATCTCTGAGTGGATATGTCTAGACATTCTTACAGGATATGTCATCACAACTAGGGATGGGAATCGTTAAGAATTTGACAATTCCATTATCGATTTTGCTTATCGATCCAATTCCTTATCAATTCTCATTGGGTGAGGGAATAAAAGAGTACAAACGGGTGTGTTTGCATTAACTGTCTTTTATATTTCCATCTCTGCACAGAAAATATAACACATACAGTATGTACAAATAATAAGAACAGATGACACCGGGCCCAGTTCAGGGGAGACGTGCAGTGAAAGTGAAACTAAAGACCCTTTACTAATTCCTCTATTGCCACATGTCCACTACGTCGAACCAGTTTGACTCGGCTTGGCCCGTCTCCTGTTGTTGTGCACCTCATTTCCTTTCCCCTACCTTCGGAAACTTGTATTTGGGTACGACATTTGTTGTCCACACCAGAACCGGAACCAGAACTGGGCCCGGTGTTCATTCTGCTGCTACATTCACAAGCGCCGCTGAGTAGCGAATCAAATACATGACATTCCTGTAAATGAATCACATGCTGTGGACAAATATTTGAACATATTGGAGGGATTCCACCCTTTTGAAGACATGGAAGCTTTGACAGTGTTCCAGTGGACCTGGTGTCATGTTTTTGGACCGTTTCTGCCTCAACGCCATGTTGGCTACATTCTGACCAAAACAATGCAGCGTACGTGTGACATCATTGCGCATCCGCAACGAAGGTGGAATTGATAAGCTGAATCGTTAAGCAGGCAGGCAAACGATTCCAAGGAATTGAGCTACTGGGATCCGGGTCTCAAAAAGAACCGGTTCTCGATTCCCATCCCTAATCACAACCCATCCGTGACTCGTGCTCTGGACACCTGGTATTTACAGAATATAGTCTAATTGTCTAATATTATAATTTTCTAACAGAGGGAAAGGACAGATATGAAAAATTACTGATGTGTCCTATCAGGATCTGAAGCTGTGTGCTAGTACTAGTGTGTCTGTCATTCCGTGGAGCAGGAATCATGTTTTATGTGACTTTTATGTGGGATTTGGATACTGAGAAGGTTAGAAGGAGTAGGATTCTACAGGGCCAAAATCAAACCACCCTCTGAATATTCAGGCAGGAGTGGGCTGATGTAGGACCCTTCTGGAGGGCGGTTTGGAGGCCTCAGGCTGAGACGGGACCTCTTGGGCAGACAGCCAGCACATCTGAAATAGTGGTGGAGCTGGACAGGCTGCAATGCCAGACATGGTACAAGAATGACACCTAACCAGTGCAAGACGTCAGTCAGTGTGGATATAGTTAGAAAGCATGAAGCTAAGCTAATTATCACACTGCTGCAATATTGGTATCTATACAGAGGAGAACGTGGACCTGGTCGTGACTCGGGAAAAGAGGGAAGTTGGGATGACAGTAGGGGCTTTTCCATTGGACATTTGCACAAAACTTTACCGATATTTACTAAATGTCGAAAAACCAGAAGTGCGTAATGTCAGTCTTTCCATTAAATCACAAATGCGATCATTTCTTTATTTATTATCGCGAGATGACACGAGAAGTCATTCCATAAACATGGCGACGAATGTAAATATCAGGTTGATTTACAGATATACACAGTATTGTTATAGATTTTCCTTCTATATCATACTAAATTTAAAAATGATTTGTTTCCTGGTGTGTCCACACATACCGCACCATGTTTCTTTTAAAACTCTTCTTCTTCTTCCCTTGTTGTAACATCTGTCAACATTAATTTTTTTTTATTCACGTGACTCTAGTTTTGGGAAAAGGTCTTTCCATTGAAGTTTTGTGTGATACAGCTACCATTTGTGCTATGCCTGAAAAACAACCTCTTGCCGGCGCAAAAACTTTTGGAGAGTTTTGACAAAATTGTTGTTTTTCCCTGAGGCAAATTTTTATGCACAAGTTGCAAAGAAACTAGTGTTGCAAAGAAACCAGAAGATTCAACTGTGAGAATATTAGAGTCAAACCATCTCACAACTCACACACAGACACACACACACACACACACACACACACACACACACACAAAGAAACAGAAACCTGTGACAAGCCACAGACCAACGTATCTCAGGTTGATACATGCAAACTTGACAATAATTTAATGCATTATAATGTAGTGAGTTTATCTCTTATTATCTATCACTTATATGACGTACTTTAATGCACAGACATTCAAAAACCCATAATTATATAATATACTGAAAATACAATGCACTCTCTATTTTATTGCATATTTTGTGCTGATAAATGTGCATGCGAAGGCTGTTTGTGGTACCTGTGACGAGGTGGCTGAGGTACATATATATATCTGTATGAGACCACCAGTTGCAAACGCATGCAGAGGATTCACTGGTTGGTCTGAAGCCTGACTTTGTGTGTGATGCAACATTTTCTCATTAGCAAATATATTTTGTAAATGAAAAAAGTTCCATTTCTTTTTGCATTTGGTGTGTCAGTTGCTGGTCTGTACTACATTCTTGTGTTGTATGATGGTGCACTTACTGTAAAACCTTTGTGTAGGTATTTTTGTCATCTCCTGAGCTGTTGTTGTGACTGGAGCCATGAAGGACAACGTGCTGATTTTCACTTGTCTGGGTTTACTCCTTCACTGGGTGCTGCCTGTTACTTCTACAAAGGTGAGAGAAACTTTCTTCTGAGATCATTTGATCATTTGTTTTGTTCCAAGTATCACATAAAAAATGAGTTTTTGTCATCACTTGGAATCCCATTTTTGTGGATGTGGGTGTTAGCTCCATTGGTTGATAATAACCTATAGCAGTGGTTTCCAACCTTTTTTGGCTTGTGACCCGATTTTAACATCACAAATCTCTGGTGACCCCAGACAGTCAAAATGGACTTTTTTTTTTTTTTTTTGCTAACATTAATTTGTTTTTGATCATGCAATAGTTTGCTATACTATATTGCAAATAAACATTAATTTTAGATTACATTTAGTCTATATAATGCAGGAGTGTCAAACTCATTTTAGTTCAGGGGCTACATTCAGCTAAATTTGATCTGCAGTAGGCCAAACCAGTAAAATAATAACATAATAATATGTAAATAATGTCAACTCCAAACTTTTCTATATTTTAGAGCGAAAAAAGTTAATTTACATTTTGAAAATGTTTACATCTATAAACTATCCTTTCAAAAGATGTGAATAACATGAACAAACTGAAAAAATAAGTGTAATTTTAACAATATTATGCCTCAGTATATCATTTACACATGTACATTATAACTTAGAGATCACAGTGGATCTACAAATACACAAAACAATGAGTAACAGGCAGAATATTGTTAAAATTGTACTTACTTCTCTTAAGACATTTCAGGTTGTTCATATTTGTTCAGGTTATTCACATTTTTTGCAAAATTATACTTTGTTTTAGCGTAAATACATGAAAATATTTACATTTACAAAGAGAAACATTTTAAGTTGTCATTATTTATATGTTATTATGATAGTATTTATGATAGTAAATCTTAAATTTAGCAGAAAAAACCCTTGAATTAAGCCAAAAAAAAGAAGCGGACTTAACAACTGAATTTTTTTTCTTTGTTTTAGTGCAAGAAATAACATTAAATTATGAAAATATTTACATTTCCAAACTATCCTGTAACACTAAAATGTGAACAAATATGAACAACCTGAAATGTCTGTAGAAAATTCAGCCCAGTTTCAACTATTTGTCTGCCTGTTCCTCAGTGTTTAGTGTCTTTGTAGATCTGATCCATAATGCACATGTATAAATGAGAAGTTGAGGAATAATATTGTTAAAACTGCACTAAATTTTCTTACATTTTTCAATTTAAATTTTTTTTTTTTTTTGGATAGTTTATAAAAGTAGGTATTTTCATAATTTAATGTTTTTTTTTACACTAAAACAAAAACAAAAATTTGGAGTTGTCATTATTTATAGGTTATTATGTTATTATTTTACTGGTTCGGCCCACTGCAGATCAAATTTAGCTGAATATGGCCCCTGAACTAAAATGAGTTTGACACCCCTGGAATAACAACAACAGTACTGTACTCACTGTAAAATTCCTGAAACTTGAGCACTGTTGTGACTTCCACTATTCAGGGTGAGATGCAAGTTTTGTAAAAACTGTGTAACAATTTAGGATTTTTTTTCTTCATGCTTTTCTAGATCATCTTTCATCCGCGAGAGGCCAAACCTACAACACAGAATATTCCTTTGGACATGGCTGGAAAGTCTGTTGATGATATGTACTTCAGCTGCTTCCAAAAGATGACAAACACCGTCGAAAAAAAATTTTTTCCAAAAGAAATGAAGGACAAAACATTCTCCAGTGTCTGGAATAAGGCAGAAAACTGTGCAAACAACAATATGAAAAAAAAACAAGATGTTGACAAGGCTCTAAGCAAAAATCATATGCAAGCAATCTGTCTTTACACAGATGGGGGCAAGGAGAAGTTTTACAGCACTTTCAATGAAGCCGTCCGAACTGGTGGCAGTACCTATACTACCTCCTTCCACTACCACTCCTTCCATTTCTGGCTTACTTCTGCCATACAGATCCTTAGAGGTAATCAACAAAAGTGTTATCGCACATACCGCAGAACTAATCTCAAGTTTAAGGGAAAAGTTAATGAAAGAATTCGGTTTGGTTACTTTGCCTCTAGTTCCTTTAACAAAAATATGGCCCACTTTGGTAAAGAGACCTGTTTTTGTATCAACACATGTTACGGCGCTGACCTAAAAAAATATCCGAAATTTGGAGACATGGAGAAGGAAGTACTTATCCCTCCTTATGAGATTTTCAAGGTAACAAAGAAAAATTCTCGTGAATGCCTACCAGAATGTAAGGTAAGATATACCTTGGAGAGCGCAGGAGTTCTGAGCTATCAGAACTGCAAAGCGGTGGGCACTTAGACTTGTATGGGAGCAGTTATACTGTACTAAGTGTGCTTAGTAAACACAACCTGAGCTTATTTCAATGCAGTTTTAAGTGTCATGCTTGAATGTTTGTAGAGGAAATTGTAAAGCAGGGGTGTCAAACTCATTTTAGTTCAGTTCTAAGTTCAGCTAAATTTGATCTGCAGTGGGCCGAACCAGTAAAATAATAACATAATAATATGTAAATAATGTCAACTCCAAACTTTTCTCTATGTTTACAGTGAAAAAAGTTAAATTACATTATGAAAAGGTTTACATCTACATACTATCCTTTCAAACAATGTGAATAAGATGAACAAACTGAAAAAAAAAAATTGTAATTTTAACACTATTATGCTTTAGTTTATCATTTCCACATCTACATTATAACGTACAGATCACAGTGGATCTACAGCAGTGGTGTCCAATCTTTTTTGTCTCCTGACCCCATTTTAACATCACAAATTTCTGGTGACCCCAGACATTCAAAACAGAGACCTTTTTTGGCTAAAATTAATTTGTTTTTGATCGTCTAATAGTTTGCTATAATATGTTGCAAATTATTGTCAATTTTAGGCAACATTTAGACTATATAATGTACATTTGTATTAGTAAGTTTTAATTTTTTTTTTATCAATTATTAGAAATTTCAGGCGACCCCAGACATTCAAAACAGAGACTTTTTTCTTTGCTAAAATTAATTTGTTTTTGATCGTGTAATAGTTTGCTATAATATGTTGCAAATGAACATTAATTTTAGGCAACATTTAGGCTATATAATGTCAGTTTTTATTAGTAAGTTTTAATTATTTTTTTTATCAATTATTAGAAATGTCAGGCGACCCCAGACATTCAAAACAGAGACATTTTTTGGCTAAAATTAATTTGTTTTTGATCGTGTGTAGTTTGCTATAATATGTTGCAAATAAACATCAATTTTAGGCAACATTAAGACTATATAATGTAAATTTTTATCAGTAAGTTTTAATTTTTTTTTTTTATCAATTATTAGAAATTTCAGGTGACCCCAGACATTCAAAATGAAGACATTTTTTTGCTAAAATTAATCTTTTTGATCATGTAATAGTTTGCTATAATATGTTGCAAATAAACATTCATTTTAGGCAACATTTAGGCTATATAATGTACATTTTTAATCGTAAGTTTTCATGTTTTACCAATTACTAGAAATTTCAGGCCACCCCATTTAATTCCAGGCGACCCCACATGGGGTCCCGACCCCAAAGTTGAAAATCACTGATCTACAGTTACACAAAATATTTAGTAACAGGTGGAATATTATTAAAATTGCATGTATTTCTCTTAAGACATTTCAGGTTGTTCATGTTTGTTCAGGTTACTCAGGTTTTTTGCGAAATTATACTTTGTTTTAGTGTAAATACATGAAAACATTTACATTTACAAAGAGAGAAATTTGGAGTTGTGAGTATTTATAGGTTATTATGAGATTGAATTGTTCTGAATGTGGAACCTGAACTAAAAGGATTGTTAATATCTTCAGTGTAATTTTTGCATTTCACAACTTCATCCCAGGGGCCGGACTGGACCCTTTGACGGGCCGGATTTGGCCCCCGAGCCGCATGTTTGGCACCTGTGTTGTAGAGTTACAGCTGTATTTGTTCCATTTATCTAGAAAACATCTCATGTATTTTTGTTGGATTTAATTATGTCCATTTCTGCTCTATGTCTAAAACATGTTTTGAGTCAAAATCAATAAATGTTTGATGCTGCAAAAAAAAGAGAATTTGCATGTATTTATTTGTTTGTTTGTTTATTATGGATGGAGCAAATTACCCAGAGTAAAAAGCCCAAAGTGAAAAAATTAGATATAAACTGTTGTTTCAACCATACCTGAAATAGCAGTCATTCACATCCATTTACACCAGGGGTCTCAAACATGTGGCCTGCCAAAAGTTCCAATCCAATGGGAGGAATTTTAAAAGTGCAAAACTTCCACAGTCAAGGCTGTCGAATTCATTTTAGTTCAGGTTCCACATACAGACCAATATGATCTACAGCAAAATAATAACAGCATAATAACCTACAAAAAAATGACTCCATATTTTCTTCTCAGTTTGATGTGAAAAAAATAATATTACATTATGCCTGTAAATAATGACAACTTCAAATATTTGTCTTTGGTTTAGTGCAAAAAATAACATTAAACTATGAAAATATTAACATTTACAAACAATCCTGTAACAATAAAATGTGAATAACCTGAACAAATACGAACAACCTGAAATGTCTAAAGAAAATTAAGCACAATTTGAACTATTTTCTCCCTGTTACTAAATGTTTACTGTCTTTGTAGAGCCGATCCATTATGCACATGTAGAAATGATAAGTTGAAGTAGAATATTGATAAAACTGCACTTATTTTTCTAAAGAAATTTCAGTTTTTTCTTCCTTTTTTGTTTGGATAGTTTATAAAAGTATTTTCATAATTTCGTGTTTTGTTTTGTTTTTTTTTCACTAAAACAAAGACAAAAATTTGGAGTTGTCATTATTTATTATTTTACTGGTACAACCCACTGGAGATCAAATCGGGCTGAATGTAAATAAATAATAAATAAATAAATAAATAAATAAATAAATAAATAAATAATTAAAAATAAATAAATAAATACATAAATAAATAATAATAATAATAATAATAATAATAATAATAATAATAATAATAATAATAATAATAAATAATAATAAAAATAGATAATAATAAATAAATGAAAATAAATGAGTTTGAGACCCCTGATATACACCTTCCATCCTTTACATGTAAATCCAGCTAAAAGTCTTAACTATATGTGACAGTGCATAGTTAAGATAATACTGACCTTTTTGCATAAAGTCTTTGAATAGGACAGAAAAGCAGATTAGCAGAACACAACTGATCTCTCTGGATTTAACCTCCAGTGGGCCGGACCAATAAAATAATAGTATAATAATCTATAAATAATGACAACTCCAAATTTTTGTCTTTATTTTAGTGAAAAAAACAACAACATGAAATTATGAAAATATTTTTATAAACTATCCAAACCAAAAAGATGTGAATAATCTGAAAAAACTTAAATTTCCTTAGAAAAATAAGTGCAGTTTTAATAATATTGTACTTCAACTTATTATTTCTACATGTGCATTATGGGTCGGATCTACAAAGACACTAAACATTTAGTAACAGGCAGAAAATAGTTCAAATTGTGCTTAATTTTCTTTAGACATTTCAGGTTGTTCATATTTGTTCAGGTTATTCACATTTTATTGTTACAGGATTGTTTGTAAATGTTAATATTTTCATAATTTAATGTTATTTTTTGCACTAAAACAAAGACAAATATTTGAAGTTGTTATCATTTATAGGCATAGTGTAATATTTTTTCACATCAAACCAAGAAGAAAATATGGAGTCATTATTTATTTTTTTTTAGGTCATTATGCTGTAGATCACAGGTTTCAAACATGCGGCCCGGGGGCCAAATCCGGCCCGCCAAAGGGTCCAGTCTGGCCCTTGGGATGAATTCGTGAAATGCAAAAACAAGATATTAACAATCCTTTTAGTTCAGGTTCCACATTCAGACCAATTCAATCTCAAGTGGGCAGGACCAGTAAAATACTATCATAATAACATATAAATAATGACAACTTCAAATGTTTCTGTTTGTAAATGTAAATATTTTCATGTATTTACACTAATACAAAGTATAATTTTGCAAAAAAATGTGAATAACCTGAACAAATATGGACAACCTGAAATTTGTTTAAGAGAAGTAAATACAATTTTAACAAGATTATGTCTGTTATTAAATGTTTTGTGTGTTTTTAGTAACACTGTGATCTGTACGTTCTAATATACATGTGTAAATGATAAAGTGAGGCACGATATTGTTAAAATTGCACTTATTTTTTTCAGTTTGTTCATGTTATTCACATCTTTTGAAAGGATAGTTTGTAGATGTAAACCTTTTCATCATGTAAATTTACGTTTATCGCTGTAAAACATAGAGAAAAGTTTAGAGTTGACATTATTTATATATTATGTTATTATTTTACTGGTTCAGCCCACTGCAGATCAAATTCAGCTGAATGTGGAACCTGAACTAAAAGGAGTTTGACACCCCTGCACTATATCATATTGGTCTGTATGTGGAACCTGAAAGAAAACACCTTGACTGTGGAATTTTTGCACTTTGAAAATTCACATACGCATTTGGCCCCCGGGCTGCAGGTTTGAGACCCCTGATTTAACAGTTTCGTTACTTGTTTTGGCCTGAGTAATCCTGCCATCTGCTGGTGGAGATGCTGTACACGTCAGTTCTGTCATGTCTTGTTTCCCAGAATTCCACTGGTGGAAGACCAATTAAATTACAACTCGTGGCTTATTTACTGTTTGTCTTCCCAACAAATGCGAAAATCCAACCGAAATCCACAAAAAAATGTTTTAAAAGGGCTAACATGAACATAATTACCTTTTTTTTCCCCCTCCTCTCTCTTCTTCTCTCCTTCTTCTTTCTTTTATATCTTATTCTTATTCCAGGAAATGTTATTGTACTTTTAGAATGTAAACTCCTTTTCATGTATTTGACTGTAACTGTTCAGCCTGAGCGTACTTTCCTATATCTGTCACATTCAACGGTTTTCTTCCAGTATGTTAGTACTTCGTAATCTACAGGGTGGGGAAGAAAAATTTACAATATTTTGAGGCAGCGATTGAAACACAGTGTATGACCAATTAGTTTATTGAAAGTCATGAGAATTTATTTGCCACAAGAAAATGTACATAATAGAAAATGTTTTTATTCTATGTGTCCTCCTTCTTTCTCAATAACTGCCTTCACACGCTTCCTGAAACTTGCGCAAGTGTTCCTCAAATATTCGGGTGACAACTTCTCCCATTCTTCTTTAATAGTATCTTTAAGAAAGCTGACATTGCTGTGTGATGTTCTATTGGTAGCATGTTCTAAAACGCCCCAAATAGCAGAATCCAGAGGGTTTAGATCTGGGCTAGAAGGCAGCCATAAACATGATTCCCAAAAATTGCTAAAGTTGGATTTGTTGCTGTTGTCAACAAGTGTTTTGGTGTTCTTGTGTAAGATTTTAACTTCAAATCATATTTTACTGCATTTCTAACGGTCTTGTTGTCTACCTCAAGTTCAATTGCCATTTTTCTCATGGATTTGGTTGGATCCTTTAGGATTTTGGATTTGAGAGCTTTAATAAAAGCTTTGGTACGTTTTTTGTTGCTTCCTCCGCTTCCAGACTTTCTCGTAATAGTTTTGCTCATAGTCATTCTCTTCTTTCCATTATAAACAGTCTTTATGGACACTCCAACTATTTTTGAAATCTCCTTTGGTGTGACGAGTGTATTCAGCAAATCACACACTCTTTGACGTTTGCTTTCCTGATTACTCATATGGGCAAAAGTTTCTGAAAAGGTATGGATAATAGTGTTAGGTATGATTATGACATCAATATATGTTTGGTTTCAAAACAATTGACATAGTGCCTGCTGAGAAAAAACAACTAAATGTTCATTGTAAATTTTGCTTCCCCACCCTGTATGTGATGTATTATTATGTCGGTCATTTGTCCAGGATAACAGATGAAATTAGCTTCTCTAGTAAATCTGGTGCATTCATCTTGTACTTTGCAACTAAGGCCAATAAACCCTGTCCTCTTTTGGCATGCCGCCTTATTCTTATAAGGTGGAAGGAACCTGCCCCACCCTCTGTTGGACAGGTGATCTCCTACCTTAAACTTGAAAAAAATCTGGTATACATTACATGGATCTGAACAGAAGTTTCATAAAGAGTGGAAATCTTTTTTAATCTTTTTTGACAATCCTACAACACATGTACAAGGTCCTTAACAAGTTCAGATGTATGCATGTATGTAACACTCTGATATGTGAATTTATTTTTATTTACAGTGCCATATTGTATATACATATAGATCTGGTGACAGCAAGGGGTTTGGGAAGGTTAAGCGTTTTTTTTGTTTGTTTTTTTTTGCCTTTTGTTTTGTTTTTTGTTTTTTTATGTGTTTGAATGCCTGTGTGTATTCTGTGTATTATGTATTTGAAATTTAATAAACATATCTTAACAGAATAAACACTGTCCTGTAACCAAATAAATAAATACAAATATAATGCATAAAGACATTTTAGCAGATAGAATAGAATAGAATAGAATAGAATAGAATAGAATAGAATAGAATAGAATAGAATAGAATAGAATAGAATAGAATAGAATAAGCTTTAGTGTCATTGCAAAAATATAATGGTACAATGCAATGAAATTTTGTCTTTATGCTGTGTAAAGTGCCAAGAATAAATGCACAAGCAGTTATAAAAGCAGTTAGAAGCCGAATAAATAAATAAATAAATAAATAAATAAATAAATAAATAAATAAATGAAGTAGAAATTAAAGCAAAGAGAAACCAGGATGTGGTTCTTTTCCAATATTTTTGTTTTTACCTCTGCCAGGAGATATTGTGACCACTTTGCTTTGTTTGTTTGTTTGTTTGTTTGTTTGTTTGTTTGTTAGCAGCTTTACGGGAAAACTATTCCAACCATCTTTACCACATTTTCCCCACAGATAGGCCTAGGCCCTGGGACAAACCCATTAAATTTTGGGCCAAGTCGGCCAAACTTCAAGGTCACAGCAAGGTCACAAAATCTCCAATTTTCCTATCTGTCATCATTGAGCAATTTTCAAAGATTCATAAAAAAAAACTCAAAATGACTCCGATTAGCCTAAAATTTGATCCACCCGTAGCTTATAACAATATCTTGTATCTGGCACAAAATTGTCCACATCCACTGTGGAATGTGGACTCTGCGGACTTTTCAATCTAACATTGAAAATCCCATTTACCACATTTTTCATTAAAACTCAACAAATATTGATTGGAATCTAATATAATTTGACATACACATGACTGGTACCAAGCTTCAACTGTTTCTGCTGTATGGAACAACCTTGAAACTGTTTAATTTACAAAGAAAGAGTCGATCCACACATGCATACCATTCGGGGTACTTGGCGGAGGTTTGCGTTCTCTGAACACTTGTTGTCAAAAGGATCTTAAAACTCATCTTGTGACATACAGTCATCACAGAGAGTAGGTGTCAAGTTAACAAAAAATGTTACCGTTCACATATTTTTAAAAATTATTATTTATCGTTTATTTTTGTGAGAGACTACTTTGTGACCAGAGTTGCTCATTTAACAAAAAGTTGACAACTAAATAGTATCAGTAAGTTCATATGAATAGAACAATAACATGTAACTGTACTTGCCTATTTTATGCACAATTTAATTTAATTTTATTTATTTTTTAGTTTAGTTTATTTCAAATATGCAACAAGACAAAGTAATCTTACTTAATCCTTAGAAATAAAACAGGTAGAAAGAAGTCGTGGAAGAAAACAAATAAACAAAAACAAAACATATACATGATTTCATTTGCACATTCGAAAAGGAGTGGGAGGAAGTAGAACTTATTTAATCCCACTCCTTCACCTCTTGTTTTTCTTTTTTTTTTCTTTTTTTTTTTCTTTTTTTCTTTTTCTTTTTTTTTTTTTTTTACATTTTTATCTATTTACACTTGTTTTTATACATTCTATATTCTGTGGGGAATAAAGATTTAAAGGAACATGTTTTCCCTCTGTGCATAGAACAACAAACCCTTTGAATGTTGACTGTAAACTGCATGGTTCAGTCTGGCTGCAGTGTTACTACCCTCTTCCACCACAAGGGGGCAACAGAGACCACACAGCCTCATACAGTCAATGAGCTGAGCACCACTGCTCCACTCCTGTGCTCCACTAGTGACCACAGCAACAGTCTCACCAAGAACCTCCTACCTTCAAAAGTTTAGAACAACTGAGACAAGACAAGTTTATGAATACAGTTCAATACATGAGCAAACTGCAGTGTGTTTTACTTCAAGAAATGTAACATGAAACAGGAAATAATAGAAAGTGTTGAAAAGATAAAAATATAGTAGATCTGTGTGTGTGTGTGTGTGTGTGTGTGTGTGTGTGTGTGTGTGTTATTCTGCTTCATTTCTTTTTTTTCTTTTTTTTCCTTTCCTTTTCTTTCCTTTCCTTTTCTTTTCTTTCCTTCCCTTTTCTTTCCTTTCCTTCCCTTTTCTTTCCTTTTTTTCTTACCTTATCTTTCCTTTCTTATCTTTTCTTATTTTATCTTTTCTTTCCTTTTCTTTCTTATCTTTCCTTTTCTTCCCTTTAATTTTCTTATCCTATCTTTCCTTTTCTTATCTTTTCTTTTCTTCCCCTTTCTTTCCTTTTCTTTTCTTATCTTTTCTTATCTTTCCTTTCCTTTTCTCATCTTATCTTATCTTTTCTTATCTTTTCTTTTCTTCCCTTTTCTTTCCTTTTCTTATCTTACCATTCCTTTCTTATCTTTTCTTATTTTATTTTATCTTTTCTTTTCTTTTCTTTCCTTTTCTTCCCTTTTCTTTTCTTTTCTTTTCTTTTCTCATCTTATCTTTTCTTTCCCTTTTCTTATCTTTTCTTTTCTTCCCTTTTCTTTCCTTTTCTTTTCTTACCTTTCCTTTCTTCTTTTCTCATTTTATTTTATCTTTTCTTTTCTTTCCTTTTCTTTCTCTTCTTCCCTTTTCTTTTCTTTTCTTTTCTCATCTTATCTTTTCTTCCCTTTTCTTATCTTTTCTTTTCTTCCCTTTTCTTCCCTTTTCTTATCTTACCTTTCCTTTCTTATCTTTTCTTATTTTATTTTATCTTTTCTTTCCTTTTCTTCCCTTTTCTTTTCTTTTCTTTTCTATCTTATCTTTTCTTCCCTTTTCTTATCTTTTCTCATCTTATCTTTCCTTATCTTATCTTTTCTCTTCTTCCCTTTCCTTTCCTTTTCTTATCTTATCTTTCCTTTTCTTATCTTATCTTATCTTTTCTTATCTTTTGTTTTCTTCCCTTTTCTTTCCTTTTCTTATCTTTTCTTTTCTTATCTCATCTTTTCTATTCTTATCTTTTCTTATCTTTCCTTTCCTTTTCTTTTCTTGTCTTTCCTTTTCTTATCTCATCTTTTCTTGTCTTATCTGTTCTTATTTTATATTTTCTTTCCTTTTCTTTCCTTTCATTTTCTTTTCTTATCATTCCTTTTCTTTTCTTATCTTTCCTTTTCTTTTGTTTTCCTTTCTGATCTATTTTCATTTCTTTTCTTCCTTTTCTTATCTCATCTTTACTTTCCTTTTCTTATCTTTTTCATTTCTTTTTTCTTTCATTTTCTTTTCTTTTCTTCTCTTTCCTTTCCTTTTCTTATTTCATCTCTTCTTATATTTATTTATCTTGTATATTCTTCTCTTCTCTTACATTTTATTTCCTTATCTTATCTTATCTTATCTTATCTTATCTTATCTTATCTTATCTTATCTTATCTTATCTTATCTTATCTTATCTTATCTTATCTTATCTCTGTTCATATGACTTTGCCCCATGCATCACACACCCCATGTCCACCACACATTACAAACACCATGTATTGTTTAGTCAAATCTACAGTTTTTGCATGCCAGCACATTGCACACACATTATTTGGTTACTGATCATCTTAATATATATATATATATATATATATATATTTATATATATATATATATATATATATATATATATATATATATATATATATATATATATATATATATATATATATATATATATATAAAAAAACTAAATTACTGTAAGTGATTTGATGAAAGCCAGAGCTTCATCAGTATGAAATAACCATCAGCAGACAACAAAGGTTTGTACTTTTCATCTTTTCCTACTTGAAAGAAATAACCAATAGAAGAGATGGTCAGTTCTTTAAATAGTTATTTTTATATTGAATCATTTCCAACTATAAATCCTGTTCTGTGTTCATGATCAGGAGTCTCAAACTCATTTTCTTTCAAGTTCCACATTCAGCCCGATTTGATCTCCAGTGGGTCGCACCAGTCAAATAATAGCATAATAATCTATAAATAATGACAACTCAAATTTTTTGTCTTTGTTTTAGTGAAAACCCCCACACAAAATTATGAAAATACTTCCCTTTATAAAATATCCAAACAAAAAAGATGTGAATAATCCGAAAAAACTGAAATTTCCTTAGAAAAATAAGTGCAGTTTTAACAATACTCTACTTCAACTTATCATTTCTACATGTGCATTATGGGTCGGATCTACAAAGACACTAAACACTTAGTAACAGGCAGAAAATAGTTCAAATTGTGCTTAATTTTCTTTAGACATTTCAGGTTGTTCGTATTTGTTCAGGTTATTCCCATTTTATTGTTCCAGGATAGTTTGTAAACGTTAATATTTTCATAATTTAATGTTATTTTTTGCACTAAAACAAAGACAAATATTTGAAGTTGTCATTATTTACAGTCATAATGTAATATTTTTTCACATCAAACTGAGAAAAAAATATGGAATCATTATTTTTTTGGAGGTTATTATGCTGTTATTTTACTGTAGATCAGGGGCGTCAAAGTCATTTTAGTTCAGGGGCCACATTCAGCTGAATTTGATCTGAAATGGGACGGACCAGTATAAAATAATAACATAATAATATATAAATAATGTCAACTCCAAACTTTTATCTGTTTTAGAGTGAAAAAAGTAAATTTACATTATATAAAGGTTTACATCTACAAATTATAATTTCAAAAGATGTGAATAACATGAACAAACTGAAAAAATAAATGTAATTTTAATAATATTATGCTTCAGTTTATCATTTGCACATGTACATTAGAACGTACAGATCACAGTAGATCTGCAAACACACAAAGCATTTAATAACAGACAGAATATTGTTAAAATTGTACTTACTTCTCTTAAGACATTTCAGGTTGTTCATATTTGTTCAGGTTATTCACATTTTTTTTATGAAATTATACTTTGTTTTAGTGTAAATACATGAAAATACTTACGTTTACAAACAGAAACATTTGGAGTTGTCATTATTTATGTGTTATTATGATAGTATTTTACTGGTCCCGCCCACTTCAGATTGAATTGGTCTGAATGTGGAACCTGAACTAAAAGGATTGTTAATATTTTAGTGTAATTTTTTTATTTCACAAATTCATCCCAAGGGCAAAATTCATCCACTGGACCCTTTGGCGGGCTAGATTTGGCCCCTGGGCCGCATGTTTGACACCTGTGCTGTAGACCATATTGGTCTGTATGTGGAACCTGAACGAAAATGAGTTCAACAGCCTTGACTGTGGAATTTTTGCACTTTGAAAATTCATCCCACGAGTCGGATTGGAACCTTTGGCGGGCTGCATGTTTGAGACCCCTGTTCATGATTATAGAAAATGTTATTTTTATCAAGCATACAAGAATAAGCCCAAATTCAGGACATTTTGTGGTTAAATTTAGTTAATTTCAACCTTCAAAGTAACAATTTTAAGGTGTTTCTCTGATAACTAAACAAGAAATAATAAAGAATCCATACTCTTTTTGACCTGAACTTGTTTTTTTTTTTTTTTTTCATTTTTCCTTCAAGTTTTTTGCAGAAAACATGGAAAATCTGCAATCAGGAGTAAACAACCAGTCGAATGGAGAATGCGTCCTCTGTTTGCACTCTCCTGTCTTTTTCCCAATAGTCCTGTCTTACATCGTTGCCTTTTTTCCGGTTAATTGCTGGGTGATGTGGCTGATGAAATCATCTCCTATGTTCTGGACAGACAAGATGGAAGTGTCTGAATTCCACTTGGTCCTTACAGAGCTGTTTTTTGGATTGCTTGGGCTTCTGACAATCCTTGTAAGCTTTTCCATACCTGAGCTGAAAAGGACCGCAACAGACATTGTCAACATTTTATTTGCTGCCAGGATCCAGTTCCAGTGTGGTGTGTGCATGGAACGTTACGTAGCAGTCGTACACCCGGTGTGTTTCCTCAGGTTCAAACCCCTGAGGTACAGAATGACATTTTGTTGCGTTGTTTGGCTGCAGTCTATCCTGTTTGGTATAGTCCAAATATTATCCTGCATTTTTAATCCAGTAACAATGTATATGTATATATCTTTATTCTTTATCGTCTTTATTCTTGACTCTTTCTTCTGCTTATCAGTTCTCTGGGTTCTGAAACAGCCCTCACCGGGGAAAAAACAGACAGAGGGGTCCAAAATGATAAAGAGAAGGGCTTTCAATATAGTCCTACTGTTCCAGGTGACCACATTTGTGGGCTGTGTACCGTTGTTCATCATGCTCTTCTTGATGAACAAAGTTAATATGAGCGTATATTGTGTGTTGCAGCCTTTAGCTTATGCTTTAGTTGTTTGGCTCGGGGCTATATATCCTCTTCACTACCTGCACAGGTCTGGAAAAATACCAGTTTCAAATGAACGCAAGATTCAGAGCAAGAAAGGTTAAAATACACATGCTTTGTTTCTGTGTGAGGCTGCTCCCTGTTTTCCTGAATGTAAATGATGGAGCTGTTGTCATGCCATCCTGTCACTGCACTTTACCACAACTGTCACAATGGAAAAGTGGGTGAAAAGAGCAGATCTAGTAAAAAAAAAAAAAAAAAAGAGTGTGGTGTAAATGCTAATAGATACAGAAATAGGATAAGGTTTGTTTGTCTAGTGTCTTTCAAACTGATGACAGGTTATACAGTAGTGGAAAAAAGTTTTTGAACACCAATATTTGCAGAAAAATCTTTTTTGTGTGTCAAAAGGTGTGGATATGTCAGACAGAATCATATGCAAAACTTCTTTTTTAATTTTTGCCCCACCCATCAAAAGGGGAGGCAAGGGGTATTCTTTTTGGTTTGGTTTGTTTGTTTAGTAACACTCGAGCAGCAAATCTGTTGGTTGAATTCATACCAAATTTGGTTTATAGATTACCAGTGATCCAGAATAGATCAGATTACATTTTGGGAACAGTAGGTCAAAGGTCAAATTTTTCATGAATTTGTTTAAGGCGAGGCAAGTTTATTTGTATAGCACATTTCAGCAACAAGGCAATTCAAGGTGCTTCACTCAGGACATTGAAATACAACGACAGGGAAAAAGAAACACATTTAAAATATTATAAAAGAAACATGTAAAAGGTGATTAAAAACAGCAAGTAAGAAAACAATACATAAAATCCAAAAATATAAAAACACACATATTAAAGTAAGAGTTGCAGTGCAGAGTTTCGAAAGTTTCTAACCCTTTTAGTCAAAGGCAGCAGTGAACAGGTGAGTCTTTAACCTCGACTTAAAAGAACTCAGACTCTCAGCAGACCTGATATTTTCTGGTAGTTTGTTCCAGATATACAGAGCATAGAAACTGGACGCTGATTCTCCATATTTACTTCTGACTTTTGGAACACAGAGCAGACCTGCACCAGATGACCTGAGTGGTCTGGATGGTTCATACTGGACTAGAAGGTCTCTGATGTATTTTGGGCCTAAACCATCTAACCATTTAAATCTTTTTTTTCCCCCATTCAATTATAAATGGTGAAATTTCACACATCTGTAGCAGCAAAACTATTGGTTGAATTCATACCAAATTAGGTTTATAGATAACCAGTGGCCTACAATAGATGTGATTACAATTTGGAAAAATTATGTCAAAGTTCAAATTTATTAATATTTTTTAAAATCTTAAAATCTTTTTTCTTCTCACATTTACTTATAATTGGCCACATTTCAAATGTGTATAATAACATCAATTTTGTTTCAATTTACTTCAAACTTGGCACACACACACACACACACACACACACACACACATATATATATATATACACTACCAGGCAAAAGTTTGGACTCACCATCGTATTTAAATGACATGATATGGACCACAGATGGCCAACAAGTGCTCAGCATCATTTGGAACTCCTTCTAGACTTTTGGGAAACATTTCAGGTGATTACCTCATGAAGCTCATCGAGAGAATGCCAAGAATGCACAAACCAGTAATAAAAGCAAAATGTGGCTATTTTAAAGAATCTAAAATATAAAACATGCTTTGAGTTTTGTCACACCTTTTTAAACTACATAATTCCATATGTGTTTATTCATAGTTTTGATGCCTTCAGTGAGAATCTACAAGGGAAATAGCCATAAAAATAAAGAAAAAACAGGTGAGTCCAAACTTTTGCCTGGTAGTGTACATATATACATATATATGCCGAGAGAGAGAGCGAGAGACAGAGAGAGACAGAGAGAGAGAGAGAGAGAAAGAGAGAGAGAGAGAGAGAGAGAGAGAGGGAGGCAGTTGATATGCTGACATCAGCACATGCATAGACATGATGACATCCGCTGGATCGATGCCAAAATAAGCTACAATATGTGTGAGGGGCGGGGTTTGTTGTGCCTGGAACCACTTCTTTTGTTGATTTGTTTTTTAAAATTGGTAATAAGAAAAAATAACAAAAAAAAATGAAAAAGAAAAAAAAAAGAAAGAAAAAAAAGAAGAAGAAAAAAAAGAAGAAAAAATAACAAAACTAAATTCTTGACAGTTTCAACATGTCATGTCCTAAATTTGTTTCATTATTGTGCTGAAATTCCATCTTGACAGAACAGAGCATGTGCAGAAGGGGGCATGTGGGTTTGGAGAATAGAACAACACTTGGCAGAGTTCTGTGAGTTCGGAGTGACTTTTCATGCATCATGATCACAAATGTATTGGGTGTCCATAAACTTTTTTCCACCACTGAATGTCATGTACCTAGGTCTTAATAATGTGTTCTTAAATTTATCATCATATAAAATACATACAAGACAGATATTGACAATTTAACAATCTGAAAGGTTCATTGTATAAGATTTAGAAGGATCCAATAGCAGACATTGTATAGAATGTATTCATAATTATTTTCTCAATTGTATATAATTATCAGAGAATGAGAATTTTAGGATTTTCATTTCATTAGAGTGAGTCATGTAAATGTGTGGATGATGTACACCGTGTTCCAGAAGTGCTACAGTTGACTTTTATAGCAGGTGGCTTACTTTGGAGCAGGAACCAGAGTCAGAACTGGTTCATTTTCATATTTTAGGAATAGCGTGAAATCTGCAACTCCACTAGTAGATGCAACTCAATATCACACACATAAATAAAGGTTATAGGTTATAGGCTCCTTTCATTCTATCAGTACTGATGCTGCATCTATTGTGATAAAGGCTTGACTTGATAATTTAGTTAGATTAATTGTGTGATTATATATGGTGTCTGTGGACCTCACTGTCAAAATAAATCATGTTTTCTTTTACTAAACACACACCTGGTCTCAGTTGTCTTTGGTTTTAAAATAAGGGGAAAAAACCCCAAAGAATTTGTGAGTAAAATGTAAAGTCTGGTAGATAGCCTTGTTTTATTCATACCACACACTCCCTTATCAGGACCACTACACTAAAGTATCGATGATGTTTGGTCAGGATACATTAAAAACTATAACAGCCTTAAAATACCTATATCACTGAAATAAAACATATAGCACTGTGCAGACATCTGAAGTAACCACTACATTTGTTGATTTAGCAAGATTATTATGACAGTTTAGATGCATTACTCAATCTGTATCAGTATTTTTACACCTTCAGTGTACAAGAAATGCAGTATATTTACAAAAATAGAGGGAGAGACATCACACCTACTGTTTGTAGAACTTCTTTTTTGAGCCGATTTGATATATCATCATGATGGAAATGTTCATGTCAGTTGTTATCAATAGTTATCAGGATAAATCAATATTTCTCTAAAGATTAAAGGCCCTTAATAATGGTTTAAAATAGCATTATATATATATATATATATACAAATATATATAGGTACACCCCCACCACCTATGTAATGAGGGGCAACACACAGAGCAGTGAGTGAGACAGACTCGCTATAAAAAAAAGTCTTTTTTTTGCTGTTTTGCTTGTGTTTTTTGTTTGTTTTGTTTTGACTGTTCTTTGCAGTGTTGTGGTGATTTTCCTTTTTTTTTTTCCTTTTTTTTTTGCTGAGTTTTGACTGTGTTTGTGCATTTGGTGTTTAAACAGGCGCCAAAAAGCAGCTCCAAAACAAAAACTACCGTGCCAAAATTCAAATACTTGCTCAGTGTGTTCCAGTTCACAGTTCATGTGTAATAGCAACAATGGGATATTTATAATATAATTCGTGTGCAAACCTTAATCAGTTCATGCTTGGTGGCTGCCTTGGTCCCCCTGCTTTTGTCTGTTGTTGCTTGTTTTTCTTTTTGTATGTTTTAGTTCAGTTATGGTATTATGCTATCTGTAAGTTGTTGTAAAAATCAATCAATCAGTGTTCAACATCCTAAATCCCTTATTGATGGACATTCTGAGTGCCTTATTTAGTAAAAACCTGTCAAACTTCAAATCCTCTCTTTGTCTTTTTCTGTTATTCCACCTGTGTTGACCCTAAAACACACAGTAAATCAAAACCACTGAAGAAAAACAACACAAGCTCATACTCACAGCAGCTTTTATGACACTGAAACACATGCAAATTCACAGCAGCACGTTTACCTGAAATAATGTCACAGGGGTTAAAGGGTTAATGAGTAAAATCTACCCTTCAGCCACACAGAGCAATAATTATTATTATTTTTTTTTTTACATTTTTAGATTCTGTGACATGGACAAAGTGAAGTAGAAAACTGAGTAAATAAATCTAGCTTTGTGTGCTGACACCGCACACACCTGTAGTGAGATATGAAGTGAATGATTGGATTACTATGAAAATCAAGTTTAAGGTAAAACACATGAGCTTGGCAGTGGAAAGACAGTGAAGGTGACATGAATATTAGGTTGGGATTGGATAAACCAAGTGGCCGGAGAAGATGTTGAGGCCTTGGATGTTCCCACAAAGCTGCCTGCCGGTCTTCAGCTCTACGTAGACCTGGTCTCCCCGCTGTAGGACCAGCAGTACCACTTGGGTGGCGCTGTCCTCTGAATCCTGTTTGTTGTTCTCTACAGTTGATGCCACCACAACCCCATTTTTGACGAGCTGAACTTTGTAGAACATCCTCTCACTGGGCTTGGCCACTTTGGAGTAAACCGTGAATGTGAAGGAGTACAGGCCCGAACACGAAGCTGTGAATACACCTGAGAGAAACAAGAACAGTGTTTTGTTTTTGATGTAATTTTACTTTATCTTCAGCATTTTACACATTCATCCCACAGGTTGGATTGAACTCCTTGGCCCTGCTCTAATAACTGCTTGTGACCACTCACCCAGGGCTGGTTTATATCCATCTCCGTCATTCAGAATGATAACATCATAAGGAATGGTGGTATTCCTGGGAAAAGGTCCAATACACTTTACATTGGCCCCAAGGAAGACTGTGAACGCAACCCTTTTAGATCCTGAAAAAAGCCACATGGAAGAGAATAACAGGCTTTCATGTCAGTCATTATATGTAATTAATTCTTTGATTTACAGCACATGCATTCATTAATATTTCCAAAAAATATCCTAAACTCGATTTGCAGCTCTGTCTGTGAACACACACTACTGGTCAAAAGTTTTTAGAACACCCTAATTTTTCCAGTTTTGTATTGAAAGTCAAGCAGTTCAAGTCCAATGAACAGCTTGAAATGGTACCAAGGTAAGCAGTGATCTGCCAGAGGTAAAAAAAAGAAAAAAAAAGGAAAAAAGGTAAGATCAAACTAAACTGAAAAATAATGCACATTTCAGAATTATACGAAAAGGCGAACAAGAAATGGGTAAACAACTTAAAGCAGTTCTGCTTCAATGGAGGTTGATCAAGCCTCAAAAGTTGGTGCTAAAAATTCCTAAGGGCGTTCCAACATTTGTGAATTCCTTCCAACCCTGTGTCTGCATAAAAGTAGTGTTGGAACACACTTTGGTACCATACCATTATTTGAACAGTATTGGACTGCAGAAAGTAGTGTGTTACTATAAAAATGGAAAAGAGGAAAAGACAGTTAACGATAGAAGAGACAGACCATCATAACACTTAAAATGTAGGTCTGTCCTACAGAGAAATTACCAACAAAGTCCAGGTGTCAGTGTAGAGGCTTGAAAATGTAAGACTGAGAAAAAAAAAGACACGCCTAAAAATGTTTATTTTCTTGTTGAATTCTTTTATTTTCACTTAATAATTCATGTGGCCCTAATGCAAACTCTTTTGAGTCGAATGCAGTCCTTACGCTGTCCAGTAGATGGCGCATGCCACGCACTGCTGGAGAGTAGCTGAGGCACCACAGAAGAAGAAAACATCCTCTTGTGTGGATTAAGCGGAGTTTAACACACGCGTGCCCTTGCTATTCATCCACAGGTTAGTAACCACTAAAAAAATTTGTCAGTGAAGTGTATTTTATCTGTGTCTGAAGGTGTGTGAAATGATAATATGTCATGTTAAGATGCAGAGAAATGATATTTGTTTAAGGTACACAAGTAAAATGTGAGCGTGTTGCAAGCTAACCTGCTAGCTACTGGGCTAGCATAAGGGAGCAACAGCGTGGCATGAGCCAGAGTAAACCGGTTTTTGGTGAAGGAACCACATGAAATGAAAACTTAGAGACCATTCTGAAATATGTTTCATACAATAGGTAACTTGCTGAGTTCGTGTGTAACAAAAATTGTTTATTACCAAGTAACAGTAAGACTATTGTAAAATGTATTTAGTACTCGGCAGCCATTTGATGTATGAAGGCTACCACAGCAAGTAGCTTAAAGCATAATAGTTGAAGCATAGTTATATTTCATGGAGTTATTGTTAAATAAATAACTAAATAAGAGTAGAAATATCTATACATGTTAAAAGTCATATGGTAAAAAAGAGATTTAAAAGAGTAATTAATTTCATGACAAAGAGAATTATTAAAAGGGTTAAAAGCATAAATATGGAAAAATCATTTGGTTTAAAAACAAGGTACATTTTATTGTATTTGTGTGTATTTTGTGGAATCTATGACGTGTTGCAATTATAAATTGGTAATAGAGTGGCTTACAAAGCTATGGCCATTTGGACTCTTTTTTTTGGACTCTTTAAGGCCATTCGGTATTCGTGGAATATCTGAATTACTGAGAATATTATTTGTAAAAATGTACAGAGGAAGAAAACATCCTCTTGTGTGGATTAAACGGAGTTTAACACACGCATGCCCTTGCTATTCATTCACAGATTTCTTCAACCTGTACGCTCTCTGAACCCCAGAGGAGCAACATCAGTAAGTCCAGTTTCCTTCACCATCCAAAGGCACTCAAAAACTGGGGGAAATGTTGACAGGAAAAGGTCTGGCAGAGCCAAAGCCACAACAGAATCAGAAGACAAGTTTCTGAGAGTCAACAGCTGGAGTGATAGGTGACTCACAGGACAACAGCTTCAAGCACAGCTCAATAGTGGTCGTAGTAAGCAAGTGTCAGTTTCAACTGGGAAGAGAAGACTTCCAGTTGCAGGTTTGATGGGTCAAGTTGCAGCAAGAAAGCCATTGCTGAGACTGCAGAATAAGAAAAAGAGGCTTGCCTGGGCCATGAAACACCACCAGTGGACTACTGAAGACTGGAAGAAGGTGTTATGGACTGATGAATCCAAATTTGAAATCTTTGGTTCATCCCGCAGGACTTATGTACACTGTCAAGTAGGTGAAAGGATGGTTCCTCAGTGTGTGACATCAACTGTCAAACATGGAGGAGGAAGTATGATGGTCTGGGGCTGGCTTTGGCTCTGCCAGACCTCTTCCTGTCAGCATTTCCTCCAGTTTCTGAGTGCCTTTGGATGGTGAAGGAAACTGGACTTACTGACACCTGGACTTTCTTGGTAATTTCTCTGTAGGACAGACCTACATTTTTAAGGTCTGTCTCTCTTCTATTGTTAACTGCCTTTTCCTCTTTTCCATTTTTATAGTAACACACTACTTTGTGCAGTACAGTACTGTTCAAGTAATGCTCACAATGGTATGGTACCAAAGTGTGTTCCAACACTACTTTTATGCAGACACAGGGGGTTGGAAGGAATTCACAAACGTTGGGACATCTGTAGGAATTGGTAGCACCAACTTTCGAGGCTTGATCAACCTCCATTGCAGCAGAACTGCTTTAAGTTGTTAACCCATTTCTTGTTCACCTTTTGTATAATTCTGAAATGTACATTATTTTTCAGTTTTGTTTAATCTTACCTTTTTTTTTTTTTTTTTAACCTCTGGCAGTTCCCCACTTACCTTTGTACCATTTCAAGCTGTTCATTGGACTTGAACTGCTTGAATTTCAATACAAAACTGGAAAAACTGGGGTGTTCTAAAACTTTTGACCGGTAGTGTGTGTCTCATAGTGTCCATATCCTAAAGTACCTATGACATCATAGATGCTGTCTCCCAGCTGGGACACTGTTGAGACCAGGGTCATCATCTTGCGAAACATTTTAACCTCCAGTTCGTGGAGGTCAAGGCCGGCGCAGCAGCAGCCCTTCTGGTGTCTGAACGCACACTCACAGTCCCACTTTCCACACGGCAACACACCCTTAAACACCTCTGCAGAGATGGAAGCAAGGGCTGACTGTGTCACAGGTCCAAATGCTGTTTACTGATTGGTTACAATACATAACATGTTTTGACATGCATGTACTACTATAGAAATGTGTTCTTTCATTTATGGACATGTTCTAAATAATCTCATTTGTTTAACTTCATTTGTATGATAATATACATATAAAATATTACATAATATAACCATCAAGAAGTTGATTTATATAAAAAGGTGAATTCATGCCATGGACCTCATTTCAGAAAAAAAATTGAGAGAGGATAATTTTTTTTAATCCCATTTGAATTATGCTATCATTTACAATTTCAAGGATCATTTTACAAATCAAAAAAGTTGCAGTTGTAAAAGTGTTGGACAACCAGACTGTGAAAATACACAAATTGAAAAATTTACACCCAAAAGTCACGCAGGTGACGCCATCAAACTGTCTCTATGATCTATCCAGAACTGAAGAAGTCTCTGCAGCTTTAACATGATCAGGATTCCAATGACATTTAGCTCATTTAAAGGGGTCATATTTTGCTAAACCCACTTTTATTAGTCTTTGGTACATTTATTTGTGTATTTGGACCCTAATAGTTCATAAAGTTTGAATTTGAACCCTCCAGGTGCTGCAAAGCTATCTTTATATTCATTTTGGCAAAATCGAGTGGATTTCTACAACCTGTTTTAATTCCTGCTTAATTTGTTACATCTATAACTAGTTACGTCACGACATTTGGACATATAAGGTCAAGACTTCAGACGAACATTTCTCCGAGTACGACATAATTGTTTGTCAGCAGCAGGATATGCTTTTATGTCAAATATTTGAGTATAGTTTTAATTTATTACAATTTTGATTTTATACACCTAATATTTGGAACCAATATTCATTTTTAAAGTCTTTGAAAAGGTTCGTTAAGCATCTTTGTGTTATTTATGCAATAAATTATGTAAATTTTTCAAATCGGATTTAATATTTTTTGTGTGTTTTTTGTCCTTTTGTGTTAATCTAGTAGATTAAAGTGAAAAAAATAACAGGCAGATGAGATAGATGACGCTGTATTGAAAAAAAAAAGATACCAAACATGGATATAATAAACATGTCTTTGTATAGTATATAAAGGCAAAATCAAAAGTACTCAAAAACGGCCAAAATAGGGTCAGACCCCTAAGGTTTAAATAATGAAGAATTCAGACCCAAGAATAGCATTACAGTTTATGTAGACCACAAGGAAATGCTTTAAAATGCATAATTCCATTTAAAAAAAAGCAAAATATCACTCTTTTAATACTTTTTGTTAGCTCCCTCTCCAAGAATGAGGTGGAATATTCTGAGGCAACGACCATTTTGGTTTGTTGATGTGTATCACATGCGATGAGAGATGCAGTTCATTGAGCTGTTTTTACACAAAATTATATGTTACTTCACTATCTTTACCACAAACTGTGACTTTTCGTAAAATAATCTTTTAACTTGTCAAACAATATTTGTAAATGGTGACACAATACCAACAGAACCAAAAAACTGTCTCTCTCCATTGAAAACCATTCATATTTTTCATGAAGTTAGGTCCCATGGTGCACACTGGAAGGGGATTTCAGCATTCCATTGTAAAATAAAGGTAAACAAAGGTGAAATGGGGACAAAATACAACAAACAAAAGCATCTTGTGCTCGTTTTCCATCCACCTTTTGCAAAACCGTAGCTGACTCACACCCTCCCTTTGCTCGTGACTTTGTAATCAGATCACCTCCTGTACTTCCTCACTATCAGTTCCCATGTGAAATTCGGCATTAGGTGAATCACAGTTTTACCTGCAGCCGCTTTAAGGTCCTGGAGACTGATTTCAGGTCTCACACAGTCCCATGACACACCCAAGACAAACAGAGAGAAAACTATGGTCTTCATCCCACTGGAGTTCTGTCAACAACATAAAAAAATACTGTGAGAATAAAATGTTTTAGAAGTTTTTTTTTCAACATATAACATAAGTTGCATCCAATATATTTTGTTATTTCTGTAAATGAAAATCCTGAGAATAATTACTCTCAAAGAATATAGATGTTTAAAAAGAAAAACATCAATAAAATAAATAGCAGATATGTTTCTGATGAATATAAACTTTGATTAATTCCAGAATTCTGTGCATCTACTTTGCAATGTCTGTGATATACACTACAAACAAAAAGTTAAGGATATTTTTAATTTTGGGACTATTTTTTCAGTTGGGATTCTTGCACAGCGCTTTTTACTTTTTTGTGTGTGAACTGAATTGAAACACATTTTTTAATGACCAGATATAAAGTAGTTTTATTTACAAATGGCAAAAATGACAAAAAAAAGACAAAAAAAAAAAAAAAAAATAATAATAATAAAAATATAAATATCCTTAACTTTTTGTTTGTAGTGGACTTCAAGCTCAATTAGCATTATGTAAAGAGAGAAAAGGTTGCAGTATGAATGCATCAGTCTGAATAATGGCTATCAAATCAGAAAACCGTAACAATAAGGAGAATGCATTCCCAAACCCAAGAAAAATTTTGCAAAGACTCACTGTTGTTGAGCTGGGATAATCAACCCTCGTTCAGTCCAACAGGGAAAATAACACGAGCTAGAAGATGGACGTTATGCGCTAGCAAACAAAGCGACAGCTTGTCTATGCTGTTGTTATTTTTCAGTTTTATTTGCAAATGGGCGGAGAGATCTTTACATGTGGCCAAAGTTCCCCCTAAATCGTCCCTGTACTCAGGAGGGAAGGTGTGACCCGTGACATGTTTGAGCCGGGTCCATCTGAGGTCCCCAGTGTATACTGTACAGTGTACAGATTGTATCTCATAGAACCAGTGTGTGTATACGTTGATAATTAGGTCAGAGGTGTCAGGTTAGCTGATAGAATCGCTCAGTTTGGTGTAAATCGTGGCTTCTGCATTATCCATCTGGACCTGCTGGATCAAAGAAAGGCCTAGTTTACGTTATGGTTTCTATTGTGTGTGAGTGGGTGGTTGTACATGTGTGTGTTGGTGTGTACCGTATGTGTGACCATTGGAGGTTAAGTTGAAATTGAAAGTATTTAACCAGTGTCATTTGGTGCACGTTTAACAAGTGTACAATGACAATTAAAAACAGTGGCTTTTAGAATTTGACACTTTATAGGACACTCATTGAAATGCTGTGAAATTCCAAATTTCAACCATAGTGTGTTATTGAACTACATGTACCTCCTTGTCAGTTGGCATGACAACAGTCTTCCTCCTCTTACCATAACACATCTGAGCAGTACTTGCTAAAAAGTAAACACATGTAATAAAACAACTGTTATAAGGTCATAAACCAACAAAAATCACTAATATTCACTATTGTTAGCGTGTTCTTTTGTTGGCAGCTCCAAGAATAAGTCCAGATTCTTTTAGGTCTCATTTTTACCTCCGCCAAGGAGGTTATGTTTTTGCCAGGGTTTGTTTGTCTGTTTGTTTGTCTGTCCGTTAGTGTGCAACGTAACTCAAAAAGTTATGGACAGATTTGGATGAAATTTTCAGGGTTTGTTGGAAATGGGATAAGGAAGAAATGACTAAATTTTGGTGGTGATCGGGGGTGGGGGGACCCACGGGGGGGGGGCACTGATCCGCCTTGGCGGAGGTCTGCGCTCTCCGAGTGCTTCTAGTTATAAATTTATTGTTGACTTGATCTAACTCTAAGTAAACTTTACTCAAAGTAAACTTATGCCAACAATCAGTTTACCCTTATCACCTATATTTGACAACACTATGTGTGTGAATGTGTTTGTTCAGACGTGTGTCTAGAAGAAGAACAGAACTTAAGTAACTCTTGTTTAGACAGATGGTTCCTATCTAAACAAGCTTATCTTACTGTTAACATACTTAACCCTCTGGTATCCCATCCAGCAAGGCTCGTACTAAGCACCAAGTGTGCGTTTTTCACACACTTATGGAATAATGTCAAAAAAAATTTCATAGTTTGTTTTTAATTCTTTTACACTTTTTTTCTATTTCATCAGCTTGAGCCGTAAATAAAAATACCAAATATTCAATAATTGTCAAATTTTTTAATCCTTTAAATGCTGTGTTTGTAATGTAAACAAACCATTTTTTTGGATGCAAAAAAAACACCCAAAAATTTTTTTTTCAATATACTACATAAAAAGTGGATCACATATTATTTGATTTTTGCAGCCTGGCACATGTCAGTGATTAACTCCAACATCTGTTAATTTGCATGATTATTTTTAGCGCCAGGTCAAATGTTCAAAAATACTAGCATCTGTCACCAAGTGTGCCAAAAAGGCACACCTATAAATCAAACTATTAAATATTATATATTGATTTATTTTTCTGCACTAATTTGATTTTATTTTTTGTAACTCAAGTTCAGCCCTAATCATACAGATCAAATGGAAGAAATAGTGCGTTTTAGGCACACTTGGGAGACAGATGCTAGTCTGGTAATTTTCTTTTGTTTACAATGTACAAATTTTAGTTGGTGGCTAGAATTTTAAAGATCATGCAAAAATGAGCAACTTTTGAATTCTAACCTTATTTAAATTGTGAGAAATAATATGACATTTTTTAACACGAAGTGCAAAGTGTGCCTAAAAGGCACACCCAGATACCGGAGGGTTAAACTACAACAGAGTACTACATAAATCCTGGTCACAAAGAACTCACTATTAACATTATTGAAATAACACAGATCAAACAAAAGAATCCTATGTTAAAACAATAACTACTTAATACTAAAACAATTCATCATAAAATTTCAATATCTAATGTAAAATATAGTTCAATTCCCCCTTTTGACATGATTTTATCATGTCAATAACTATATGAAATGTCTGTTTTTCTTATCCCCCTTTTTATCTCTATCCTTACTATAACAACCATAAAAAAATTACCTCCATTTATGCCATATGTGTAAGCTGAATTACTTCATAACATACAAACAGCAATTCTTCATAACACAGAGCAATGGAATTCAGAAACAGTTATATATAAAAATCTCACATCATAATATGAGCATATCATTCTTAATCAAGAGTCTATTTTATCCATTATACTAAAAATTTCAAACCATCTATACTCTACTGGTTCACATTTCAGTAATAAACCACATAAATCCTATAAATCTCACGTCCATACATGTATATATATATATATATATATATATATATATATATATATATATATATATATATATATATATATATATATATATATAAACTATATGTGTATATCTTAGCTTTAGCAGAATATATGTATCTATAGAGAAGTGAAAAATAAAAAGAAAAGAAAAAGCAACACGAAACTATTGTCTTTATCAGTTGATGTCTCTTGGATCCCCTGCTGTGATGATTGATGTTCTCCACAAAGAAACCAGACCATTGTCCAACAATTTGTATCAGAAGATTGCATGTTCAAATCATGTCCAGGTCGCCACTATTTACAGCTTCAAAATTTCAATAAAATCTTTCTGAATTACTGTATAGTGTTAAAAAACCAACGAGCTTCTAGACCTCACTGAGGCACGGAATTGGCCTCATATTTAATGTTTGCGGAAATGACCAAAAATAGTCACTTGCCCGATAAAGGAAAATGGGGGTCACCTGAAATTTCTAGTAATTGATAAAAATAAAAACAAAAACTTAGTTGAGGCAATGATAGCAACAGCATGAAGACATTTGTGTTGTTGTAATTCATTTGAGAAACAAACCAAAAGCATTGCACAAAAATACTCACATTCCATTGATGTTTTTGGTGTTCAGATCTGAACATATCTGGGTAAATTAAGCACCAGTTAAATCCATATTTGTAAGTGTTTGCACTCTTGATGTCTCACAAAGTGTTTTACAGTTTTTTAATCCATAAAACCCACTGCTACTTTTATTACAGTTTAAGAATACTTTTTCTCTGTATTTCACTTTTCTTAAGTGATTTCTCACTATTTATTATAATATCATCTTCTGTATTTTGCATTTTTTTCAGTGAAAATCAGGTATTTTCCTTTCCTGTAGATGTTCAAAAAAGCTCAGATTAAAGTTGAGGGTTATTATCTCAGAAAGTGAGAAAACTAAAGAAAAAGTGACTTTTTTAGCAAAGATATCAATAACTAAACCCACAAACAAGTGTATCCATCCACTGTCATTGATCCAACTCCATGGGCTTTACTTTTGAATCAATGTTGTAGAAGATGACGGTGTTTCTGCGGTAACTAGGGAGCCTCTGAACATCCAAATGGGTCATATCTGATGACCATGAAAAGATGACAAACTGTATTTTACACCAATTATTTACATGTATTGATAGAATTAGTGGATCAGCAGGTATTAAACATTTATTTCAGTAAATGCTTTTGGTCTCTCCTGGCCGTTTGGGTCTTTATGGGTTAAAAACACAAAACACTGAGGTACATATTGGTCTGTCACAAGTGTTTGCTCCTGGAGGATTCTGTTGGGTTTCTGTAAATTGGCTTAGAGTCTGGTTTTGACCAACTCTATATATAAAGTGTCATGAGATAACTTTTTTGTGATCTGGCGCTATATAAATAAAATTTGATTGATTGAGTGATTTGATTGGCTTTCCCCTGTAAGTCGCTTTGGAAAAAAGCGTCTGCCAAATGCATAAACATAGACATATAAAATATGAAGGCATTTTCCACAAATTACAAAATAATGCATTCTGGGTACGCAGTTGTTCTCCATTTATGTTAATAACCTCTGCGAAAACGTATCAAATGCCACTTTCCATTTGTATGCTGATGATACTGTTATCTATTGTTCATCCCCTTCCATTGAACAAAGCAGTCTGCACATGATATTGTTCAGTGTAATTTAATTCAGATTATACTGGGGTTGAATGCAGATAAACCCAAATTCATGGTTTCTCAAATTACAAACAGACAACATCCAATCTGCCAAAAGATTAAACCAGATAAAGGAGCTGAAATTCAGATGGTTACTGGTTAGTATTAACCAATAAAGACCCAATGTTACTTTTGTGGCACTTCCAAAATATTTTCTTTTATCTCTAAATTCAACTTGTTTTAAGTGATTTATCACAATTTATTATGACATAATCCTTTGCATTTTGCATTTCTTCAGTGAACATCAGGTATTTTCCTGTATTTAATTCACTGATCGTGTAGATGTTCATAAAAGCTCAGATTAAAGTTGAGGGTTATTATGTAAGAAACAGAGAACACTGAAGAACAAGTGATTTTTCAGCAAAACCTATCACTAACTGAACATAAACAAAGTGTGTCCATCCACTGTCACTGATCCAACTCCATGGGTTTTACTGGTGAATCAATGTTGTAGAAGATGACCAGGGCTCAAAATTAACTTTTTGATCTAGGAGCACTGTGCTCCTAACCCTAAAAAGTTAGGAGCACAGGCTAAAATCTAGGTGCACCACTATTATATAAAAAATTTGGAGAACAAGCAAAACTCTTGGCCATACCAAGTAATATTCCTATATGTATTTAAGCAATGTTAACAACCTCGAATAAAGTATTTGAATAGAGTATGAAAGAAAAAGCTTACATTGACACAGGTGCAAAACAATTGTCAATGTGTGGTATATACTTTAGTTGGTTCTTGGAGAAGAAAGACGAATCACACCATTATTTGCAACAACCAACTTTTGAGGAAGAAACTTTTGACGAATCATGTACAGGTCTGGATACCGCTTGTTGTTTATTCATTAGCCCCTCGATTCGCTGGTTACGGTCAGCTGATCGTGTAGCAAGTTGATTCGCGCAACATGATCATCTGACTTGCAGGATACATTACGTCATGGGAAAATACTTGGAACAACGCCAGCGCTACTAACCGGGTTTGGCGGGAGATTGTTTCAAACGTCGGTGGAGTTATTTGATCCCTTTGTTTATGCCGCCTGTGCACACGAGGGGGCGGGGACTAGATTTTCCGCTTCAGTCAGCGGGGCGTGGAGCTTGTTTATTTTCAGCTGACGAGTTACTTCTGCAGCCATTATTCTAGGCGCACGTATTAATTTTCGCTCATTTTTTTATTGGCGCACCGTGTGATCGTAATCTCAAAAACAGTCGCACTACCGAAATTCTCAGGCGCATGCGACCGTAATTCAGTCGCAGTCACGAGCCCTGATGACAGTGTTTCCGCGGTAACTACAGAGCCTCTGAACATCCAAATGGGTCATATCTGATGACCTTGAAAAGACGACAAACTGTATTTTACACCAATTATTTAAATGTATTGATAGGATTAGTGGATCAGAAGTTATTTAATCATTTTAAATCCGTTGATGATTTTGGTCGTCGGCGGGTGTTTGGGTCTTTATGGGTTAAGGTGTTTTTATCGAACAGAACTTGTCTTTTAAACTAAACATCAGGGATTAGATCATATACTGAAAGTTAAATTGGATTTCAACCTCAGGAAAAATTCTGTTTGTCTTTTTTTGCAAGGAAACATCTAATCTCTGTCATTGTCTTACCTTTGCTGAACATACAAATAAATAAATAAATAAAATAAAATTGAATAAATTAATACATAAATGGGGGTTACGTCTATTTAAATGGATGGAGAAAATAATACTTTCTGTCATGTTCCCACTTCTAAATTTTGCACTGAAATTCTTCTTGATGTTTTTCATTTATGTTGGCCTTTTACTGTTGACTGTGTTTATTTATTTGTATTGTCTGAAGCTTTATTTTTACTTCTATCAGCTAAAAGATTCTGAAAACACAAATCTAAATCAAAAGTAATGTCTAAAAATATCTAAGAAATGATTTCAACATTTACAGTGATAGAGACAATGCAGGGAAGATAGTCCCACTATTATGAAATTCAATGCCGGTATCCTCTCTACTAGATGATGGTTATCAGCCCAGGCCTTTGGTGTGGAGATAAGAAAAATGAAAAGTATCTTTAAACAAGTGTACTTTGGTTAAATGCCTCCTATGAATGTTCATAAATGGCATTCGTGTCACATTACAAGTAGGGTACAGATAGGTCGGATGTATGTTTTGCTGTTATTGTTTCCATAAATACAAGGACTCTTTATGTTGTGAAACTGTATCTGTACTATTTCTGGAAGTCAGTCAGCAGGCCTAAGGATGCCTCACCTATTTCTGTCAAAAAAAAAAACTTCATAACTTGCTTTGTGTGATTTACTATTCTGGGAACAGAAACTATTTCTGTGAGTGCATCTCATGTTACCGTTTTTATGGCTTTAATGTAGCCCATTATATAATCGTGTACAGCAAAATGTGTGTCATGTTCCACATTTGTGATATGTATAATGAATGATAAGGGAAAAGATGACAAAGAAGTCGCACATGCAATATTTTGTTGGGCTGTCTTCAGTATTGATTACAGGACACATTCACCGTGGCATCTTTTAACCCATATAGACCAAAAGAGCCACTCGTGACACAAACCATCTACTGATCTAAACTGTTTAACACCTGTTGATCCACCAATCCTATCAATACATGTAAATAATTGGTGTAAAATACAGTTTCTCGTCTTTTCATGGTCATCAGATATGAGCCATTTGAATGTTCAGAGGCTCCGTAGTGAACGTGGAAACACCGTCATCTTCTACAGCAGGCGTGTCAAACATGTGCCCCAGGGGCCAAATGTGGTCCGCCAAAGGGTCTAGTTTGGCCTCTGGGATGTTTTTGCCAAGTGCAAAAATTCCACAGTCTTGACTTGAATTAAGCAAAAAAAAATTTAGCTTGAATTAAGGAAAAAATCTTGAATTAAGCCAAAAAAAATCTTCAATTAAGTAAAAAAAATCTTGAATTAAGCCAAAAAAAATTCTCAAATTTAGCAAAAAAAATCTTTAATTAAGCCAAAAAAAAAAAAAAAAAAAAAATCTTAAATTAAGTAGAAAAAAAAAAAAAAAAAAATCTTGAATTAAGCAAAAAAAATCTTCAAGTTAAAAAAAATCTTGAATTAACCCAAAAAAAAAAAATCTTCAATTAAGTAAAAAAATCCTGAATTAAGCCAAAAAAAATCTAGAATTAACAACTTAATTTTTTTTTCTTTGTTTTAGTACAAAAAATAACATTAAATTATGAAAATGTTTATATTTACAAACTATCCTGTAACACTAAAATGTGAATCACCTGAATAAATATGAACAACCTGAAATGTCTAAAGAAAATTAAGCACAACTTTAATAATTTTCCTGCCTGTTCCTCGGTGTTTAGTGTCTTTGTAGATCTGATCCATAACGCACATGGAGAAATGATAAGTTGAGGAATAATATTGTTAAAATTGCACTAAATTTTCTTACGTTTTTTTAATTTAAATTTCAGTTTTTTTAGGGTTGTTTTTTTTTTTTTTTGGATAGTTTATAAAAGTAAGTATTTTCATAATTTAATGTTTTGTTTTGTTTTTTAGTTTTTTTTTACACTAAAACAAAGACAAAAATTTGGATTTGTCATTATTTATAAGTTATTATGTTATTATTTTTCTGGTTCGGTCCACTTCAGATCAAATTTAGCTGAATATGGCCCCTGAACTAAAATGAGTTTGACCCCCCTGCTCTACAGCAGTAATTCACCACTAAAACCCATGGAGTTGGATCAATGACAGTGGATGGACACACTTGTTTTTACATTCACTTAGCAATAAATTTGCTGAATAAGTTACTTTTTCTTCATTTTTCTGTGTTTTGATATAACTAACTTTGAATTTACTCTGAGTTTTCATGATCGTCTACATGATCTGTGAATTAAATATAGGAAATTACATGATTTATGCCAAAAAATGCAAAATACAGTGGATAATATCATTAAAAAAAATGGTAATACAAAAAAAAAAAAAGTGAACATCATGGGTCAAAATCATATTTCTTAATATCACAGAGTAAATGGGCTCATCTTTTAGCTTAATTTGTCTAGTTTATGGATTTAATGTTGCTTTTTGAATACAACAATTGAAGAAAAAGGTACAACCGTTTGAAGTGTATGAAGTCTGAAAACTTCTGAAGTGTCTTGGAAACCTGTTTTTACTTCATTATCAATTGAATAATTTCTTTGCCTAAAATTATGTAAATTTACTGATTCCTGCATTTAATTCCTTTAATTATTCATTTTTTTGAATAAATTTACCTATTTTTCCCATACTCTAAGTAAAAGTTGTTTTTTACGACTCTTGAAATTTGACACTTCAGATTTTGGCATCTGTAAGTCTGTAACCAATACAGCATGGAAGTCTGTAACTATATTCTTTTAGTTCTAAAATCTGGGAGGTTCAGTATTTTGTTACCATTTTTTGTCTCAGTATAGTTCAACATGTTCATTATCATATCCAGACTTTATTTGCACCAAATTTGAGCAAGAACGGTATGTTATGCATGTTTGCGTAAACCTTGTCCAAAGTGATGTTCTTTTCTCGCAGTGCCATAACTGAGCATGTTTTTTTTTTACTAATTTCATATTTTAAAATTATTTAACCTTTTCATGCATAGTGGTCACTACAGTGCACAGATATTCTACAGCTGTTCTCGTGTATATTCATGGGTTTTGTTGTTTTAGTTCCATATCAGCCAACACAGTGGACGCCTATGCACCATCCCATACACTGACATTCATACCATTACTGTAAGTTTGCTGTTCTTGATAAACCTGATCTGCTGTAACATGTTTTAGTGTAAATCAACTGCAAATTGTTATTAGACTATAGGCTAATTAACAGCTTTTTTTTTTTTTTTAAACAAAAAGATTGTTTTATACACATTATCTCCATGAAGTGAGTAATAACTAGTATTAGAATATGTTAAAATGTGAGTAAACATCAGATTAGCTGCATTAAAAATGTTTTTGTTTCATTGTTTTCATATCACTTTCTGATATTAGGTTTTAAATACATGTTTCTTGGCTTCAAAAATTAAATGTATGGTGTAGCTGAGTGGATATTTTTGTAATTCCATGAAAAAAAAAATAAATAAAAGTTGATCGCATTGTTTTTTTCATGCCTAAGGAGGGAAAAAACACTCTTGACTAATGTTCTCAGAATTGATGCATGACAGGGTTAAGACAAGCCTTTCATTTAACCATGTTAACCCTTTCATGCATACTGGTCACTCCAGTGGACAGTTATTCTCCAGCTGTTCTCTTGTATATTCATGGGTTTGTTGTTTTAGTTCTGTATCAGCCAACACAGTGGACGCTTATGCACCATCTCATACACTGACATTCAGACCATTATTGTAACTTTGCTGTTGTTGATAAACCTGATCTGCAGTAACATGTTTGAGTGTAAATCAATTGCTAATTGTTATTAGACTGTAATTAACAGTTTTCTGAAACAAAAAGTTTTTTTTTTTTTTTTTGCATATCCTCCTGAGACCCAGCAATGCATTTTCTCCTCTATAGGGGACAAAAGTTCGAAAGTTTAACTTAAACACTGTCCATTGCAAAGGACATTCCATTAAAAAAATCAATAAATAAAAATTATTTTAAAAATATATCTGAAAAAACTGTTGCATTATGCAGTTTCCAAAAAAGATAATTTTTTAGTGTAAAAAAGCTAAAATTGTCAATTTCCTGGGCCTCAGAGGACGTTATCTCCATGAAATGAGTAATAACTAGTATCTGAGTAGGATAAAATGTGAGAAAACATCAGATTAGCTGCATTAAAAATTTTGTATTTCATAGTTTTCACACAGTATGTCACTTTCTGATGATGAGTTTTAAATAAATGTTTCTTTGCTTCAAAAATTAAATGCATGGTGTCCAGCTGAGTGGACACTTTTGTAACTCCATGAAAAATAGGTTCATAAAAAAAAAAAAATTCAATTGCATTGCTTTTTTCATGCCTAAAAAGGAATAAAAACACTCAAGAAAAAAATATTGACTAAGGTTCTCATTATTCATGCATGAAAGGGTTAAAGTATTTCTAAAAGCCTACAGAAATATGTATTACAAGTTGCTGTAAGTTATCTGGTTTAAAAGTTATTGCCCAATGAACAGTGACGTTGTAAGTCTGTAACTGCTTGTCCAGGCCTATCAGTTAAGAAAGGTAGAAACAGAAAAAAAAAATCATTTGGGAACTGCCTCAAAAACAGCACTGGGTCTTTATGGGTTAAGCTATGCAATGTTTATGCAGTGTCACAATGAATAACTGTTGGACAATAACACCTGGTATTGTCCTCTACTGCAAAGTGATGGTTGTTGAAGAAATTAGAAGTTACTCACTGCATGAGTTAGGAATGAATAACTTTTTGCAGCAGAAACATATTAACCCTTTCATGCATAGTGGTCACTACAGTGGACAGCTATTCTACAGCTGTTCTCTTGCATATTCGTGGATTTTGTCGTTTTAGTTTTATATCGGCCAACACAATACACTGCAATTGATAACATTACTGTAATTTTGCTTTTCTTGATAAACCTGATCTTATTTGTGTGAGAGTAAATCAATTCGTTGTCATTGTTATTAGATTTTTTTTTTTTTTTTTGGTATATTATCTCCATGAAGTGAGTAATGACTAGTATTACAGTACACTACAAACAAAAAGTTAAGGATAGTTCTTTTTTTTTTTTTTTTTACTTTTTTTGTCATTTTTGCCATTTGTAAATAAAATTATGTCTGGTCATTAAAAAAATGTGTTTCAATTCACACACAAAAGAGTAAAAAGTCTTGTGCAAAAATCCCAACTGAAAAAAAAAATAGCCCAAAAATTTTAAATATCCATACCTTTTTTTTATGTAGTGTATGTTAAAATGTGAGAAAACATCAAATTAGCAGCATTAAATGTTTTTATTTCATAGTATTCACACAGTGTATCAGTAAATACACGTTTTGTTGCTTCAAAAATTAAACGTATTGTTTCCAGCCTAGTGGACACTTTTCCAACTCCGTGAAAAACAGCTTCATAAAAACAATTTAATTGCATTGTTTTAAAAGCCTAAAGAGGAATAAAGAAAAAAAAACCTTGATTAACATTCTTATAAATCATGCATGAAAGGGTTAATCACTGCAGTAATTATCCAATGGAATGATCTGAACCAAGGTTATTTTTTCACCAGACTATGAATAAAAGCATGAAATTGCACTCTGTTCTCATGATGTGTAAAATAAAACCCATTTAACTGAATATAACAATATATATGTTTATAAATCTATTTTATTGTTACATATATATCTTTAGGCATCTCTTATTCTTAATGTTACAACTTGTTCTTCATCGCTTATTATTTTCACAAAGTTCTGTTGACATCAAATGGCATTAATACAGTTGCAGACAATGATTGGTCATGAAGCAAAAGGCACTGAATTGACAAGCAGAACAGCTAAGAAGTTGACAACAGAATTTGTATTTTTCCTTGAGGTTGTTAATCCATTGTACTGAGGTAACTATGAACAGAAGCGCATTAGTTAAGAGCGCAGGTGTCAAATATGCGGCCCGGGCGCCAAATCCGGCCCACCGAAGGATCCAATCTAATCTGTAGGATGGATTTGTGAAATGCAAAAATTACACTGAAGATATTAACAATCGAGGATGTTAAAATCATTTGAATTCAGATTCCACATATAGACCAATTAGATATCAAGTGGGTCAGACCAGTAAAATACTATCATATTAAACCTATAAATAATGAAAACAGCCTTTATTTAACCTGTTTAACCCTGACCATATTTTCAGGGGAAAAAATGCCTAAAAAGACATACCCAAAGTAAATGAAGAATTACTTCACAATAATAAGGTTCGTATGGATGTTCTTGGTGTCTATGGACATTTAGAGACCTCAGAGAATCTATTGCCATTGTCTAAAATATTGTATCTATTACTATGCCTGAGTAAACTGTAACAAACTAAAAGAGAAATTAGAATTTTTGGTAACACTTTACTTGAAGGTCTAGTTTATAATGCATTAAGCGCACATTCATAAGACATTATAATGCATTTATAATGCATTATAAAAGTCATTACAACAGTTTATGATCATGTACAACAACTTACACCAAGGTTAAAAAAGTATTATAAGTGTAGGCATAATGTATTATAATTTCAGCTTTCATAATGTTTTATACATCCATACCAGAGCAGTGTGAAAGAATTTGTTTTTTTAGGTGGAGAACTTTTGTTAGGTTTTTTCATTGGTCCCTATACCCATCTATTTTAGGGATTTCATATTTATTAAAAAAAAAAAAAAAAGTATGTATTTGAATAAACAAAGATTTAGAGCTGCCTCATTATTTTTTATTTATGTATAAAGCAACATGTGACACTTCTATTTACTGTTTCTGTTCTTTTAATGTTTTGTTTTTGCAAAATAGAGTTATTAAGAACACTTTGATGTATAATTTTTGACTTACACTTTACTTAGAGCCAGCAGATACTGCTCATAAGTCATCATACTTGTGTTATAATATCTGGCATATAATACTTTATTAACCTTGGTATAAGTTGTTGTACATGATCATAAACTGTTGTAAATACTTTTATAATGGATTATAAATGCATTATAATGTCTTATGAATGTGCACTTAATGCATTATAAACTAGACCTCCAAGTAAAGTGTCACCAAATTTTTTATCCTCGACTGTTTTTTTTCGGCTGGATTGATGATGATATGCATAAATTAACTGTTCGTGTCAGAGATTTTTAATAGCGTATATTTCACCCCACAAAGATTAAAAATCGTGTTTGAACATTAAAGTTTGCACTAAAATACACTTGTGATGAACTTTTATTAACATTAGGGTCTAAACTTTGAGCAAAAGTTGAAAAAAACATCCATTGTCCTGATTTATTATATTTTTATAGTAGATGAATATTAATATAATGTTTTTTCGGCCCGCGGGCAGACCGATAGGGCTAAAGAATGTGAATAACCTGAAATGTCTTAAAATAAGTAAATGGAATTTTACCAATATTCTGCCTGTTATTAAATGTTTTGTGTATTTAATAATAATAATGGATTAGATTTCTATAGCACTTTTGTGGCCACTCAAAACGCTTTAAATTATTGACCCATTATTCATTCACTCTCACTGGTGGTGCTAAACTATGTTTGTATCCACAGCTGTCCTGGGGCAGATGACAGAAGTGTGGCTGCCACTTCACACCTACAGCCCCTATGACCACCACCAAACATTCATGCACCAGTGTACACCAAGGAGGGGGAAGTGTCTTGTCCAAGGACACAACGGACTGAGTAGGACAGAGCGGGATTCGAACCACCAAGTCTTTGGTTATTGGATGGCCTGCTCTACCACCTGAGCCATGTATTTGTATAAATAACCCTGACCCATTACAAATTTGTAATGGTAATGTAAGTTGTAATGCGCCTGTGTGATGAACTGATAATTCATTCATTCATTTTCTGAACCCACTTTATCGTCACTAGGGGCACGGGGGGTCGCTTGGAGCCTATCCCAGCTACATAGGAGCGAAGGCGGGGTACACCCTGGACATGTCACCAGTTCATCGCAGGGCTGAACATATAGAGACAAACAATCACTCTCACATTCACACCTATGGGCAATTTAGATTAACCAATTAACCTATCAGTGCATGTTTTTGGATTGTGGGAGGAAGCCGGAGTACCCGGAGAGAACCCACGCAGACACAGGGAACATGTAAACTCCACACAGAAAGGTCCCACCCCCCGTCAACTGGTGTCGGAATCGAACCCAGGACCTTCTTGCTGTGAGGCACGAGTGTGAACCACTGCACCACCCATGAACTGATAATCTGAGGCATAATATTGTTAAAATTGCAGTTGTTTTTCCTAAGACTTTTGCAGTTGTTCATGTTATTCAGATTTTTGTAGATGTTAACATTATCATAATTTAATTTGACTTTTTTCACTGTTATTATTTTACTGGCCCACTTGAAATCCTACTGGGCCGAATGTGGCCCCTGAACTAAAATGACTTTGACGCCCCTGGTTTAGAGCATAGCTGCTATTTCAGTAAGGCACAGTGCAAAGCTATAGCACAAAGCATGCTGGGCTACAAGTAAAATGTTTTCTTTAATTCTTTGGTCCCTGCGGTATTAATCAATTATACAGAACACCAGCTGTGCATGCTACAGTCCATTATAATGTAGGTATTTGTTTATCTTTTTTTTATTATTTAAAGTACTACATATTGCTGAATAGTTTCCTATGGGTGAACACATCAGTGAATGCAAGGCTAGCAACGAACGCATAGAAATTAAACACTTTCATATTTAAAAATACAGCAGCCAATATATAACTTGTATTTTTTGTAATAATCTCTACAACTCGTTATGTTACGCTTGTTTAACTTTGTCGTCGTAGGTGCCACTGCCTTTATAAGCGGCCACGTATCCGCTGGTATCTGGAACGTCCTGACGGCCCGCCTTTCCTTTTCCTTTGCCCGTCTCGTCGAACCTCTCCTTATGTGAGCCGGTATACTTGCTGGTATCGGTCAGTCTGTCCACTGCAGCAGCCTTCGCCACTTTCTAAAACCACATCAACAAACAGGTTGTTTTAACTTCATTGGCATTCAGAGGATTTGCTGCGTTTGTCGTTTACGGTAGACTCACAGTGACTCCGGCGTTGGCAGGCTCCTTCCCTGCAATGAGGCCGTAGATCTGCTGCAGCGCCTCCTCTTTGCTCTTGCCTTTAAAGCGTTTGAGAGCCAACTCCTCCAGGGCTGTGCTGAACTGATCGAATGTGATGACTCGGGCTGACTTTGCCCTGGAGAAACAACAATTTGCTAAATTAAATTTTCATTTCAATTCATTTTATTTATTTATTTAGACAGGGACAATGCACAAAATACATTAACCTTAAAAAGGAGAGATGTAGTGTACCAGGTTTTAGCACTAGTGCTAATTTCCACCTGTAGTCCCTGGGCAGGCTGATGTTATCATTAAACTAGAAGCACTCGGAGAGCGCAGACCTCCGCCAAGGCTGATCAGTGGCCCCCCCCACCCCCGATCACCACCAAAATTTAATCATTTCTTCCTTATCCCATTTCCAACAAACCCTGAAAATTTCATCCAAATCTGTCCATAACTTTTTGAGTTATGTTGCACACTAACGGACAGACAAACAAACAAACCCTGGCAAAAACATAACCTCCTTGGCGGAGGTTAAAAACAGACATTGATAAAAAGTAAAACATTAAAAAACAGTAAAAAATGTATATTTCTAACTCCATCTGTATAAAATATTCATTCACATCCAACCGCTCACAGCAAAAATTGGAGAATTGAATCAACTCCTACAGAGTTGATTTTAACTCTTTTTCAGAGTTTATATAGGTCCACACTTTACAGAGTTACATTAACATTTTCATTGGAGTTAATTATTTAACACTATGCCAGAGTTGCCTTTTTAACTCAGAAAAAGTTAAAACTGAGTTAACTTAACACTGACTGATTTAACTATTAACACTCACAAGAGTTAATAAATGGTAAATGGACTGAACTTATATAGTGTATTTTCTACACCTTCATGATGTCCAAAGTGCTTTACAATTCCTCACATTCACTCATACACCAGCAGGTGATTTTGACACATGGATAGTTGGAGCCAGGACTTGAACTGCTGACCCTTTGGTCATTGGACGACCTGCTCTACCAACTGAGCCACAGCCGACCTTCATAAGCTCACCGACCTGGGTTAAATTAACCCATATGGATTTATTATTTACACTGACAGAGTTTCCCCTTTAACTCAAACAGAGTTAAATTAACACCATGAAAGTAACAAAAATAACACTTATTTTACTTAATGTTCACTCTGAAAGTAGTGTTAATTTTAATCATAAAAAAAGTGAATCCATTAAAAATGACTTAAAATTCATTGTAAACAGGATGATTCAAAGAAAGCTGATGCATTTTTTTTAGAACATTTATTTTTCCTCTTTTTTCTCTCTGACAGTGACAGTCTGATAGAAATTGCACAGGTTCACCTGGTTTGAAATGCAGGGGCCAGGCAAATGAACTATGGAGAGACAAAACAACACTTCTCCTGAGTTAACTTCCACAGGCTTGACTAACTCTTTTCATTAACCCCAACTCTGAATGACATTTAACTCACAGTGAGTTAAAACTACACTTTGAGAGTGAAAATTGACTCTCAAATGTTTAACCCTGAAATTTCAACTCTCCAATTTTTGCTGTGTTCACTCTTATGTCCCACTCCAGTCTGTCACACACAGTCGGGGCATGTTTACATTACATTACATTATGGCTACAGGTTTGGTTTGAGAGTAGCTGTTTTTTCACCATGTGGGAGAATGTGTGATAGTTTGTAATCCAGAAGGAAAATTCAGAAAATCTAGGAGGAAAATTCTAATTGAATCCACGATGAACTGAGACCACAAGCTGTGCATAGAGAAATACATAGAAATACATCTTTACTTGACACATTTCAATACACTGAAAGCCCGGACTTTGTATTTACTAAAATGCTTTAATTACAATGTACTTCAATGATTTAAGTTTTATTACATTACTAAAAAATGTTAAATATATTCTACTAATTTGTAGACATAGTCGAAAGTACGCATTGCATTGCATTGTGGGTATTGCGCATATTGTTGAAAATGTGTTCTTTTTCTGTGCAGGGGTTCAGTAACTCCACGAAAAATAGGTTCATAGAAAAATTTCAATTGCATTGTTTTTTTCATGCCTAAAGAGGAATAAAATCACTCATGAAAAAAATATTGACTAAGGTTCTCATAATTCATACATGAAAGGGTTAGAAAAAAAAAATCTCATAAAATGACTAAAATGACTGTTAGAGTTTAAAAGTGTGATAGCTGAAGGAATAAAAGATTTTGAATATCTGTTAGTCCTCCTCTGAGGTGCATGGTCATTATTTATAGGTTGTTATACTATTATTTTACTGATCCAGCCCACTTGAGATCAAACTGGGCTTATGTGGCCCTGAACTAAAATGACACCCTGTTCTGAACAGAATAAAATACCCGGTATAATCTTAAACACTGCAGCGCAAAGTGAAATGACTTATTCTGTTTCATAGTCTTACTTGACTTTGCTGAAAACGATGTCAACGTCTGTGGTGGTGACATTCTTTCCGTCGATTATTTGACAGTCCTTGCACATCTTAGCAAAGTTCTTGCCATTCATCTCCTTCCCTCTGGCTTTGGTGTCACCATGCACTGCAAACTTCTGGAAGGCGGTCTCCACCTCTGCTACAGACACTGAGCCCTCAGCCATGCTGAAACACACATATCCAGTATCATTGTATGGTATTAGTGTCAGATCTACGAGTTTTATTGGAAACAGTTAGTAGTCGATGTTGTATGTGATTACTTGTTAAGCCCAATCGTCAATACAAAAGGGGTTTTATGAGGACAAAAATCCAAGCATGCATACACAAAAATGCAATGACCATTTCTTTAAAGCAGCGTATGACTCCTCACAAATTTTTTTTTTAATTGGTAGAAATGAGTGATTGCCTAATTATCACTAATCCATTACTCTTTCCGTACTTATGCACCTGAATCACTTCCCTCATGGTGAACAACTTCAAAGATGACTCCATCATAAACACAGTCTGTTTGTTTACATAACAAACCAAACCATCAGTCGGGCCTTTTCGGAAATTTTGTCATGAAGTGCATTGTGGGAAGATTCAGCAAGAAAATGAGCCAAATCCTTACAACATAAAATGAAACAGTCCTTCGGGGTTGTTTTAAAGAATGAGTATAGTTGTTGGATGGAGGTAAAGGCCACATTTGGGTCAGACGCGATTTCTCACAGACTGCAAGGGAAGCTCGGCTTCCCCTAAAATTTCGAAAATTAAATGGTTAAATATGTTTGGTCGTGTTGACATTTCATTGACTACAAATGTGTTAGAACAAGTTCATCTCAAAGATGAGTTCGTTCAAAATCAGCTTTATCACAAATCAACAGACTCGATGTTCACTTCTCCTCCATTCCCGTTGCGCTGTTTTCTCATGCGATCTCTGCTCAGTGCATTTGCCCATAGACGCTCGGCATCCATGCACTTCAATGGGACTGCAACCACAAATAAACACATCCATCCTGTCCAGTGTTTGCATGTGTCGTCCAGAGTTTCGGTAGTTTGTTGTTCTTTGTGTGTGTGAGTGGAACAGTTTTTTTCATTGCCTCAAAACTGGATGGCAATTGGATAAATGCCACGATGCTGTCCCGCCCCCGGATGCTCGGCGTCTCTGGGGGTGAGTGGAGCTGTGGGCGGAGCTCGGCTGGGCTGGACGCCGGGCTTCCACATGCTGATTGGAGGATCAGTCGAAAGGCTGAATCCCGTTTGATTGACAGCTATTTTGAGATCTACTCCTTCACTGACAGTTCAGTTTAATACCGTCACACATTCTGCTGTGAAATCGAGAGAGAAACCACTATGAAATTACTTGTTCATTTCTTGCACTGTAAATAAAACACACTCATTGGACTTCCTTGTTTCAATTTTACATAATTTCAACGTTTTCTTGTATAGTTGGTACAATAAGGTCACCGACCATTTTCTTAAAAATGAACAGAGGGACGAATTTATGTTTAAATAACTTGACTTTTTTTTTTTTATGTAAGCTGACAATGAGCTTCCCCTCTCTGAAAGACGAGCAGCCGCCACTGATTTGGGTTCAGCACTCACAAAGTGACAGTGAAATTGCTGCTGCGTGGAATTCCCATTCCCACAATGCACTTTGCGACAAAATTTCAGAAGGACGGAAAGACTAATGGATTAGTGACAATTATCACTGGGGTGTTACAAATTTGAAAAAAAAAAGTGATGAAAGTCATACGCTGCTTTAAATATCAGTACAACAGCTGCTTATGGTTGCATAATCTTATAAATGTCCTCATGACAGAGTACGTTTACTTTGAATGGTTACCACTTTATTCTATAACCTATTTTGTGAAATAAAAAACACCAATTCATAATAACTCTATTAGCTAATTGACTGTGTGCCTGCCAAGAAATAGCTGCTATGATGGTGAATCTAAGTGAATCATTTCTCTTATACTTTTTGGCACATGCACAAAGATGCTAATACACACTTTCACATCCATCACTGACCTGTGACTGGAGCTGCTCTCAGGCCAATTTAATTCAATCAGCTCCATTTGTAAATGGCTGATCTGCTGATCTGTGCACAGTAAACACACTAAAACACTTCTGTCTTCTTTACCTTAACTATTAATATGTAAAAGAAACAAAAGAAAAAAAAACAATCTGTTGTACATTCAGCCTAATTACCATTTAGCAGTTACATAAATGTAGGCTTTGCATGTTGAAATGAATGCCAGGAAGAGACCAAACATATGACAGACATGACCATTCAGCTGTACCCTTTAAAAGCAACATGTCATTTCTGTAGTATATCATCACTAGAGCACAAAGTAAGACATGTTTCTGCTACTCTAACTGTTTTCTTTCCTAATTTTTTTTGGATGCTTTAGCAGTGAATGAACAGCGACACTGAAAATTCTCAAAAAGTAAAGTATACCTGCTGCCGTAAATAGAAGGATGCTGCGCAAATATTCAGGAAGATCCTGATTCGCTTACAACTGCTTGACTTCTTCGTCCTCCGCCTCCTCTTTTCTTCTTCTTTCTCCTCTGCCTCTCCTCCTTCCTGCCCCTCCCAGAGTTTCTCACAATGACGACACAGATGGAGAGAAACAAAGAGGCAGGAGCAGAGAGGGATGATGGGAGGAGGGAGAGAGTACCAGCCAGCACAGTCAATGACATCATGGCCACTCAGCCTCTCATGTGTCTATTCAGGCCTGTTAGTTCTCTGCCTACGGACTACACTGTGTACTCTGGATCAGGTTTTATTATGATACTACCTAATACATAGCAATTATCTCCATTTCCTGGTTCTTCTATCATCCACTGACCACTGACAGCCATGAGCTCTGTCCTCTCTCTGCCTTTAATTCTTTCTGGTACAGCTCATTCCAGCCTCTGATGCTTTTTCTCTGCCTGTCGTTGTCACAAGAGCCCTGTTGTCTGAGCACAAGTGTGAGAGAGTGGTCCTTGAAAAGACAAAGAGCACTAACAACATAAAGCTGGACTGTAACCCCCCCCTCCTCCATGTCATATGAATATGTATGTATATATATATATATACACACACATATACACACACATATACACACACATATACACACACACACACACACACACACTGGGTGTCCCATAAGTCTCCATACATAGGAGACATAATACATTCCGTACATATATGGTTCTAACATGTATTTCTTTATATTTCTTCTTTATAGTTCTTCAGCAGTGGAGGACACGCACTGAAATGTGTTCCCAACAAAATGGCAGTCATATAGAGCATATTATATAAATAAAAATGTTTTATGTCAAGAAACGTTTATTTTTCCTATGTATGGAGACTTATGGGACACCCTGTATACATATATATACATATATACATATATATATATATATATATATATATATATATATATATATATATATATAGATAGATAGATAGATAGACATGTAACATGGTAATGACACCTATGATAGTACTTAGGGCTGTGCAATTAATCGAAATTCGATTACGATTTCGATTATTACACGCAACGATTACAAAAATTATGTAATCGAGAAAAAACGATGATTAATTTTGAGTTGTTTTAATTCACGTGCACGCAAGCTCCCATGAGCTGCTCTGCCCCGCCCCCCTCTAAGCTACTGCTGCCTGCTAGCCGGCAGGTCCACCCCAAGAGGAAAGTTGTACCTAGCGACCTGGAAAAACGGCAGGAGAATCACAGCAGAAGTCCTTGGTAAACAAAAAAGGCAAGTCAAATTCAATTGTATGGAATCACTTTGGGTTTGATGAAGAAGACGAAGAGCAAAAACACATCACGTGCAAAAAGTGTTTCGTAGTTGTATCCGCACTGACCGCTAACACAACAAACCTTTAAACCATCTAAAGTTTAACCGCCGCCACCGTTATCATAATCTTATGAAAAACTAAAACACTTACAAACAACTCCGTTTACAACTTCGCCCGCAATGCAATCTTCAGTCTCCGAATCTCTTTACGCTGCAACTCCCGTATTAACCTAACCTGACCTAACCTGTATAACCCTAACGTACGTATTCTAGATGGCTGATGTATACAGAAAGCCTGAACTGAAACCTCACGGCACACCACTGAATTTACTGTTTCATACTACATTGAACATACCTGAATTTATAATTTGCACTTTACGTGAGGTTTTTTTTTTTTTATTGCTACAGTTCTATGGCAAGTCTATAGCAGTTTAATTACAGTGCACTATTTATTTACAAAAGGAAACATACTTGAATTTACAGTACACTTATTTGCATTCAAAGATTTTTTCGTTTCCTACAAAAGTGAACATACTTTGTTTTAGTGGTTAAAAGCTTTATTTTTGTTTAAAGAGTATATTTTACATTGTTTTGCAAGAAAAAACTAAACAACTTTAAGGTTAACAAATAATCGTTTTTAATAATCGTGATTTTTTTTTTTTCCTATAATCGAGCAGCCCTAATAGTACTTCACACCGATTCGACTCAAGGAGTGAGGGATGGTTAGTTTACGGTGAACAACATTGTGTTTATTACAACAATAAGAGCAGAATCGACTCAGAATCCAAAAATCCCCAGTATAAACAAAACAACAACAATTAAAGTGTCCTCCGACAGCTGTTGCTACCAATATCAAAGTTCAAAGTCCAGTCCAAAGTTTAGTTTGAATTTGTGTCAGTTCAAGTATATTGTGTGTGTTAGTTCTACCCGGGTAGTGTGTGTATGTGTTGTTACTGCGCGCTGTCAGGTTGTTTCCTCCAGGTGTGACTCTTCATGAAGATGAAGGATCCAGCATCCTCGCCAATCCCGTCTCGTCTCAGACAAAGAAAACCTGGCTTTCGGCTCGATGTAGATCCAAAAACTCAGCATAAAAAAAAAAAAAAAAAAACAATCTGCATAGTAGAACACAAAGTTAACTAGCAGTCATCACTTTCTGTACAGAATTATCCATCTCTCTCTCTTTTACTCAAATGTAACTGATAATACTGACCACAGAGAAATAAGCAACTGTACCATGAGACAAATAAAAATAAAATATCTCAAGTCACCATTAGTTTGTGTCGTTTTTTAAACAGCATCATCTAAATCATGTAACACAAAACATTTCTTTTCTCCCATTAATCAATCATGACTCTTAGATAAACTTATAAATACATCTACAACCGTCTCAAAATGAATCCAACACATTTATATCAAAACTGAACGTGCCCGTGGGCTTCAGCACGCGCTTTTCACTTCTACAACATTGAACATGGCGTCCAAATTGACGCAATGGAAATCACCATCGATCATTTAAAACAAATTAATTTCCAACTCAGCTCAATAATTTGACAGATAACAACATCCTTGCAACATTTACTATCGACTCCGATTGTTTTTTGGTTTTTTTTGTTTTTTTTATGAAAGAATGTTCGATATTTCGCATTTATAACAACCGAAAATGTACGGGTCCATTAGCATGTTAGCAGCTTAACATAATCAACCATAGCACCATATTATCAACATATCACTCACCGGAGTCTTCGGTCGGAAAAAAACGAAACAAAACAATCGCCCCAGTCGCCGGATTGCAGGCGCTTCCTTGTGAAACTCAAAACACAGACTTGTAACCATGACTATAAAACAGTCTCTCATAAACTTTTTTATCTTCCTCGTAAGTATCTCGTGGTAGCTTCTGTACTTGACCTAGCTTAGCGTCTCTTCTTCCCAACATGCAATGCCGTACTACCGGAGGATTTTTTTTTCCACCAAGCATACATGAGGTGCCCTCCTGTGGCCACACAAAGCAATTACATCTGCATAACGTCATGATTTCACACAAAAATGAACATGTTAGAACTAAATTACACTTAGTAAACTCATTTACATTTTCAAGGGGTTAAATATATATATATATATATATATATATATATATATATATATATATATATATATATATATATATACATATATATATATATATATATATATATATATATATATATATATATATATATGTAAGGGATGCACCGACACCACTTTTTTCCAGACCAAGTATGAGTACAAGTAAGAGTACTTACATTTGAGTACTTGCCGATACCAAGTACCGATATGAGTACTTAATAATCCCATTCCAGTTCTTAGTTCCTTTTGTAAATGTGCTTTATTGTCGTTGTCATTAGTCTGACTGGTACAAAGTGCTGCTACTGACATTTAATGTGTTGGAATGAGTGTTTCTCAATTAATCCACCAGGGGGCGCCGCTCTTAATTAACCATACTGGACAAATACCACGAAGAAGAGCAAAGTTTTTTGAGAAGAAGAAGAAGAAAGTCAGTAATAACAAACATGGAGACGACAGAGGTAACACTAATGTGATACTAATATTGCAGCGTTTTCACTGGTAAGGTTTAAAAGCAAAGCTTCAGCAGGTAGAGAAAAGAGAAATGAGTGATAAGTTTCGTTTTCACTTCCTCTGGCAGTGGTCCGCACCACTCTGTACTCCCGCTGGTATTCTCATTCTGGGTACTCATCCGCCAGCGCCTGGAAAACGGATGGAATGTACGCAGAGGACGGACAGAACGCTGGGTCCGTATCTGTCTGTGTCTTTAACGTTACTTGCAGTCAGCGTTACTTTTACTCATTTTACTCATTTATTTTGAAAAATCTCCACACTCTTCACACTCCACACACATTATTCCTCCTCCTCGTACCTGCTTTACTGAACTGTGAATGTCACACGGCCGTAAGTGGTATCAGTGCATTTGTATCGGATATATTTTACGAGTACGAGTACACACACTGAGTATCAGAGCCGATGCCGATACTCGTATCGGTATTAGTGCATCCCTAACATATATATATATATATATATATATATATATATATATATATATATATATATATATATATATATATATAAAACTATAAATCACTCTTGAAAGCATCTTTTATGAAACAAAGGAGTTTCCACTCACTTGGGATTGAAAGTCTGATATACACTCACAGTCAATGAAAACTTTGAGACCATATTTTTCGACATAATTTTTATTTTGAAACCCTATACTGGAATTTTTTCATATGAATCATTTGTTTAGGTTATTGGCATACAGAAATAAAATTCAAAAGTTTCAACAATAATTTCAAAACAAAAAACTTAACAAAAGAAAATGGCACCTGCCAAACACAAAGTCACAACAGTAGCGGTCCTGGTCAGGAGTTGTCACTCTCTCTCACCCTGGATGCGGTCTATCATCAGCAGAGCCTGTCGTGTTGTGGCGTTCAACCAGGTTTCTGATTGTGGGTTGGGAACAGCCCGTACATAGGCCTGGTTATATCACTGGAGCTCAAACCGGCCTCCACCATACCCAGTGCCTGGAGATGTTGTTCACGTGATAGACATGGCATGATGCTGTTCACTGGACTAACAGTGGTGGCCTTTTTTGGGCCTTTATATAGGCCTTCAAAACCAATCCTCAAATTGTGCAGATACCCACTGAGTATTGCTCAATGTGTATTTGGTCCACTTTTGCAAAGAGACCAACCCATGTGCAATGAACCGCGACAACATGACAACTCATCATTATCTCAACTACCCGAGCACTAAGTCATCAATAAATCCACAATTAATAATTACAACCCCCCTACAATTAGAAATATGCAGACATTTCTACCACAAAGTTTCTATTGACTGTCAGTGTACATGAATAAATTCAAAGAATTTTATTATCATGCGTACAGTAAAGAAACAGGTTTCCCTGTGCAATGAAAATCTTACTTTGCCGTCCACACTGAATGCCATGAGAATTTAAGACAAGTATAAAAGTATAAGCATAAAAATTGAAACAGAATAACTTAAGTAGGAAATTAAAACAACCAAAACAAAGTGGCATTCAAAAAATGGCATGCAAAGAAAAAGAGCATCAAAAGTATTTTTAAAAATATAAATAACTATTCATAAAAGAAAAATATATATTATATATATTTACAGCATTTGGAATAAATGTCCAAATGCTGGAAAAATATATTGTTAAATCACTTTTCATATTTAATTCTGTTAAATCTACAGAGGAAGGAATAGAACATATTCTCCAAACTAAATAAATATGTTGTAACTAATTTATTAAATGATTTCAGTTTCAAGATGTTTAATTATCTGACGTTTTGACCTATTTTCTTAGTTTGTGGCTTGTCTACAAAAAGTAACATATTTCCTGAGCTATGATTCACTGAGCTATCGATCAATCAAACAATCTTTAATGTTTTTTGAGCATGAAATATGTTTTTGGCAGAATAAATGTTGGGATGCATAATTCTTTGACAATGGATTCCATTTCCAGTGTTGTACTCTTATATAATACAATACACATGTGTTTCACTGTAAACAGAATAATAGCACATTAGTTTTAATCATTATGCAATATAAATACAATGATCTGATCTAGATTAGACAGATTATATTTTAATAATCATAATAATTCTAAATAACCTTTTTCTGATGACCCTCAGAGAATGTTTTTTGTCGTACCTGACCTATACTATTTTATTTATGTAATATTTCTATTGTATTAATTAGAATCAAGAGTCAAACCTCATCTCACCTGGTTCATTTAACCCTTTCATACATAGTGGTCACTACAGTGGACAGCTATTCTCTTGTATATTCATGGATTTAGTTGTTTTAGTTCTATATCAGTCAACACAGTGGACGCTCACACTGCAAAAATCTAAATCTGACCAAGTGTATTTTTCTCATTTCTAGTCCAAATATCTCATCACACTTAAAATAAGACACAATCACCTATAGAGGAACTTTTCAGTGAGATATAAGAACTTTTTTTTAGACAATAGATCTGCAAAATCTTATTTCAAGAAATCTTGCCAAGATAATTTTTGCTTTTTCCATTGGCAGACTTTCTTGCTTGAATTAAGGGGAAAAAATGTTACTCTATAGGTGATTATATCTTATTTTAAGTGTGATGAGATATTATGACTAGAAATGAGATAAATACACTTGGTAAGATTCAGATTTTTGCAGTGCATGCACCATCCCATACACTGCAATTCATACCATTACTGTACCTTTGCTGTTCTTGATAAACCTGATCTGCACTAACATGTTTGAGAGTAAATCAATTGCCTGTTATTGTTATTAAACTGTAATTAATAGGTTTTTGTGTTTTTTTTGTGTGTGTTTTTTTTTTTTTTTTTTTTGCATATTATCTCCATGAAGTGAGTAATGACTAGTATTAGTATATGATAAAAGATGAGAAAACATCAGATTACCAGCATTAAACATGCTTTCATTTCATAGTTTTCACACAGTTTATCAGTAAATACGTTTCTTTGCTTCAAAAATTTAATGCATGGTGTCCAGCTGAGTGGACATTTTTGCAACTCCATGAAAAATGGGTTCATAAAAACTATTTCAATCGCACTGTTTTTTTTTAATGCCTCGAGGAATAAAAACACTCACAAATAAAAATCTTGATTAAGGCTCTTATAATTCATGCATGAAAGGGTTAAAGCCACAATTTTCTTGAAAAATAATAATAGTGTCACAATGAGATAATTGTTATGGAAGTCAGAGAGAAAGTATTGCAATTTATTTATTTGTTTGTTTGTTTGTTTGTTTGTTTAAGAAGATTGAATGTAAATGTTTTAGATTACTTAATAAATTACTGGCATCTAACCTTAAGGAAGCACAAAACAGCCATTATAGAGTTCATAGAGAATATAAGTAATACAGTAATAGAGTTCATAGTAGGAAATGCACAATGTTAGGTATTACACACATTCACATGTCCAGATAAGACTTCTGTAATATCACTGAAAAACTGAGGAACTGCACTTTACTGTTTTAAAGTATATGTATGGATTAGTGGGTCAGAAAAGTATTATCAGTGTTATTTAAAAAACATATATATCCTTTCAGTCCACAGGTGCTGGTCTCAGTCTTAGAGGGTTACATTTCTTTCTAATGATGTTCAGAACGTCACCTTTACATTATACATAAATACAAATGAACTGAAGTTTGGTATGTATTTTTTTTCTCTCCTTTCCTCTGGGACATTGTCATCTACTTGAAATGTCAGTAACCTCATAATGATACCAACGCTTTTGTTGTGTTTACAGGGTAAACGAGGACAGGTTGTTTTGACATCACGTACCTCCATGAAATTCAGTGCTTGGTCAAATGGAAAGTTGAAAGCTGTGAAGGACTTTGTGTCCCCTTTAGAAAATGCACTTGGGCTTAAGTATCGAATAAATGATGGTTGGAAGAAATAGTAAAGTCTTTGTAAAGTGCATGTGCTGTGATGTTACATTTTGTAAAGAAATATGAATGTTAACAGGGGTCAAATCCTTTTTATTTTAACCTATTAAGACCCAAACGGCTGCTGATCCTGAAACCATCTACTGATCTAAACTGTTTAATACCTGTTGATCCACTAATCCTATCAATCCATGTAAATATTTGGTGTAAAATACAGTTTGTCATCTTTTCATTGTCATCAGATATGACCCATTTGGATGTTCACCGTGGAAACACCGTCATCTTCTACAACATTGATTCACCAGTAAAACCCATGGAGTTGGATCAATGACAGTGGATGGAGACACTGGGTTCATACTCAGTTATTTATATATTTGCTGAAAAAGTCACTTTTTCCTTCAGTTTTCTCTTTTTCTTGAAACATATTTTACTTTAGATATTGAAGTTTTAGGATGAATTGTTTTAATATTAAGTAGTTCTTGTTTTAACATAGGATTCTTTTGTTTAATCTGTTTTACTTCAATAATGTGAATAGTGAGTTCTTTGTGACCAGGATTTATGTACTAGTACTCTGTTGTAGTTTAAGTATGTTATCACTACATTTACATTTATGCATTTGGCAGACGCTTTTTTCCAAAGTGACTTTCAGGGGAAAACTAATCAATCAATCAATCAAATTTTATTTATATAGCGGCCGATCACAACAAAAGTTATCTCCTGACACTTTATATAGAGTTGGTCGAAATCAGACTCTAAACCAGTTTACAGAAACCCGCAGAATCCTCCAGGAGCAAACCATACCATACCATACCATACCATACCATACCATACCATACCATACCATACCATACCAACTTTATTTATAAAGCACTTTAAGAACTTTACAGCAGGCCAAAGTGCCGTACACCAAACATAAAACAAGGGATTAAATAAGTAAATAAAACTAGTGATAACACAGGGTGTTAAGTGGGCTTAGAACTACAAAATACAACCATCATAAAAACAAACACAAATTAAAATCTGTTAAGAACAGCATAAAAAACCCCACAAAAAAACAGACATGTCACTCACTGATTAAAAGCCAATGAGAAATAGTGCATTTTTAGATGTGATTTAAAGACAGGTACAGACTGAGCCTGTCTAACAACTAAGGGCAACTGGTTCCACAACTTTGGGGTGACAACAGAAAAGGCATGATCCCCACAAAGCTTCTTTTTAGTTTTTGGAACCACAAGCTGCAGCTGATCTGCTGACCTGAGAGCACGAGGGGGGGTGTAGGGGTGGATCAGGTCAGACAGGTAGGAGGGGGCAAGGCCATTCAAACATTTAAAAACAAATAAAAGAATTTTAAAATCAACTCTAAAACGCACTGGTAACCAATTGAGTGAAGCTAAAACCGGTGAAATATGTTGATGTTTCCGTGTCCCTGTTAAAAGCCAAGCTGCAGCATTTTGGACCAGCTGCAGTCGGGAAAGTGCATTTTCACTCAGCCCGGCATAAAGTGCATTACAATAGTCAAGTCTAGTAGTTACAAAAGCACTTGTGACTGGTGACAGTGGAAGGAAAAACTTCCTTTTAACAGCAGAAACCTGGAGCAGACCCAGACTCCTGGAGGATGGCCATCTGCCTTGACCAGTTAGGGTTAAATAGAGAGAGTAAAGGAAGAGAAAAAGAGAGAGCGATAGAGACTGGGGGAGAAGGGGGGAAGTAGGGGGAGACACATGGATGCAGCTGAGGATAAGTGAGTGTTGACGATGGAGGCAGGAGAGAGGCAGGACCAGAAATGATCCTGGGAAAACCTTATTAATATATTTAAAATGGAATGTCTGAAAGTGTCACTAGGTTAAGCTTGTTAAGATAGGAACCATCTGTCTGCACAAGAGTTAAGTAGGTTCTGATCTTCTTCTACATACACTTCTAAAGACACATTCACACACAAAGTGTTGTCAAATATAGGTGATAAGGGTAAACTGATTGTTGGCATACGTTTACTGAGAGTTAAGGCCCCACGTCTGTTTGATCTCTTTAGATGACGCTAAGTTAAAGACCAACCCATTTGTACGGGTGAGCCCACCCATTGGGTCAATAAATGTATATTTCATGTAATGTTCGGGGCGCATTTGGCTTTGAGTCCTCAGCGCTGAGTGTCCACCTTATTTGTGATTTGAATAAATTTTGTCAACTTTGAGACCAATCTGAATCCAGACTCATCCTTAGAGCTTCCATTAAAAGAACATGTTAACATTTAATCTGAGCTTTTATGAACATCTACATCACAGGTGTCAAACATGCGGCCCGGGGGCCAAATCCGGCCCACCAAAGGGTCCAGTCCGGCCCTTGGGATGAATTTGTGAAATGCAAAAATTACACTGAAGATATTAACAATCCTTTTAGTTCAGGTTCCACATTCAGACCAATTCAATCTCAAGTGGGCAGGGCCAGTAAAATACTATCATAATAACATATAAATAATGCCAATTCGAAACTTTTCCCTTTGTAAATGTAAATATTTTCATGTATTTACACTAAAACTAAGTATATTTTCACAAAAAATGTGAATAACCTGAACAAATATGAACAACCTGAAATGTCTTAAGAGAAGTAAGTACAATCTTAACAAGATTCTGTCTGTTATTAAATGTTTTGTGTCTTTGTAGATCCACTGTGATCTGTAAGTTATAACGTATGCATGTAAATGATAAACTGAGGCAGAATATTGTTAAAATTACACTTATTTTTTCAGTTTGTTCGTGTTATTCACATCTTTTGAAAAGATCGTTTGCAGATGTAAACCTTTTCATAATGTAAATCAACTTTTTTTTGGTCTAAAACATAGTTTGGAGTTGACATTATATATATAATTTTGTTATTATTTTACTGGTTTGGCCCACTGCAGATCAAATTTACCTGAATGTGTCCCCTGAACTCAAATGAGTTTGACACCCCTGATCCACATCATCAGTAAATTAAATACAGAAAAATACCTGATTTTCACTGGGGAAAAAAAACAAACAGAAGATAATATAATAAATGGTGATAAATCACTTAAGAAAGGTTCAATAGTGAGAAAAATTCATTTTGGAAGTGAAATAAAAGTTAGCACTGGGTCTTTATAGGTTAAGGAACGTTTACCCTCCTCTTCTTGAACTTTCCAACATCAGCTAATATAAGTCAGAGATGATTAAACCTATTCTTTAAAACCACAGTTTTGATAAAGCGTTTCATTTTGCTGACAGGTTGACCTTTGGTGTCTGTTTACCAGACATTCCTGCTTGTTAAGCAGACTGTGTCATGGCTGCAGACCTCAGTACTTTCACCCACATGCTGGAACCGGGTTCTCTGGGAAATATCACATTTTTTGTTTATAGTAGAAACAAAGGCTTCCCTTTAAATACCTGATGAGAGCAGACTCCTCTGTTTGAAAGGCAGCTGAAGGTTTACAGGAACATGTTATTGGACCTTGACTAGATATTTACTCATCCTCCAGTGACACCAAGTGACCAAATTGTTTGGATTTGTAGTTTTTTATTGCGTTCATCAACATGGCTGAGTCTGGTTTCCCTTTACCACCTGATACGTTCTGTCCACTGTGTGTGGATGTGATGAGGGACCCGGTCACCATCCCCTGTGGTGACACCTACTGCTTGGAGTGCATCAAGATCTACTGGGACCAGTTTGACCACATGGGTGTCTACTCCTGCCCACAGTGCCGTGCCACCTTCACCCCACGGCCGGTGCTCAGACGCAACCTCCCAGATGTCAACCACGAGCCGAGGCGCCAGCTTCCGGAGCTCACTCCATTTCCATACATGCACCGAGAATCCTTCTGCGATTTTTGTGTCGGCCGTCGCCAAAAGGCTGTCAAGTCATGTCTCATGTGCCTGGCCTACTACTGCGAAACGCACGTCAAGCCACATTATGAGTCGTCCACGTTTAAGAGGCACAAGCTGGTGGATGAGACAGGACACCTGGACAGGAAGATCTGCCCTCAGCACGAAAAAGGCCTGGAGTTGTTCTGTCGCTCAGACCAGATGTGTATCTGTGTGTTGTGTACGGTCAGAGAACACCGCAGCCACAACATCACCTCAGCAGAAGAAGAACGCATTGAGAAACAGGTCATTATGTACTGATGCCTAGAGCAGCTGCTCGGGATCACAAGTTACTCATTTGATCATTAACCCTCCGGTATCCGGGTGCACTTTTTAGGCACACTTTGCACTACGTGTTAAAAAACTTCATATTATTTTTCACAATTTAAATACAGTTAGAATTCAAAAGTTGTTCATTTTTGCATGATCTTTAAAATTCTGGCCACCAATTAAAATTTGCACATTGAAACAAAAGAAAATGACAAGACTAGCATCTGTCTCCCAAGTGTGCCTAAAACGCACTATTTCTTCCATTATAACCACTGTTTTTGATCCGTAAGCATAAATCCTGCTTTTACTGATATCTGGGCTTCATTTGAGAGGTGAGGGTCTAAATTAATTTATTAACGTTGTTAATGTTGCTGTTAATCATTGACATATGCCAGGCTACAAAAATCAAATAATATTTAATCCAATTTTTATCTAGTATTTTGAAAAAAACAAACATATTTTGTGTTTTTTGCATCAAAAAATGTAGTGATATCATGATGAAAAGAGATCGTTTAAAAGGTTTAAAAAATGTAAAATGAATAATCATTTGATATGTATGATTAGGGCTGACTTTGATTTACAAAAATAAAATCAAATTAGAGCAGAAAAATAAATCAATTTATAATATTTAATAGTTTGATTTATAGGTGTGCCTTTTTGGCACACTTGGTGACAGATGCTAGTATTATTGTACATTTGACCTAGCGCCAAAAATAATAATACAAATTAACCAATGTTGGAGTTAATCGTTGACATATGCCAGGCTGCAAAAATCAAATAAAATGTAATCCACTTTTTATGTAGTATATTGAAAAATATTAATTTTTTGTGTTTTTTGCATCCAAAAAAATGGATTGTTTACATTACAAACACGGCATTTAAAGGGTTAAAAATGTGACAGTTTTGGAGTATTTGGTATTTTTATTTACGGCTCAAATTGATGAAATAGAAAAAAGTGTAAAAGAATTAAAAACAAACTGTATGAAATTTTTTTGGACATTATTCCACAAGTGTGCCAAAATGGCACACTTGGTGCTTAGTAAGGGCTTAGCTGGACGGGATACCGGAGGGTTAAATAACAAAGGTTGTTTTGTCATGTACTGACAGTTGTTTGACCTTGTGGAAATGAGAATAGTTATTACAAGATAATGATGATCCACCTTAATTATCACAGGACGACAAAAGGATGTTTCCTCTTATTATTTATAGACAATAAAAGTGCCATGCCAGCGTACAGGTGGCACCTTAACAACTGTAGTATCTGATCAAGAAAGCGATAGCAGTTATTGACTAACACATTAGTCTGTTCTTCAGTCAACGTAGAAATGAATCTGTGAAAGATAACACTCAGATCATCAAATAATAATAATAATAATAATAATAATAATAATAATAATAATAATAATAATTGCATTTGCATCTGTTCTCAGTTAATTAAGTCTCCACTGTTTAAAATATCCTCTTGTGTTTCTGGCATATTGTAAAGCACTGTAAAGTTTTTGTTTTGTTTTGGGTTTTTTTGTTTTGTTTTTTATTATTTTTGAAGGAAAAATCATTCTTTACAACGTCCACACTGATATACTCTGAAATAACTGTATATCATTTTGATTTATCAGAAAGTCCTGGTGGTGACCCAGTCTGAGGTCCAGCACATTATCCAGGAGAGGATGAAGGAGCTGCAGGAACTCAAGCACAATGTGGATGTTCTCAAAGTAAGACAAAGAAAAAAGAAAAGTCATTCTCACATTCAGACCTCAGACAATTTAGAATGACAAATGCACCAGTTAAGATACAAAAGATATCACTGGCCTACATTATTATTGTTTATTTATTTATTTATTTTTCAGAAATTATCTGCCTCAGAGATTAAAGTTGTAAATCTTACATATGAATCGGAAAAAAATGACAATGACAAAAGTGCTGGTTAGCTGATGTTTTCAATGTTTGTTTGTTTGTTTGTTTGTTTGTTTATTTACTTATTTATTTATTTCCAATGTGCAAATAAGCAAAATAAAACAAAACAAAGTAAATTAAGACAAAAACAAAATAATATTTATGTGAACAGAATCTATCTTCAAGTACATACAAGTCTGTATTTTGCATGGTCAAAAAGGAGTAGGAAGAAGTATAAACTAACTAACTATATGATAGTGTTATCACACATATATATTAGTTTATATACATTTATACAATAGATTCATAAATCTTTCACTAGGAAGAACCAGTGAAGTGAATATATTATAATGTGCAGTGATTTGAAGTAGATCAGTAGTTTTGAGATAATCATTACTTATTAATTTCACATTTTGACTCAAGACTTTATGTTGAAAACTACAGCCAACCAGCATTTTTGACAAAATGGGTTAAGTTTCATTACTTTTATTCTGGAAGCATTTTACTTGTCGACCAGTGCACATAGACATCAGTCATTGTTTTTATATATTCCAGAAAAGCTCAAAGTCACTGTGTGTACTTTAAAAAACCTGTGTTTGGCTCCATCTGGCGGTGATATAATAATGTTTAAAGCTTCTCACAGACTGTGCTTTTTTTCTTTTGTTTGTTTCTTTTAGAGCTGTGCCCAAAGAGCGCAGGCAGAAAGTGATAAGACATTCCATGAAATGCTCCAGGCGGTGGAGCGCTGGAAGGCTGAAATCCATCAGATGATAACGGCCAACATGCAGGCAGCGATGTCACAGGCCGAGGGCTACGTGGACCGACTGGAGCAGGAGATACTGGAGCTACAGCGCAGAGATGCTGAGCTGAGGCAGATCCTTGAAACAGAGGACAACATTCACTTTCTACAGGTAATGAATGATCACACACATACAGAAAGTCCATGCAGAATACGCAGTCCGATACCGTCAGTCCTTTTTGTGATATCCATGTTTTTAATCATAAGAGATAATCATTGTTTTGTTTCTGACATGACATTTCATGTTTCTTGCGAACAGAATTTTCCAACCCTTTGTGTTCCTCCTGAGGCCATGGTGCCCAAAGTTCTCATCAACCCTCAGTTCTCCTTTGGTGAGATGAGCAAGACAGCCACAGAGATGAAGGAACATCTGGATGACATCTGTAAGAAGGAACTGAGCAAGATCTCCAAAACAGGTTTGTTCCAGAGGGTAGTCACTAAACATCCTGTCATCACATCATAGTAACCCAGTGTTTTTCAACCTTGGGGTCGGGTCCCCATGTAGGGTCGCCTGAAATTCAAATGGGGTCACCTGAAATTTCTTGAAATTGACAAAAAAAAACAAAAAAAAAAACAAACCCTACTTACTAATAAATATTATATTGAGTTGACAGAGACAATCCCAATCCATGAAAGACATGACAAATTGTGAAGCTGAAACTGAACCACTGTGGTTCTGTTTATCTTTCAAATGTTCATTGTGGTCAGTTTCAGATGCTGCAGCTCTTTCATAATTCATAGTTTGAGTTCTTGTTTGTTCAGTATTAATTGTCAGCCTTGTAAATCCAAGCTGGACTGACTGTACATATCCTGACCAAGGAAAATTAAATTCTCACTTTGTGCAGTAATCTACACCTGGCTTTTCTGCCTCCATCCATAATAATATACATTATATAGACTAAATGTTGTCAAAAATTAACGTTTATTTGCAACATAGTATAGCAAACTATTACATGATCAAAAACAAATTCATTTTAGCAAAAAAAAAAAAAAAACGAGTCTCTGTTTTGAATGTCTGGGGTCGCCAGAAATTTGTGATGTTAAAATGGGGTCATGACCCAAAAAAGGTTGGGAACCACTTGTCGTAAGTTAACATTGTATCACTTCAACAGTGAGTGAAACCCCCGTCTACATACTCCTGCCAAGAAATGGAGACAAACGGCTGAAAGGTAAATGAATTCTTAAAAAACACAAATATAGAGTTTAGTAACAAAAGCCAGTTTATTACACAATGTGTTTGACATTTCATATCCAAACAGTTCCTTCCAGAGTTGACTTTCAGGAGCCAAAAACCAGAACAGACTTCTTGAGATGTGAGTATGATGCATCTATTTAACAGCACTGTATTGTAATAAGGTGGGCAGTGGGTGATGGTTTGGAATTGAAAGTGTAATCTGTTATTATTGTCTGCCAGTTTACTGTTCATTAACACAGTTCAGTCAGAATCACTTTCATCACTTTCTGGAAGCTTCCTGCCCTTCCATGTGCAGATGATGGAAATCAAAGCAGGAAATGCACACTTTCCTGATTCTTCCATGAGTGTACAGGGAAGACAAGGCAGGGAGCGCAGCAACCAGACCCTCCATAGGAAAAAGAACACAGCAGGCCGCAATGACAACACAGGACATTTATTTTAGTTCCCAAACCTAATTTTGAAATGGCAGCTGCATGGGTCGGAAGCTGAAAATTTGTTTCTCAGATGGAATCAAAGGAAGTTGGTTCTTCCTCGCGGTTGTGACGACAAGTGGGGATTTGACAAAGACAAGGGAGAAACATCCTCCTACTTTGATTCCGTAACCAGCCCACATTCTGGTGTGAATGTGGTTCTGGTTCTACAGAAAGCACCAAGGTTCTGAGACTCCAGAATGGAGCCAGAACCGGAACCCTCTGTCTTAAAGCACTAGACCAGGGGTGTCAAACTCCGGTCCTCAAGGGCCGGTATCCTGCATGTTGTAGATATTTCCCTCTTCCATCACACCTGGAAGCCATTATATCGTTATCAGGCTTCTGCAGAGCTTGATGATGAGGTGATCATTAATTGAACCAGGTGTGATGGAAGAGGGAAATATCGAGAACACGTAGGAGTGAGGACTTGCAGCTGACATCACTGGTCATGTGATTGTTGTTTACACCGCCATATTGGTAGGCACGCTATCTGGATCCAGAAAGTCAGAACTGTTGCTTTATATCGTGTTTTTCTTTGGACTTGCGTTTGCGTGTTTTGTTATTTGCAAGTATGTCTGCTTGTGATAAAGGCACCATAGATGAGTTTCAATGTTTACTAACAACAGTGATACGCGTGCAACTCGGAGGCAAAAACACGAGTACCAGCTACCAGGCAAGCCCCGCACCCGATGGCTCAACGTCATTGCAGGCGACCTCCAACAATATGGAGTTACCATGGAGGACGCAGAGCAGCTGGCACAAGACCGCCAGCGATGGAAAACATTGGTTCACCTGGTCGGCTCAACGCACCGGGACGGGACACCCACCCCATCGCAAGAGCCCTAGTAGTAGTAGTAGTAGCTACCAGCCGGCTCGCATCAGCCGTGTACACCTCCAGACTCTCCCCCGGAACTCGTGATATGTTAGCTCTAAAACGGTCCATTAACTGTCTCTGTCCAAAAGCCGATCCCATCTTCTCTTTCACGGCCGCATAATTTGACTTGGCCGCATCAGGAAGGCTGTCCCATAGTAGAAAAGCAGATTTGCACAGACAGGTGGGGAGTATTGTCACCAGCTCCCCGCTGAACTCACCGGTGTCGCCCGCTGTAGCTCCGACTGCCACTTCCAGCTGCTTCACCCAGCTGAGGAAACTCTGGCTGCCATCTCCGGCAAAGGGAGCAGGTAGATCCACAATCACTCTCTCTTTATAGGGTGATAGGCCAGGGGAAGCCCTCCTGGTAGGTTTAAAGGGGTCTTCAGCACTGTACCACATGATGACAATTCTTTTTTTCCATGCCGCTAAGCGCAATAGGCAAGCAGGCTAACTATACTGAGAAGCTACGCTAACTGCGGTAATAACTATAAACAGAACAAAACCACCTCTGCCACCAATGGAACCCAGCGGTATTTCTGCCTAATTTATAATTGGTGAAAGCTAAGTAATAAACGGCACACACGAGTTTAGCAGGTCCATCGTTTAACACGTTGTACGATCCAAGGAAAGCTCGCCTACCAATATGGCGTTGTAAACAGCAAAACACGTGATCATGTGACGTATGTTCAAAACCTCAATACCGGCCCTCAAGGACCAGAGTTTGACGCTTGTGCACGGGACGATTACATCAGATACAGAATGAAGTTAAAGGTGAAGGTGGATAGTGTGAAGTAGACCTAGTAAGCCAACAGGCTGAAGTGGCGGTCAGAGTTCAACAGTTTAAATCTGGCATCTTCAATGAGATTAACCAATAGGATGCACAGAAAAGAATCAGCTGACTGGCACTGAGGTCAGCTGTAGTCAGTCACATACTGATATGTGGACTTCACAGTAATTAATATTTCAGTGCCTGAAAAAGGTAATTTTTTAATTTGACAAGAGAATTTAGTGAAATACTAACAATAATGGTGCACTATACTTCATCACAAGTACTACCTAGAAAAGGAAATAATAACACTTTGACATGCTGAGTAAATTTCTTTGAACAGAATACCCATTAAGAAGTGTATATTTTGTCACAGACTCCTGCAAGATGTCCTTTGATCCAAACACCGTCTACAAAGAGCTGGTTCTGTCCGACGGGAACCAGAGGGTCACCCGGAAGAAAACCGTCCAGTTTTACCCGGACCATCCAGACCGCTTTGATGGCTTTTCCCAGGTCCTGTGCAAGGAGCCTCTGACCGGTTTCAGGTTTTACTGGGAGGCCGAGTGGAGCGGGGAGTTCTCCGCTGGGGTGGCCTACAGGAGCATCAGTCGAAAGGGGAAGAACTCCCACAGTCTGCTGGGCTACAACGACAAGTCATGGAGTCTGCTGTGCTCAGACTCGGGCTACTCTGCCTGGCACAACAAAACAGATCGTGACCTTCCTGATGCTCCCAGGGCTTCACGGGTTGGTGTGTACCTGGACTATGCAGGCAACACGTTGGCGTTTTACTCAGTGTCAGACACCATGGAGCTTATTCACAGATTCAAAGCCCAGTTTAGTGAACCTTTGTTTGCTGGGTTTGGTGTGGGCTCCTCTGTTTCCCTTTGCCAGCTGAAGAATCCTTTATCAAACTAGCATTAACACATAGGGATACTGGCAGAGGTAGCACCAGTAGCATCAGTAATCAGAATATTCAGTAAATGTGTTAATGCAGTGTTTTTCAACCTTGGGGTCGGGACCCCACATGGGGTCGCCTGGAATTCAAATGGGGTTGCCTGAAATGTCTAGTAATTGATAAAAAATTTGAAAAACTTACAAATAAAAAATATATGGTGAGTTGACAGAAACAATCCCAATCCATAAAAGAAATGACAAACTGTGAAGCTGAAACTGAAGCACTGTGGTACTGTTTATCTTTCAAATGTTCATTGTGGTCAGTTTCAGATGCTGCAGCTCTTTCATAATTCATAGTTTGAGTTCTTGTTTGTTCAGTATTAATTGTCAGCCTTGTAAATCCAAGCTGGACTGACTGTACATATCTTGACCAAGGAAAATCCAATTCTCACTTTGTGCAGTAATCTACACCTGGCTTTTCTGCCTCCATCCTTAATAATATACATTATATAGAGTAAATGTCGTCTAAAATTAACTTTATTTGCAACGCAGTATAGCAAACTATTACATGATCAAAAACAAATAAATTTGAGCAACAAAAAAAATGTCTCTGTTCTGGGGTCGCCACAAATGTGTGATGTTAAAATGGGGTCACGAGCCAAAAAAGGTTGGGAACTACTGTGTTAATGTGTTTGTTTAATATTAAGAAAAAAAGTGATTACTGTAAATAGGATGAATTTATTATCAACTACAATTGTAAATACTATGTTTTAAATGGAAATACTAGTTTCTTATTAAAAATGATATTAAATGTATGTAACTGTATTACTGCAAAATCAAAGTTATCATCATAGACACAAACATGTGCTTACTTACATTTATGTTTTTACACAGTTTTATTGACCAGACTAATCAAAATATTCTTTAAACCCCTTTTTTTTTCTGGCTGTTATCCCTGAAAAGGGCTGTTTCAGAATCCAAGTACGGCAACAGATGCAAAGCTGCTTTAATTGAGAAAAAGTCTGTGCAAATTTAACCCCTAAAGATCCTGTACTACTTTTATGTCACTTCCCAAATGTTTTTTTTTTTCTCTGTATTAAACCTTTCTTAATTGATTTATCATCATTTATTATAATATTATCGTCTGTGTTTTGTGTTTTTTCCATGAAATGAGGTATTATTCTGTATTTAATTAGCTGATAATGTGAATGTTCATAGAAGCTCAGATTAAAGTTGAGGATTATTATATCAGAAAGAGAGAAAACTGAAGAAAAAGTGGCTTTTTCAGCAAATATATCAACAACTGAATGTAAAATCAAGTGCCTACAACCACTGTCATTGATCCAACTCCATGGGTTTTACTGGTGATTCAATGTTGTAGAAGATGACTGTGTTTCCATGTTCACTGTGGAGCCTGTGAATGTCCAAATGGGTCATATCTGCTGACCATGAAGAGATGACAAACTGTATTTTACACCAATTATTTATATGGATTAAAAGGATTAGTGGATCAGAAGTTACTAAACATTCAATATCAGTAGATGGTTTTGGTTGCCAGTTGCTGTTTGGGTCATGGCTAAGCAACACATCAACGCACCTCCTTACTACAGAGGTTTATGCCTGAGAGGATTCACAAGACGGACAGTTGGACCAAGGCCTTTCCGTGTGGAACTTGTAGGTTTTTCCTGTGCTGTGGAGGTTTTCTCAGTACTCTGGTTTCCCTTGCTAATAATAACATGTATGCTAGGTTGATTCTCCCGTCACTACTCTTGGCCATGGGACGGGTTTAGATCTGAAGACCCAGGGTGTCTTTAGTGGCAGAACACTGCTCCCTGTTTGTGTACTTGGATGCTTTAAATACATAGGTTGAATTTCTGAGACAATAAAAATGAAATTTCTTTGAGTTTCAAGGTGGGACCGTGGGAGCGCAGTGTTCCAATACCCATTAATATGACGGTAAATGATTAACAGGCAACATTGGTTTTGTTTTTGGTTTTTTGTTTGTTTTATTTGTTTGAACTTACTTCCATATGACTCAACTATTTATTTTAATAATGTAAAATAAATGATAATATGCTATGACATATATTTTAGTGTGTTTCTGAATTTATGGAGACATGGATTTTATGCATGTGTACAAATAAAAAAGATTTTCTCAAAAAAACTAAGCAAAACTGCCTAACTCTTTATACCAGTTAAATGATGATAATGAACATATGCCATCCATACATCAACATTTCAACCCCATTACATTTATTTTCCTACTAGAGCTGTGAGATTATAATGTCAGCACCAGGATTTGAGCTTTTTCTACTGTATTTATTGAACAATCCTTCACATTTTAGTTATGTTTTAATCATGCATCATATGTTTTTGGCTGTAGATATCATTAGCAACACAAACTGCAAAGATTAATAAAAGATACTGTAATAAATGGTACAATGTGCAGTTGCAAATTATTAACCTTTGTCTATTTTCTATTTAAAGAGTATAATGGAGGCACTTTTTTTTTTTTTTTTAAATCAGGATCTCTTTCCACAGGATTTGCAAGAGAAATTATTTTTAAAAGTACAAGACTGCTTTATATATTTGCCATGTAAAAGAGATAAAGCATGGCCTTGGCCTATTATGTAAACTCACAGGTGTGTGATGCTGTCACCTGGTTAACTAACTCACTTTACAACACTATGATTATATGGAAGGACTGCACAAAGGAAAGTGGCCTTGGTTGGAGTTTCTTGAAGGCATTACATCTCTCATCATTTTCATCAGTCCAGTTACCATGACCTGGATGATCACAAACAACACAACGACTACAATACAACCTTTCATGTGTTCTTCATGTGCACTTCTGATGGAATTCTTCGGGAAAAAGTGTGTCTAATGTGGGCTGTAGATTTGATTAAGCCTGATTCCATATGTTAAATAGACTTTGACAGTCCCACTTCATGTAGAGCTGTATTAATTCAATCTTACTTCGTTATAACTGTATTCTGTTTCACTGTGCACTGGTGTAAAACCTCATGTTAATTCATATGCAATGTTAGTTTTACTTCTAATATAAAAACGTCAGATGAAACCATTTACTATCCCCTCACAGCAAAAAGGGCCTGGGTTCGATTCCAACAGGAGTAGTCAAACTTCTCTGTTCTCTCCTTGTACTCCACCTTCCTCCCACCATCCAAACAGTGGCGGCTGCTCGTCTTTCAGAGAGGGGAAGCTCATTGTTGGCTTACATAAAAAAAAAAGTCAAGTTATTTAAACATAAATTCGGCCCTCCGTTCCTCTTTAAGAAAATGGTCAGTGACCTTATCGTACCAAGTAAGAGTCTTTTCCAGGGACTTGATAGCTAGTTCACTCCGACCTAGCCAACAGAACGATTGAGTTAATTATCTGCAAAACGATATTAAACTCGAACAAGAAATGATTAAATTATGTAACTGAAACTGTAAGAGGCTAAGTACAAAGGCTGAACCCAAAAGCAAGACCACAAGTAAATAAGGTTTAGTGTTTTTATTAAACACTTTCACAGAGAATAAGGTACAACACAGAGATAATATTATTTCTGTGGAGCCTCTGGTTCCGGGGATAAACGTCTGGGCTGCGGGTGAATACAGCAGACGACCGGCCTGGCCGAGCCGGGAAAACCCCAACGGAATCCCCACTAGGGACAAACAGAGGGTGGTCAAAAAACAAGCCAGGTCATACACGGATAAGCAGTCAAACAAGCAACGGTACATGGGGGACAGGCAGACTCACGGTAGTAATCCAGGCGGAGGTCGAAGCACAGGTAATCAGTGGAGGCTGAGGTATTTAAAGGGAGCAGGCAGAGACAGAGTCGGGTACACGAACCAGGTCGAGAACAAGCAGGCAGGATAGGAACAGGCTGAATCGGTGGTCGAAGGACGAAAACAGGTCAAACACGGCAGACAAACGAACAGGATCCAAGAAACGCTGGTTAGTGAACACAAACAAGTTGTAGAGCACAAACTGGCAAAGGAATAGGGGAAGACACAGGGTTTAAATACACAAGAGGGCGGGAAGACAATGAGACACAGGTGGAGATAATCAGGGAGGAGCAAGGTAATCAGGTGAAAGGTGAACACAAAAGGAAGTAAAGACAACAGACAAGACACATGAGGGAAACTTAACAAAATAAAACAGGAAATGACAAACAAAACAGAAAAGACAGACAAAGTCCAGAAGCCGACATGACAGTACCCCCCCCTCTAGGGGACGGCACCGGACGGCCCAGGAACCTCCGGGTGGCGCTGATGGAACTCCCGAATCAGGTCCGGGTCCAAAATGTAGGAGGCGGGCACCCAGGAACGCTCTTCAGCGCCGTATCCCTCCCAGTCCACCAAGTACTGGAACCCTCTCCCTCGACGACGGGCTGCCATGAGCCGGCGCACCGTGTAGGCTGGGTCCCCATCGATGATCCGGGGCGGTGGAGGTGGCTGGGTGGGGGGGACTAACGGACTCTCCTTTGCGGGCTTGACTTGACTGACGTGAAACGACGGGTGAATTCTCATTGTCCTGGGTAATTTGAGGCGTACAGAGACAGGATTAATAACCTTTGATATAGGGAAAGGACCCACGAACCTGGGTGCCAGTTTTCGGCTCTCCACCCTCAAAGGGAGATGCCGGGTCGACAGCCACACACGCTGGTCACGCTGGTAGACCGGAGCTGGAGTCCTGTGCCGGTCCGCCGCAGTCTTGTAGATGCCAGACGCCTTAAGCAGAGCCTGTCTGGCACGAATCCAGGTCCTTTTACATCTCCTTATCAGAGCCAGGGCTGACGGAACGCTGACTTCCTTTTCCAGGGCCGGGAACAGAGGAGGTTGATATCCAAAAACTACATGAAATGGAGACAGACCAGAGGAAGCACAGGGTAACGAGTTGTGGGCGTATTCCACCCAGATCAGCTGGCGGCTCCAGGATGCAGGGTTGTGGGAGGCCAAAACTCTAAGACCGGCCCCCAACACCTGATTGAGCCGCTCAGTCTGACCGTTAGACTGGGGGTGGTAGCCCGAGGACAAACTGACAGATGCCCCGATGAGGGAGCAAAAAGCACGCCAAAAACGTGCGACAAACTGAGGGCCCCTATCAGAAACAATGTCCTTAGGGAACCCATGCAGACGACAGACATGAAACAGAACCGCCTCTGCAGTCTCCTTAGCAGAGGGGAGCTTGGGTAACGGGACAAAATGGACCATCTTAGAAAATCGATCCACAATAGTGAGAACCGTGGTATTACCTTCAGACGGGGGTAATCCTGTCACAAAATCCAATGACACATCAGACCAGGGTCTACTAGGGACGGAAAGCGGATGCAACTGACCAACCGGGGGTTTGTTGGAGGTCTTGCATGCTGCACAGACGGGACAGGACGCGACGTACTCCGCCACCAGCTTTTCCATGGCTGGCCACCAGAAGCGCTGTTTGATGACGAACATGGTTCGCTGGACTCCCGGGTGACAGGACAGCTTAGAGGTATGGGCCCAGTGAATCACCTGTGGACGGAGGTTAGGGGGAACAAACAGACGGTCTGGCGGGACGCCAGCCGGGATGTCACAAGCCTTTAAGGCCTCAGAAACAGACTTTTCAATCTCCCAACGCACCGCCCCCACCACACAGGACTCAGGCAAAATAGCTTCGGGCTCAACACTGGCTGTATCAGGTGCAAACAGTCTGGACAAGGCATCGGGCTTCACATTCTTGGAGCCCGGCCGATAGGAGAGTGAGAAATTGAAACGTGTAAAGAATAATGCCCACCTGGCCTGACGAGAGTTGAGTCTTTTGGCGGTCCGCAGGTACTCTAAGTTCTTGTGATCAGTCCATATTAGGAACGGCACCTCCGTTCCCTCCAGCCAATGTCGCCATTCCTCCAGCGCGACCTTTATGGCTAACAGCTCCCTGTTGCCGATGTCATAATTACATTCTGCTTTAGTCAATCTTCTGGAAAGGAAGGCACAAGGGTGGAGCCTGTTGTCCTTAGGCGACCGTTGCGAGATGACCGCACCGACCCCCAGGTCAGAAGCATCCACTTCCACGACGAACTGGAGAGCTGGATCCGGGACTGACAGAACGGGGGCCGAAGTGAAGACGTCCTTCAGCCTTCTAAAGGCTTTTTCAGCTTCGGGACCCCATCTAAACACAGACTTAGGAGAGGTTAGAGCATGCAGGGGGGCAGCCACACTACTGAACCCCCTAATGAACTTTCTGTAAAAGTTGGCGAATCCAAGGAACCTCTGGACGTCCTTTCGACAACTAGGGGTAGGCCAATCCCTAACTGCACTAACCTTCTCCGGGTCCATCTGCACACGTCCCTCTGCAATGATGAACCCCAGAAAAGACACAGATGGCCGGTGGAATTCACACTTCTCTGCTTTTACAAATAACTGATTCTGAAGGAGTCTCTGGAGCACTTGGCGGACATGATGGACGTGTGACTCGACATCCGGGGAAAAAATCAGGATGTCGTCTAAATAGACAAATACAAAAACATTGAGCATGTCACGCAGTACATCGTTTACCAGGGCTTGGAAAACAGCGGGGGCGTTGGTGAGACCAAATGGCATGACCAAGTACTCATAATGCCCACTGGGAGTGTTAAATGCCGTTTTCCACTCGTCACCTTCTCTGATTCTGACCAGATGGTAGGCATTACGGAGGTCTAATTTAGTAAAAACCTTCGCACCATGTAATAGCTCAAAAGCAGATGACATGAGTGGTAATGGGTACCTATTACGGACAGTGATATCATTTAAGCCACGGTAGTCAATACAGGGGCGGAGACTCTTGTCTTTCTTGTCTACAAAGAAAAAACCAGCACCAGCTGGAGACGATGAGGGCCGAATTAAACCAGCTGCTAATGATTCGTCGATGTATCTTTTCATGGCGACTGTCTCCGGGCCCGACAGGGAATACAACCTTCCCTTAGGGGGGCTGGTACCAGGGCGCAGGTCTATGGCGCAGTCATACGGTCTGTGAGGAGGCAAAGCAGTGGCACGGGCCTTATTGAAAACTTCTTTCAGGTCATGATAACATTCTGGTACCTTATTAAGGGCAGGAAAATCAGTCTCTGGCTCCCTCAGGGCCTCCACAGAAGCCACAACAGGCTGGACTGGAGCGGATGGGAGACCCTGGGACCGGTCCTTTACCCCATGGTCCACACAAGCCTCTCCCCAAGACAAGACCTCTCCTGACTTCCAATCTACCCGGGGGTTATGAAGTATGAGCCACGGGTGACCTAATATGAGGGGTTGAGTATCAGAGTGGAAGATATGAAAGCTAAGCTTCTCTGAATGACCATCCTGGAACTGAAGAGTAACTGGTTGAGTGCGTAGCACCACACGACAGATGATGTGATCGTCCAAAGCCCGTGCCTCCAGGGGGTGCTGCACCGGTACCAGTTCCAGGTTTAGCTGCTTAGCCAGTCTCTCATCCATGAGGTTAGCGTCTGAGCCGGAGTCTATCAGGGCGGAGTGCTGTAGCGAGACAGATTTAGAAGACAAACAAACCATAGGCTGCACCCGAGATGTGTTGAGCATACACACAGTATGGCTCAAGAGAGCGCCCTCACCTGCCGGAGTTTTGGGCTTCAGCGGACAGCTGGCGACCCGATGTCCATCTTGTCCACAGTAAAGACACAGTCCGGTTGTCAGACGGCGGCGATGCTCCTCTGCGGAGAGACGTGTGCGGCCCAACTGCATCGGCTCCTGCCTCGAGGCTTGGCCAGGTTCCGGTACGGGTAACGGAGGATCTACAACCTTCTTGTCACTATCAGCTGGTCGAAACCCAGACGGTTCAGTCTGCCAGATGCCCCATTGGTCCGTGACCAGGATGGCAGCTGAGATGACGTCATCCAGAGTGCGTAGTTCCCGACGGAGCGCCATCTCACGCCCAATGGTGCGATTCAGTCCTGACTGAAAAGCAGTGATTAATCCTGCCTCATTCCAACCCGACTCAGCTGCCAAAGAGCGAAACTCACTCACATATTGTCTGATTGATCGGTCTCCCTGCCTCAGCCTCATAAGTCTCATCGCAGCCTGCTGGCCACGAATAGGATGATCATATATTCTTTTAAGTTCGGCCAACAGGCAAGATGCAGACTGAGCTAGGGGGGAATTCTGCTCCATGAGGGAATTGAAAAAACTTAATGGAGGTCCTTCCAACAAACTTGCTACATAAGCAATTTTAGCTGACTCACAAGAAAAGCGTCTGGGTTGAGAATCAAAAATTAAACGAATCTGGGTACAAAAACTTCGACATGTGTCCGGGTTACCAGAGTACTTTGAGGGAGGAGGGATGTTAGGTTCCTCCGTGGCCCTCACAGATGGATATGAGGGTTCAGGTTCGCTCGGGGGACTCTGGGCGGACGCCTGATTACTGGTGAGCTGGGAAATCTGGGAGGACAGCTGAGACATCTGGTCCATAAGGGACTGCAAGAGCTGCTCATGTCCCCCCATGCGTTGCCCCTGTAGGCGGATAGCTTCCCGGACCTGGTCTAGGTCTGCTGGGTTCATACTGTTGGCCAGTTTGTACTGTAAGAGGCTAAGTACAAAGGCTGAACCCAAAAGCAAGACCACAAGTAAATAAGGTTTAGTGTTTTTATTAAACACTTTCACAGAGAATAAGGTACAACACAGAGATAATATTATTTCTGTGGAGCCTCTGGTTCCGGGGATAAACGTCTGGGCTGCGGGTGAATACAGCAGACGACCGGCCTGGCCGAGCCGGGAAAACCCCAACGGAATCCCCACTAGGGACAAACAGAGGGTGGTCAAAAAACAAGCCAGGTCATACACGGATAAGCAGTCAAACAAGCAACGGTACATGGGGGACAGGCAGACTCACGGTAGTAATCCAGGCGGAGGTCGAAGCACAGGTAATCAGTGGAGGCTGAGGTATTTAAAGGGAGCAGGCAGAGACAGAGTCGGGTACACGAACCAGGTCGAGAACAAGCAGGCAGGATAGGAACAGGCTGAATCGGTGGTCGAAGGACGAAAACAGGTCAAACACGGCAGACAAACGAACAGGATCCAAGAAACGCTGGTTAGTGAACACAAACAAGTTGTAGAGCACAAACTGGCAAAGGAATAGGGGAAGACACAGGGTTTAAATACACAAGAGGGCGGGAAGACAATGAGACACAGGTGGAGATAATCAGGGAGGAGCAAGGTAATCAGGTGAAAGGTGAACACAAAAGGAAGTAAAGACAACAGACAAGACACATGAGGGAAACTTAACAAAATAAAACAGGAAATGACAAACAAAACAGAAAAGACAGACAAAGTCCAGAAGCCGACATGACAGAAACAAGAAAACATTGAAATTTTGTTAAATTGAAACAAGAAAGTACAATATGTGTGTTTTATTTACAGTGCAAGAAATGAACAAGTAATTTTGTTGTGGTTTCTCTCTCAATTTCATAAGCAGAATGTGTGACGGTGTTAAACTGAACTGTGTCAGTGAAGGAGGAGATCTCAAAATAGCTGTCAATCAAACAGGATTCAGCCTTTCGACTGATCCTCCAATCACCATGTGGAAGCCCGGCATCCAGCCCAGCCGAGCTCCGCCCACAGCTCCATTCACCCCTAGAGACACTGAGTGTCCAGGGGCGGGACAACATCGTGGCATTTATCCAATTACCGTCCAGTTTTGAGGCAATGAAAAAAACTGTTCCACTCAGTCCCATTGAAGTGTATGGACGCCGAGTGTCTACGGGCAAATGCACTGAGCAGAGATCATATGAGAAAACAGCGCAACGGGAATGGAGGAGAAGTGAACAACATCAAGTCTGTTGATTTGTGATAAAGCTGATTCTGAACGAACTTGTCTGTGAGATGAACGTGTTCTAACGCATTTGGAGTCAATGAAATGTCAACCCAACCGTACATATTTAACCATTTAATTTTTGTAATTTTAGGGGAAGCTGAGCTTCCCTTGCAGTCTATGAGAAATCGCCTCTGCATCCAAAGTCATGCACCTTAACTCATATAGACCCAAACATCCATCACCGACCAAAAGCATCGACTGATCTAAACTGTTTAATACCTGTTCATCCACTAATCACATCAATACATGTCAATAATTGGTGTAAAATGCAGTTTGTCATCTTTTCATGGTCATGAGATGTGACCAAACTGGGCGTTCAGAGGCTCCATAGTAAATGTGGAAACACCATCATCTTCTACAACATTGATTCACCAGTAAAACCCATGGAGTCAGATCAATGACAGTGGATGGAAATGCTTGGTTTGTTGGTTTGGTTTGGGAAAGTAGTTTTTAAAAAAAATGTTAAGAATTGGGTTAAATGTGATTTTGAGCCTGATTTAGAAAAAAATGTATCAAGTTTGAGTTCTAAGTGGGTTGTCAGAAGGAAAGCTCAATTGAGAACCTAACCGCAATGGAACGTCTGAGAATATGTCTGTGAGGTTTTACCCAATCAGTCTGCACAACACTAAACCCCCCTTCGTTGGTCAATCCTCTATCCATTTTGCATGTAGTCTAAAGTAGTGATGGGACTTTTGTCTCTTTGAAGGGAGCCGTTCAATCAGGAGTCGTTCCCTGAAAAGAGCCGTTCAAAAGACTGGCTCTTTTACATTTTTTGCATTATTTTGAAACTCTAATGTTTTAATGACTAAATAGGTTTCATATGATGATTGACATAACATTTTAAAGGTGTTTAATTGGTGCGGCAGTAAATATTGTCTTACCGTAAAAAAGAATAGTTAGTTCAAATGTGTGGGCTAAATACATGACATAAGAGGTGACATTAGGCAAATGCTGGAATTTGACCAAAAACATCACGGTACATTATGTGGACTAGTCTGTAGTCTAAAAATGAAGAAGAAAATAAAACATTTTCTTATGAAATAACATTTTATTCTCCTCAAAAAAGGAACAATAAATGTGTGTAAACAAACGGAAATAATTGCGCAAAACACAACAGTGATTAATCACTGCAGTTACTTAAATACCTGAACTATAGTGCAATTCTCAAGTTGCATGCCAATCTTTTCTTTCTGAAAAGTGCATCCAAATACTGCTCCTTTTTCTTTGGCTCATTACTCACAGGGGGGTCACTCACTCACTCCCAAACTTTTCTCTGGTTTCAACCAGTCTTCCAGCTCCACCTCCTCCAGTATGCTCACCTCACGCTTCAAACTGTTATTTTTTTGCTAACTTCTTGCCATGAGACATGCGCAAGCACTCTTTTTTTTCTGCTCGAACATTCTCCTCCTGCCCAGTGCCTCCCCAGTGACACTAAATTGACAGGCAATCAGACACTCCCTCCTTAAAAAAAAAAAAAAGGGGAAAAAAATGAACGGCTCTTTATAAAGACTCGGTTCTCATCGTTCATTTCAAAGAGCTGTTCAAAAGATTTGATTCGTTCGTGAACGTCACATCACTAGTCTAAAGATGGTTGTTTTTTCTTTATTTGAATATGCAACCAAGTGGTAAGAGCAGCTGAGACTGTTTGAAGCTCATATCCTTATTTCACTGCTGCATGACCACTTCTTCAGACAGCACCCGACCTCACGGCAGGTTTGGAACCTACAACTTTGGATGTTCAGATGAAATAAGTAGATTTGATCAGTGAATTATGTTTGTTGTAAATGTGCACTGTTGAATTACAGGTTTAATTTCTGAAGCTGTACTCTGCCTTTCTTTTGCAGACACATAATGAACACCAGCGCAGACGCCTCAGACATCTTACTTTCCATTGTTCCTTTAGGCATATCTGCACTGTCGTTTAACATGCTGGTGGGTTTTCCACTGAACTGCTGGGTCATCTGGCTGATACTGACCAAAAGGACTTTGGACACAGACACCTTTTCTCTGAACCTGGCTTTTTCTGAGATATTTTTCTGTGTAGGCAGTATATTCTCTTTTCTCGATGTGTACACTGGATGTTCTGGGTGTGGTCAACTGTACGTCTTCTCAGCAGGCCTTCTCTTCACAGCCCGTCCTCTGTTCCAGTGCTGTATCTGTATCGAGTGCTATGTCGGGGTGGTCCACCCTGTATTTTTTCTGAAGTGTAAACCACTGAGGTATAGAATGGCCTTTAGCTGCACTGCCTGGCTGATGGTTTTGTCTTCTTGTATCTATTCTATCTTTACTTTTAATAGATTCTTATATCACTATGGGTTTTTTGTCCAAAATTTGCTCTTTATGTTTGTAATTCTGTTCTGCTGCTTCTCAGTTCTCAAGGCTTTAAAACATCCAGGGCCAGGGGATAAAGACACAGAGAAAAAAACAAGCAACAAAGCCAAAAGAAAGGCTTTTAAAATCATTTCAATTATCACAGTGTACATGACCATTAGTTTCTGTTTGTATGTTAGTGTTGTTCCACTGCAAAGTTATTTGACATTTCTCATGTACTTCAAAGTCTTGATCATTTATATAGGTTTGGCTTTAATAACAGGTTTTATTCAGCCAATTCTGTACCTTCACAGGTCTGGAAAACTTACCTGTCTCGGGAAGTTTTAAGCGTCAATGTCAAAACATGTGATGACATGTTTGAATGAAAAATAGCTATCAATAATATTTTGTAGAGTGGTTAATAGACCTTGCTTAAACTGTCTGATGAACCTGTTATGCCATGTTTCCACTACATGGAACCGGCTCGACTCGACTCGGCTACTACTACATACTACCAACTTTACAGTACCTGGATGTCATAGCGATGCGGCGCGTTACTTTCGTGTTGTCTGCTCAGAGAGTTGCTGATAAACTCGCTCGTTGTGTTTTGTCTCGTCAAGCTCATGCTGAATTTTTACATCTAAACCTCCTCGACCGACCATGGTGTAGTTTTTCGGGCTGTCTTCATGTGGATTAACCTACTGCTATATTTACTGTCAACTTCCGCATCTGTTTTTTGTAAAATGGTGGGTCACACAGACAACTCTCTGGCCAGTCAGTGGTCTGCAGTGTTTATACATAACATTTTAGTATCTGTTCCTCAGTCCTGGAACCGGGTACCAGATTCCAGGTCCCTTTTCATAATGGAAACGCAAAAAGGCCAAGTCAAGTTGAGCCGGTACCACAAAGTAGAAACATGGCTTTAGTTGCTGTAAGAGAATCCATCCATCCATCCACCCACCCACCCATCCATTTTCTTCCGCTTATCCGGGGCCAGGCCGCGGAGGCAGCAGTCTAAGCAGGGATGTCCAGACTTCCCTCTCCCCTCCTCTAGCTCTTCCAGGGGGATCCTGAGGTGTTCCCAGGCCAGCCAAGAGACATAGTCTCTCCAGCGTGTCCTAGGTCTTCCCTGGGGCCTCCTCCTGGTGGGACATGTCCGAAACACCTGCCCAGGGAGGCGTCCGAGAGGCATCCAAAACACACGCCCGAGCCACCTCAGCTAACCCCTCTGGATGTGGAGGAGCAGTGGCTCTACCCCAAACTCCCCCCTGGGGACTGAGCTCTGTAAGAGAATGCATAATCTATATGAGAATTTTTTATTTATTTATCTAACTGACATGTTGAAAACCTTTCTTTTCCTACAATATATGGATGGATAGTTTATTACAAACAAAATAACAAATCCGAATTTCCTCTGTATGATTTGACTTTATTAACTTTTCTGTCAGGTATTTGTACTAATGTTAATCCTTTATATACTTTACGTCAGTCATTGCCACTGTCAATAGGCATGTGCATTGATTTATAGATTGTGTTATTGCTTAAATGCAGGAAAAAATTATTTATACTTCAGTGTGCTTCAATGTGTACATGAACTTTTAGAAGTACTAACTGTATAGGGTCAAAACACAGTAATGTCCTGTCAGAGAGCGAACTTTAATTGACTGCCATTCCGACATTTATTCCAATATAAAGTAACTCCTTGTTTTGGATGATCCCTTATGGTCCAACTAAAGCATAAATGAATCTGAAAGTAAAAATGTGGGTCATTTAGCAACACTAATCTGTCAAATTGTCTCTAAAATGTCCTGTCAGAGAGATTTCAAATTCTGTGTTTTGACCCTATAGATGAATTGTGGTCCTTTGGGGTTTTTTCTTTAATATAAATCTCCCTGTGGATTCAATAGACACTGTGGTTTTATACAAAGTATATCTGACTGATGTGGTGATGACTTTTACTACAATAGAATGTTTGATAATTTGTTACAAACACAACAATAAACCTAAATGTCATTGTTATGATTTCTGTGCTTTATTCAGGTATCTTTGTTTCTTGATTAAATTATGTAATAAAAGTGAAATAAGGGCTCAGTCATTTTAACCGTCAGATCTCATATAAAACATGTACTGAGTTGTAGATAAATCTACATTACACCTGTTAAATGTCACTATGCCACATTCAGTTCAGTTTTATCATACACAAGATTATCTCAAGGCATTTCATAAATTCAGATCATGGCCTGAAAAATATTTTCTGGAAAGGAAACCCAACAAACGCTCCAGGAGTCAGCCCAAGGTGACACTTGGAGGAAAAACCTCTTTAACAGAAGGAAAATCCTCCGACAGAACCAAACTGTGGACCCAACAGGCAGGGGTTAATGGACAGAACAGAGTGGGGAAAGAACAACAAACTACCGAAACACTGGACGACACATGCAAACACTGGACAGGATGGATGTGTTTATTTGTGGTTGCAGTCCCATTGAAGTGCATGGACGCTGAGCGTCTACGGGCAAATGCACTGAGCAGAGATCATATGAGAAAACAGTGCAACGGGAATGGAGGAGAAGTGAACAACATCAAGTCCGCTGATTTGTGATGAAACTGATTCTGAACGAACTCGTCTGTGAGATGAACAAGTTCTCACACATTTGTAGTCAATAAAATATCAACACAACCGTACATATTTGACCATTTAATTTTTGTAATTTTAGGGGAAGCTGAGCTTCCCTTGCAGTCTATGAGAAATCGCCTCTGCATCCAAAGTCATGCACCTTAACCCATATAGACCCAAACATCCATCACCGACCAAAAGCATCGACTGATCTAAACTGTTTAATACCTGCTGATCCACTAATCCTATCAATACATGTCAATAATTGGTGTAAAATGCAGTTTGTCATCTTTTCATGGTCATCAGATATGACCGAACTGGACGTTCAGAGGCTCCATCGTGAATGTGGAAACACTGTCATCTTCTACAACACTGATTCACCAGTAAAACCCATGGATTCAGATCAATGACAGTGGATGGAAATGCTTGGTTTGTTGGTTTGGCTTGGGAAAGTGGTTTTAAAAAAATGTTAAGAATTGGGTCAAATAGGATTTTGAGCTTGATTTAGAAAAAAATGTATCAACTTTGAGTTCTAAGTGGGTTGTCCCAAGGAAAGCTCAATCAAGAACCACCGCAATGGAGCATCTGAGACTACGTCTGTGAGGTTTTACCCAATCAGTCTGCACAACACTAAAACCCCCCTTCGTTGGTCGATCCTCTTTCCATTTTGCATGTAGTCTAAAGATTGTTGTTTTTTCTTTATTTGAATATGCAACCAAGTGGTAAGAGCAGCTGAGACTGTTTGAAGCTCATATCCTTATTTCACTGCTGCATGACCACTTCTTCAGACAGCACCCGACCTCACGGCAGGTTTGGAACCTACAACTTTGGATGTTCAGATGAAATAAGTAGATTTGATCAGTGAATTATGTTTGTTGTAAATGTGCACTGTTGAATTACAGGTTTAATTTCTGAAGCTGTACTCTGCCTTTCTTTTGCAGACACATAATGAACACCAGCACAGACGCCTCAGACAACATATTTTCCATTGTGCCTTTAGCTGCATTTGGAATGTCGTTTAACATGCTGGTGGGTTTTCCATTGAACTGCTGGGTCATCTGGCTGATACTGACCAAAAGGACTTTGGACACAGACACATTTTCTCTGAACCTGGCTTTGTCTGAGATATTTTACTGTTTATGCTGTATATTCTTTTTTCTCACTATGTACACTGGATGTTATGGGTGTAATATAATGCACTTGATCTCAGTAGGCCTTCTCTTCACAGCCCGTCCTCTGTTCCAGTGCTGTATCTGTATCGAGTGCTATGTCGGGGTGGTCCACCCTGTATTTTTTCTGAAGTGTAAACCACTGAGGTATAGAATGGCCTTTAGCTGCACTGCCTGGCTGATGGTTTTGTCTTCTTGTATCTATTCTATCTTTACTTTTAATAGATTCTTATATCACTATGGGTTTTTTATCCAGAATTTGCTCTTTATGTTTGTAATTCTCTTCTGCTGCTTCTCAGTTCTCAAGGCTCTAAAACATCCAGGGCCAGGGGATAAAGACACAGAGAAAAAAACAAGCAACAAAGCCAAAAGAAAGGCTTTTAAAATCATTTCAATTATCACAGTGTACATGACCATTAATTTCTTTTTGTATGTTGGTTTTGTACCACTGCAAAGTTGCTTGACAGTTGTCATGTACATGGAAGTCTTGACCGTTTGTGCAAGTTTGGCTTTATTAACAGGTTTTATTCAGCCGATCCTCTACCTTCACAGGTCTGGAAAACTTACCTGTCTCGGGAAGTTTTAAGCGTCAACGTCCAAATGTGTGTTGACGTGTTTGAATGAATAACAGCTATCACTAATATTTTGTAGAGTGGTTAATAGAGCTTGTCTAAACTGTCTGATGAACCTGTTATGCCATGTTTCCACTACATGGAACCGGCTCGACTCGACTCGGCTCGATTCAGGTACTAGGAACTATTCCTGGATACCATTTCCCTTACAGGATACTACCGACTTTAGGGTACTTGGATGTCATAGCAATGCAATGCGTTACTTCCATGTCGTCTGCTCAGAGAGTTGCTGATAAACTCATTTGTTGTGTCTTGTCTCGTCAAGCTCATGCTGAATTTTTATATCTGAACCTCCTCGACTGACTCTAGTGTAGTTTTGCAGGCTGTCTTCATGTGGATTAACCTACTGCTATATTTACTGTCAACTTCCGCATCTGTCTTTTTTAAAACGGTGAGTCACACAGACAACTCTCTGGCCAGTCAGTGGTCTGCAGTGTTTATACATCACGTTTTAGCATCTGTTCCCAGGTCCTTGAACCGGGTACCAGATTCCAGGTCCTTTTTCATAATGGAAACACAAAAAGGCAGAGTTGAGTCGAGCCACTACCACGTAGTGGAAACGCGGCCTTAGTTGCTGTAAGAGAATCCATCCATCCATCCACCCATCCATCTCCTTTCACTTATCCGGGGCCAGGTTGCGGAGGCAGCAGTCAAAGCAGGGATGTCCAGACTTCCCTCTCCCCTCCTCTAGCTCTTCCAGGGGGATCCTGAGGCGTTCCCAGGCCAGCCAAGAGACATAGTCTCTCCAGCGTGTCCTAGGTCTTCCCTGAGGCCTCCTCCTGGTGGGACATGTCCGGAACACCTGCCCAGGGAGGCGTCCAAGAGGCATCCGAAACACACGCCCGAGCCACCTCAGCTAACCCCTCTGGATGTGGAGGAGCAGTGGCTCTAGCCCAAACTCCCCCCTGGGGACTGAGCTCTGTAAGAGAATGTATAATCTATATGAGAATTTTTTATTTATTTATCTAACTGACATGTTGAAAACCTTTCTTTTCCTACAATATATGGATGGATAGTTTATTACAAACAAAATAACAAATTCGAATTTCCTCAGTATGATTTGACTTTATTAACTTTTCTGTCAGGTATTTGTACTAATGTTAATCCTTTATATACTTTACGTCAGTCATTGCCACTGTCAATAGGCATGTGCATTGGTTTATAGCAGTGGTTCTTAACCTTGTGGGAGGTACCGAACCCCACCAGTATCAGATGCGCATTCACACATTTTAACACACACCCGTCACCTAATTTCCATCAGGCTACAATAATAATGAATATTTACTGCAAATCAGTGTGACTTCTGCTGTTGTTGAGTGTGTGTCTTGACCTCCGCCGAACCCCTGAGACTGACTCACCGAACCCCTAGGGTTCGATCGAACCCAGGTTAAGAACCGCTGGTTTATAGATTGTGTTATTGCTTAAATGCAGGAAAAAATGATTTATACTTCAGTGTGCTTCAGTGTGTACATGAACTTTTAGAAGTACTAATTGTATAGGGTCAAAACACAGTAATGTCCCTTTAGAGAGCGAACTTTAATTGACTGCCATTCCAACATTTATTTCAATATAAAGTAACTCCTTGTTTTGGATGATCCCTTATGGTCCAACTAAAGCATAAATGAATCTGAAAGTAAAAATGTGGGTCATTTAGCAACACTAATCTGTCAAATTGTCTCTAAAATGTCCTGTCAGAGAGATTTCAAATTCTGTGTTTTGACCCTATAGATGAATTGTGGTCTTTTGGGGTTTTTTCTTTAATATAAATCTCCCTGTGGATTCAATAGACACTGTAGTTTTATACAAAGTATATCTGACTGATGTGGTGATGACTTTTACTACAATAGAATGTTTGATAATTTGTTACAAACACAACAATAAACCTAAATGTCATTGTTATGATTTCTGTGCTTTATTCAGGTATCTTTGTTTCTTGATTACCTCCGCCAAGGAGGTTATGTTTTTGCCAGGGTTTGTTTGTTTGTTTGTCTGTCTGTTTGTCTGTCCGTTAGTGTGCAACATAACTCAAAAAGTTATGGACAGATTTTGATGAAATTTTCAGGGTTTGTTGGAAATGGGATAAGGAAGAAATGATTAAATTTTGGTGGTGATCGGGGGGGGGGGGGGCATGGGGGGGGCGCAGACCAGAAAATTTCATCAAAATCTGTCCATAACTTTTTGAGTTATGTTGCACACTAACGGAAAGACAAACAGACAGACAGACAAACAAACAAACAAACAAACAAACCCTGGCAAAAACATAACCTCCTTGGCGTGGGGGGGCCCACGGGGGGGGCCACTGATCAGCCTTGGCGGAGGTCTGCGCTCTCCGTGTGCTTCTAGTTAAATTATGTAATGAAAGTGAAATAAGGGCTCAGTCATTTAAACCCTCAGATCTCATATAAAACATGTACTGAGTTGTAGATAAATCTACATTACACCTGTTAAATGTCACTATGTCACATTCAGTTCAGTTCAGTTTTATCATACACAAGATTATCTCAAGGCATTTCATAAATTCAGATCAAGGCCTTAAAATTTTTTTCCGGAGAGGAAACCCAACAAATGCTCCAGGAGTCACCCAAGTAGGAATTAAAACCATTTTAAACCAAGTTCCTCCATTTTATGAGGCTCCAAGACTAAGACTGTTAATGATGAGGACTGTTTTCAACTCATAAAGGCACAGTGTTACTTTTGTGGCACTTCCCAATTAAAGTTTTCTTTAGATTTCACCTTTCTTAAATGATTTATCACCACTTATTATAATATTGATAAATGGCTTTGACAGTCCCACTTCATATAGAGCTGTATTAACTCAATCTTACTTCATTATAACTGTATTCTGTTTCACTGTGCACTGGTGTAAAACCTTATGCTAACTCATATGCAATGTTAGTTTTACTTGTAATATAAAAACATCAGATGAAATCATTTACTATCCCCTCACAGCAAAAAGGTCCTGGGTTCGATTCCAACAGGAGCAGTCAAACTTCTCTGTTCTCTCCTTGTACTCCACCTTCCTCCCACCATCCAAACAGTGGCGGCTGCTCGTCTTTCAGAGAGGGGAAGCTCATTGTTGGCTTACATAAAAAAAAAGTCAAGTTATTTAAACATAAATTCGGCCCTCCGTTCCTCTTTAAGAAAATGGTCAGTGACCTTATCGTACCAAGTAGGCGTCTTTTCCAGGGACTTGATAGCTAGTTCACTCTGACCTAGCCAACAGTACGATTGATTTAACTATCTACAAAACGAAAATTAAACTTGAACAAAAAATGATTCAGTTTTGTAACTGAAACAAGAAAACGTTGAAATTATGTTAAATTGAAACAAGGAAGTACAATGAGTGTGTTTTATTTACAGTGCAAGAAATGAACAAGTAATTTCGTAGTGGTTTCTCTCTCGATTTCACAGCAGAATGTGTGACGGTATTAAACTGAACTGTGTCAGTGAAGGAGTAGATCTCAAAATGGCTGTCAATCAAACAGGATTCAGCCTTTTGACTGATCCTCCAATCAGCATGTGGAAGCCCGGCGTCCAGCCCAGCCGAGCTCCGCCCACAGCTCCATTCACCCCCAGAGACGCTGAGCGTCTGGGGGCGGGACAACATCGTGGCATTTATCCAATTACCGTCCAGTTTTGAGGCAATGAAAAAAATTGTTCCACTCAGTCCCATTGAAGTGTATGGACGCTGAGTGTCTACGGGCAAATGCACTGAGCAGAGATCGTATGAGAAAACAGTGCAACTGGAATGTATGAGAAGTGAACAACACTGAGTCCGTTGATTTGTGATAAAGCTGATTCTGAACGAACTTGTCTATCAGATGAACGTGTTTTAACACATTTGTAGTCAATCAAATGTCAACACAACTGTACATATTTGACCATTTAATTTTTGTAATTTTAGGGGAAGCCAGGCTTCCCTTGCAGTCTATGAGAAAGCCTCTGCATCCAAAGTCATGCACCTTAACCCATATAGACCCAAACATCCATCACCGACCAAAAGCATCGACTGATCTAAACTGTTTAATACCTGTTCATCCACTAATCCTATCAATACATGTCAATAATTGGTGTAAAATGCAGTTCGTCATCTTTTCATGGTCATCAGATATGACCGAACTGGACATTCAGAAGCTCTGTAGTGAACATGGAAACACCGTTATCTTCTACAACACTGATTCACCAGTAAAACCCATGGAGTCAGATCAATGACAGTGGATGGAAATGCTTGGTTTGTTGGTTTGGTTTGGGAAAGTAGTTTTTAAAAAAAATGTTAAGAATGGGGTTAAATGTGATTTTGAGCCTGATTTAGAAAAAAATGTATCAAGTTTGAGTTCTAAGTGGGTTGTCCCAAGGAAAGCTCAATCGAGAACCACTGCAATGGAACGTCTGAGAATATGTCTGTGAGGTTTTACCCAATCAGTCTGCACAACACTAAAACCCCCCTTCGTTTGTCGATCCTCTTTCCATTTTGCATGTAGTCTAAAGATTGTTGTTTTTTCTTTATTTGAATATGCAACCAAGTGGTAAGAGCAGCTGAGACTGTTTGAAGCTCATATCCTTATTTCACTGCTGCATGACCACTTCTTCAGACAGCACCCGACCTCACGGCAGGTTTGGAACCTACAACTTTGTATGTTCAGATGAAATAAGTAGATTTGATCAGTGAATTATGTTTGTTGTAAATGTGCACTGTTGAATTACAGGTTTAATTTCTGAAGCTGTACTCTGCCTTTCTTTTGCAGACACATAATGAACACCAGCGCAGACGCCTCAGACAACATATTTTCCTATGTGCCTTTAGCCACAGTTGGAATGTCGTTTAACATGCTGGTGGGTTTTCCACTGAACTGCTGGGTCATCTGGCTGATACTGACCAAAAGGACTTTGGACACAGACACCTTTTCTCTGAACCTGGCTTTGTCTGAGATATTTTACTGTTTATGCAGTATATTCTTTCTTCTCACTATGTACACTGGATGTTATGTGTGTAAATTAATGTACTTCATGTCAGCAGGCCTTCTCTTCACAGCCCGTCCTCTGTTCCAGTGCTGTATCTGTATCGAGTGCTATGTCGGGGTTGTCCACCCTGTATTTTTTCTGAAGTGTAAACCACTGAGGTATAGAATGGCCTTTAGCTGCACTGCCTGGCTGATGGTTTTGTCTTCTTGTATCTATTCTAGGTTTACTTTGAATAGATTCTTATATCACTATGGGTTTTTTGTCCAGAATTTGCTCTTTATGTTTGTAATTCTGTTCTGCTGCTTCTCAGTTCTCAAGGCTCTAAAACATCCAGGGCCAGGGGATAAAGACACAGAGAAAAAAACAAGCAACAAAGCCAAAAGAAAGGCTTTTAAAATCATTTCAATTATCACAGTGTACATGACCGTAAATTTCTTTTTGTATGTTGGTGTTATTCCACTGCAAAGTTGCTTGACAGTTTTCATGTACTTGAAAGTCTTGACCATTTTTGTAAGTTTGGCTTTATTAACAGGTTTTATTCAGCTGATTCTGTACCTTCACAGGTCTGGAAAACTTACCTGTCTCGGGAAGTTTTAAGCGTCAATGTCAAAACGTGTGTTGACGTGTTTGAATGAATAATAGCTATCACTAATATTTTGTAGAGTGGTTAATAGACCTTGCTGAAACTGTCTGATGAACCTGTTATGCCATGTTTCCATTACATGGAACCGGCTCGGCTCGACTTGGCTCGGATTCCAGGTACTATTCCTGGAGACCGTTTCCATTACAGGATACTACCAACTCTGCAGTACCTGGACGTCATAGCGATGCGGCGTGTTACTTCCATGTCTGCTCAGAGAGTTGCTAAAAAAAACTCACTCGTTGTGTCTCGTCTCGTCAAGCTCATGCTGAATTTTTATATCTGAACCTCCTCGACTGACTCTAGTGTAGTTTTGCAGGCTGTCTTCATGTGGATTAACCTACTGCTATATTTACTGTCAACTTCCGCATCTGTTTTTTTGTAAAATGGTGGGTCACACAGACAACTCTCTGGCCAATCAGTGGTCTGCAGTGTTTATACATCATATTTTAGTATCTGTTCCCCAGTCCTGGAACCGGGTACCAGATTCCAGGTCCTTTTTTTGTAATGGAAACGCAAAAAGGCCGAGTCGAGTTGAGCCGGTACCACGTAGTGGAAACGTGGCCGTAGTTGCTGTAAGAGAATCCATCCATCCATCCATCTTCTTCCGCTTATCTGGGGCTGGGTCGCGGAGGCAGCAGTCAAAGCAGGGATGTCCAGACTTCCCTCCCCCCTCCTCTAGCTCTTCCAGGGGGATCCTGAGGCGTTCCCAGGCCAGCCAAGAGACATAGTCTCTCCAGCGTGTCCTAGGTCTTCCCTGAGGCCTCCTCCTGGTGGGACATGTCCGGAACACCTCCCCTGGGAGGCGTCCGAGAGGCATCCGAAACAGATGCCCGAGCCACCTCAGCTAACCCCTCTGGATGTGGAGGAGCAGTGGCTCTACCCCAAACTCCCCCCTGGGGACTGAGCTCTGTAAGAGAATGCATAATCTATATGAGAATTTTTTATTTATTTATCTAACTGACATGTTGAAAACCTTTCTTTTCCTACAATATATGGATGGATAGTTTATTACAAACAAAATAACAAATCTGAATTTCCTCAGTATGATTTGACTGTATTAACTTTTCTGTCAGGTATTTGTACTAATGTTAATCCTTTATATACTTTACGTCAGTCATTGCCACTGTCAATAGGCATGTGCATTGGTTTATGGATTGTGTTATTGCTTAAATGCAGGAAAAAATGACTTATACTTCAGTGTGCTTCAGTGTGTTCATGAACTTTTAGAAGTACTAATTGTGTAGGGTCAAAACACAGTAATGTCCCGTTAGAGAGCGAACTTTAATTGACTGCCATTCCAACATTTATTTCAATATAAAGTAACTCCTTGTTTTGGATGATCCCTTATGGTCCAACTAAAGCAAAAATGAATCTGAAAGTAAAAATGTGGGTCATTTAGCAACACTAATCTGTCAAATTGTCTCTAAAATGTCCTGTCAGAGAGATTTCAAATTCTGTGTTTTGACCCTATAGATGAATTGTGGTCTTTTGGGGTTTTTTCTTTAATATAAATCTCCCTGTGGTTTCAATAGACACTGTGGTTTTATACAAAGTGTGTCTGACTGATGTGGTGATGACTTTTACTACAATAGAATGTTTGATAATTTGTTACAAACACAACAATAAACCTAAATATCATTGTTATGATTTCTGTCACAAAGGGGAAATGAGAGGACTCAAATGCATGGAACTGAAGGGAAAAAAATAACAAGTTTATTTAACAAAAAATGAAAACAACACAACGGGAAAACAAAACCTAACACAAAACCTGGGTAAGAGTCCGTAGAGGAAGACGGGTGAAAAAAATACACAAAACCTGAGTCAGAGTCTGTCGAAAAAATGAACAAATATCCAGGTTATGGAGAGAAATGGACCAGCGCTGCATGGCTGCAAACCTAATCCTTAAATAGGCCAGAGGTAATTGGCTGCAGCCACGCAGCGCCAGCAGGTGAGTCTGATGATGATAATGATGATTATGAGAAGGAGGAGCTGAGAGTCACACAGGCACAGATCCTGACAGATTTCTGTGCTTTATTCAGGTATCTTTGTTTCTTGATTAAATTATGTAATGAAAGTGAAATAAGGGCTCAGTCATTTTAACCGTCAGATCTCATATAAAACATGTACTGAGTTGTAGATAAATCTACATTACACCTGTTAAATGTCACTATGCCACATTCAGTTCAGTTTTATCATACACGAGATTATCTCAAGGCATTTCATAAATTCAGATCATGGCCTGAAAAATATTTTCTGGAAAGGAAACCCAACAAATGCTCCAGGAGTCAGCCCAAGGTGACACTTGGAGGAAAAACCTCTTTAACAGAAGGAAAATCCTCCGACAGAACCAAACTGTGGACCCAACAGGCAGGGGTTAATGGACAGAACAGAGTGGGGAAAGAACAACAAACTACCGAAACACTGGACGACACATGCAAACACTGGACAGGATAGATGTGTTTATTTATGGTTGTTCATTTCTGATGTGTGTTTCAAACAGAACCAGAACCAGAGACACCTGGAGAAAGGAAAAGGAAGAGAGAGGACAGAGAGGGAAAAGTACAAACTATGAAAAATGCTCATGGTTAGAGGTCTCACTATATATGAAGCAGTGGTTATTACTGTATTTCTCCATGCACTCCACCATAAAACCTTATGTACAAACTTGTGTATGATGTTACAGGTGTGTTCATCCTAAAATAAAAGTATACCAGAAGCCAACTGAAAGATCAATGGAAAACAGGATTAAAGGTTTAGTCTTACTGGATATTCAAACTCCAAAGCTGGTTTAAGGAAAAAAGAAATAACAAATAAAAACCTGAAAATTTCTACATGATCAGATTTTACCAGGCTGTGAGAAACTGCTATGGTTCATAAGTATTTGGACAGTGACACTAATTGTGTACATTTGAGTGGACTAGAAATGAAACAGTTAAGATGTGATTGAAGTTTGGACTTTCAGCTTTAATTCAGTGGGTTTAACAAAGATATTGCATTAATCACTTAGGAATTAAAACCATTTTAAACCAAGTCCCTCCATTTTATGAGGCTCCAAGACTAAGACTGTTAATGATGAGGACTGTTTTGAACCCATAAAGGCACAGTGTTACTTTTGTGGCACTTTCCAGATAAAGTTTTCTTTAGATTTCACCTTTCTTAAATGATTTATCACCATTTATTATATTAATAAATGGCTTTGACAGTCCCACTTCATATAGAGCTGTATTAATTCAATCTTACTTCATTATAACTGTATTCTGTTTCACTGCGCACTGGTGTAAAACCTTATCCTACCTCATATGCAATGTTAGTTTTACTTGTAATATAAAATGGTGAATGGACTGAACTTATATAATGTATTTTCTACACCTTAATGGTGCCCAAAGCACTTTACAATTCCTCACATTCACCCATTCACACACTCATACACCAGCGGGCGACTGCTACCATGCAAGGCGTTGCCAGGCCCTACCGGGACCAGTTTAGGGTTCAGTGTCTTGCCCAAGGACACTTCGACATTTGGACAGTCAGAGCCAGGATTCAAACCATCGACCCTTTGGTCATTGGACGACCCGCTCTACCAACTGAGCCACAGCTGCCACATGAAACCATTTACTATCACCTCACAGCAAAAAGGTCCTGGTTTCAATTCCAACAGGAACAGTCAAACTTCTCTGTTCTCTCCTTGTACTCCACCTTCCTCCCACCATCCAAAGTCATGCACCTTAACCCATACAGACCCAAACATCCATCACCGACCAAAAGCATCAACTGATCTAAACTGTTTAATACCTGTTCATCCACTAATCCTATCAATACATGTCAATAATTGGTGTAAAATGCAGTTCGTCATCTTTTCATGGTCATCAGATATGACCGAACTGGACGTTCAGAAGCTCCGTAGTGAACGTGGAAACACCGTCATCTTCTACAACACTGATTCACCAGTAAAACCCATGGAGTCAGATCAATGACAGTGGATGGAAATGCTTGGTTTGTTGGTTTGGTTTGGGAAAGTAGTTTTTTTTAAAAAATGGTAAGAATTGGGTTAAACAGGATTTTACGGAAGCGTATTGCATTCACAAAAAAAAAATTTCGGCTCTGTTTTTCTGAATTAATGAGATAATTATCTCATAATTACGAGAAAAAATAAGTTAAAAAAAAAAATCGGCGCTGTTTTTCTGAGTTTATGAGATACTGTTTCCTGAAAAAAAAAAAAAAGCTCTGTTTTTATGAGTTTATGAGATACTGTTTTCCGAAAAAAAAAAAAAAAAAACTCTGTTTTTATGAGTTTACGAGATACTGTTTTCCGAAAAAAAAAAAAAGCTCTGTTTTTATGAGTTTACGAGATACTGTTTTCCGGAAAAAAAAAAAAAAAAGCTCTGTTTTTATGAGTTTATGAGATACTGTTTTCCGGAAAAAAAAAAAAAAGCTCTGTTTTTATGAGTTTACGAGATACTGTTTTCTGAAAAAAAATAAAATGTGGCTGTGTTTCTCTGTCAGTGGGACAGTGGTCCCTGGTCCAGGCAGGAGCTCCTTCTATCTGTGCTGCTGAAAGCCTCTCGGGGGAGCGTGAAGTTGTTTCCGTTCTCGTAACCGGTTCCGATTACGGATCATGGAACTAGTTTCGTTCACAGAAATCAGAACCAAGCCCCGCTTCGTGCACGGATCAAGCCCTTCAAGCACACCGGCGCTCGGAGCCTGAACCCGGCTTCCTGACAGGGCACGACCGCGGTGATGGGAGTTGGCATTAATGAAGTCAAATAAAATGACATTCACCAGCATTAAAGAAAATATACACAGCAGAAGAGTGCAAATGTGGATTCATTTATTTGTCAGACCTGATGGAAAGCATTAGTCAGAACTAGATCCATGGAGGAGCGGCTTGGTGTACCGGTTCGTCCCCCCTCCAATAACTTTCCATCAGGTCCAGGTGGACAGCTATCCGCTCCCCGGTGTGTAAGCCGGACTGGAGCGGGTGGACGGAGCAGCTCAACTCGACAGAACAGCGGCGCTCGGAGCCTGTAGCCCGGCTTCCTGACAGGACAGGACGCGGTGATGGGAGTTGGCATTAATGAAGTCAAATAAAATGACATTCACCATGATTAAAGAAAATATGCGTCTTGGTGTCCCGGTTCACCCCCCACCCCCGGACAGCTTTCCATCAGGTCCAGGTGGAAAGCTATGGGGGTGGGGGGTGAACCGGGGCACCAAGAGCTCCTCCACAGATCTAGTTCTGACTAATGCGTTCCATTAGGTCCGACAAATAAATGAATACACATTTGCACTCTTCTGTTGTTTCTATTTTCTTTAATGCTGGTGAATGTCATTTTATTTGACTTCATTAATGCCAGGACCTGGAGTACGCTGCTGACACCATCCTGCTCAGCACATCCTACAGTCAGCTGACAGATGCTCTGGGCAGTTACAGTGAAGAGGTACAGAAGCTTGGCCTCCAAGTGAACTGGACAAAAACCAACCTCACGCATGTCGGTGATGGGCCAGATCCACCTCCCTTGCAGCTTAGTAATGACATTGTAGAACCTGTCAAGAGCTTTGTGTATCTGGGGTGATGACAGACAACGGGGACCTAAAACCAGAGATTACCCGCAGAAGGGTCCTGGCAGCATCAGCTCTGCAGTCTCTCTGGAAACCACTGTGGCGGAACCAGACCATCTCACGCAGGACGAAGCTCTGGATCTACAACTCTGCCGTCCTCTCCATCCTGCTCTATGGCTCGGAAACATGGCCCTTAAACCAGACTCTGGCTGCCAGAATAGATGGCTTTGATAGCAGGGCTCTCAGAACCATCGAAAACATCAGGTGGACCCGGCGGGTTTCCAGTCAGGTGCTTGGAGCCCGCACACGCCAGCCCAAAGCATCCAGCCTGGCCGCGCAACGTCGCCCCCGCTGGTTCGGTCATGTCCTCCGCCTCCCTCCTGACCATCCAACAAGAGCCATCCTTCAGTTTGACCCAAAGGCCGCAGACTGGAAACGACCACAAGGCAAGTCCCGCACCCGATGGCTCGACGTCATTGCAGGCGACCTCCAACAACATGGAGTTACCATGGAGGACGCAGAGCAGCTGGCACAGGACCACCAGCCATGGAAAACACTGGTTCACCTGGTCGGCCCAATGCACCGGGACAGGACACCCGCCCCATGGCAGGAGTCCTAGTAGTAGTGGTAGTCATTAATGCCAACTCCCATCACCGCGTCCTGTCCTGTCAGGAAGCCGGGCTACAGGCTCCGAGCGCCGCTGTTCTGACAGTTGAGCTGCTCCGTCCACCCGCTCCAGTCCGGCTTACACACCGGGGAGCGGATAGCTGTCCACCTGGACCTGATGGAAAGTTATTGGAGGGGGGACGAACCGGTACACCAAGCCGCTCCTCCATGGATCTAGTTCTGACTAATGCTTTCCATCAGGTCTGACAAATAAATGAATCCACATTTGCACTCTTCTGCTGTGTATATTTTCTTTAATGCTGGTGAATGTCATTTTATTTGACTTCATTAATGCCAGCTCCCATCACCGCGGTCGTGCCCTGTCAGGAAGCCGGGTTACAGGCTCCGAGCGCCGGTGTACTTGAAGGGCTTGATCCGTGCACGAAGCGGGGCTTGGTTCTGATTTCTGTGAACGAAACTAGTTCCATGATCCGTAATCGGAACGGGTTACGAGAACGGAAACAACTTCACGCTCCCCCGAGAGGCTTTCAGCAGCACAGATAGAAGGAGCTCCTGCCTGGACCAGGGACCACTGTCCCACTGACAGAGAAACACAGCCACATTTTTTTTTTTTCAGAAAACAGTATCTCGTAAACTCATAAAAACAGAGCTTTTTTTTTTTTTTTTCCGGAAAACAGTATCTCGTAAACTCATAAAAACAGAGCTTTTTTTTTTTTTTCCGGAAAACAGTATCTCGTAAACTCATAAAAACAGAGCTTTTTTTTTTTTTCGGAAAACAGTATCTCGTAAACTCATAAAAACGGAGCTTTTTTTTTTTTTTTCAGGAAACAGTATCTCATAAACTCATAAAAACAGAGCTTTTTTTTTTTTTCAGGAAACAGTATCTCATAAACTCAGAAAAACAGCGCCGATTTTTTTTTAACTTATTTTTTCTCGTAATTATGAGATAATTATCTCATTAATTCAGAAAAACAGAGCCGAAATTATTTTTTTTTGTGAATGCAATACGCTTCCGTAGGATTTTGAGCCTGATTTAGAAAAAAATGTATCAACTTTGAGTTCTAAGTGGGTTGTCAGAAGGAAAGCTCAATCGAGAACCACCGCAATGGAGCATCTGAGACTACGTCTGTGAGGTTTTACCCAATCAGTCTGCACAACACTAAAACCCCCTTCGTTGGTCGATCCTCTTTCCATTTTGCATGTAGTCTAAAGATTGTTGTTTTTTCTTTATTTGAATATGCAACCAAGTGGTAAGAGCAGCTGAGACTGTTTGAAGCTCATATCCTTATTTCACTGCTGCATGACCACTTCTTCAGACAGCACCCGACCTCACGGCAGGTTTGGAACCTACAACTTTGGATGTTCAGATGAAATAAGTAGATTTGATCAGTGAATTGTTTGTTGTAAATGTGCACTGTTGAATTACAGGTTTAATTTCTGAAGCTGTACTCTGCCTTTCTTTTGCAGACACATAATGAACACCAGCGCAGACGCCTCAGACAACATATTTTCCTATGTGCCTTTAGCCACAGTTGGAATGTCGTTTAACATGCTGGTGGGTTTTCCACTGAACTGCTGGGTCATCTGGCTGATACTGACCAAAAGGACTTTGGACACAGACACCTTTTCTCTGAACCTGGCTTTGTCTGAGATATTTTACTGTTTATGCTGTATATTCTTTTTTCTCACTATGTACACTGGATGTTATGGGTGTAATATAATGCACTTGATGTCAGCAGGCCTTCTCTTCACAGCCCGTCCTCTGTTCCAGTGCTGTATCTGTATCGAGTGCTATGTCGGGGTGGTCCACCCTGTATTTTTTCTGAAGTGTAAACCACTGAGGTATAGAATGGCCTTTAGCTGCACTGCCTGGCTGATGGTTTTGTCTTCTTGTATCTGTTCTATCTTTACTTTTAATAGATTCTTATATCACTATGGGTTTTTTATCCAGAATTTGCTCTTTATGTTTGTAATTCTGTTCTGCTGCTTCTCAGTTCTCAAGGCTCTAAAACATCCAGGGCCAGGGGATAAAGACACAGAGAAAAAAACAAGCAACAAAGCCAAAAGAAAGGCTTTTAAAATCATTTCAATTATCACAGTGTACATGACCATTAATTTCTTTTTGTATGTTGGTTTTGTTCCACTGCAAAGTTGCTTGACAACTGTCATGTACATGAATGTCTTGACCGTTTGTGTAGGTTTGGCTTTATTAACAGGTTTTATTCAGCCAATTCTGTACCTTCACAGGTCTGGAAGACTTACCTGTTTCGGGAAGTTTTAAGCGTCATTGTCGAAATGTGTGTTGACGTGTTTGAATGAATAATAGCTATCACAAATATCTTGTAGAGTGGTTAATAGACCTTGCCTAAACTGTCTGATGAACCTGTTATGCCGTGTTTCCACTACATGGAACCGGCTCGACTTGACTCGACTCGGCTACCAGGTACTATTCCTGGAGACCATTTCCATACCAGGATACTACCAACTTTACAGCACCTGGACGTCATAGCGATGCGGCGCATTACTTCCGTGTCATCTGCTGAGAGAGTTGCTGATAAACTCACTTGCTGTGTTTTGTCTCATCAAGCTCATGCTGAGTTTTTATATCTGAACCTCCTTGACCGACCATGGTGTAGTTTTGCAGGCTCTCGTCATGTGGATTAACCTACTGCTATATTCACTGTAGACTTCCGCATCTGTTTTTTTGTAAAATGGTGGGTCACACAGACAACTCTCTGGCCAATCAGTGGTCTGCAGTGTTTATACATCATATTTTAGTATCTGTTCCCCAGTCCTGGAACCGGGTACCAGATTCCAGGTCCTTTTTTTGTAATGGAAACGCAAAAAGGCCGAGTCGAGTTGAGCTGAGCTGGTACCACGTAGTGGAAACGTGGCCGTAGTTGGTGTAAGAGAATCAATCAATCAATCCATCAATCCATCCATCCATCCTCTTCCACTTATCCGGGGCCAGGTCGCGGAGGCAGCAGTCAAAGCAGGGATGTCCAGACTTCCCTCTCCCCTCCTCTAGCTCTTCCAGGGGGATCCTGAGGCGTTCCCAGGCCAGCCAAGAGACATAGTCTCTCCAGCGTGTCCTAGGTCTTCCCTGAGGCCTCCTCCTGGTGGGACATGTCCGGAACACCTGCCCAGGGAGGCGTCCAAGAGGCATCCGAAACACACGCCCGAGCCACCTCAGCTAACCCCTCTGGATGTGGAGGAGCAGTGGCTCTACCCCAAACTCACCCCTGGGGACTGAGCTCTGTAAGAGAATGCATAATCTATATGAGAATTTTTGTTTCATTTATCTAAGTGACATGTTGAAAACCTTTCTTTTCCTACAATATATGTATGGATAGTTTATTACAAACAAAATAACAAATTCGAATTTCCTCAGTATGATTTGACTTTATTAACTTTTCTGTCAGGTATTTGTACTAATGTTAATCCTTTATATACTTTACTTCAGTCATTGCCACTGTCAATAGGCATGTGCATTGGTTTATAGATTGTGTTATTGCTTAAATGCAGGAAAAAATGATTTGTGCTTCAGTGTGTTCATGAACTTTTAGAAGTACTAATTGTATAGGGTCAAAACACAGTAATGTCCCGTTAGAGAGCGAACTTTAATTGACTGCCATTCCAACATTTATTTCAATATAAAGTAACTCCTTGTTTTGGATGATCCCTTATGGTCCAACTAAAGCATAAATGAATCTGAAAGTAAAAATGTGGGTCATTTAGCAACACTAATCTGTCAAATTGTCTCTAAAATGTCCTGTCAGAGAGATTTCAAATTCTGTGTTTTGACCCATAGATGAATTGTGGTCTTTTGGGGTTTTTTCTTTAATATAAATCTCCCTGTGGATTCAATAGACACTGTAGTTTTATACAAAGTATATCTGACTGATGTGGTGATGACTTTTACTACAATAGAATGTTTGATAATTTGTTAAAAACACAACAATAAACCTAAATGTCATTGTTGTGATTTCTGTGCTTTATTCAGGTATCTTTGTTTCTTGATTAAATTATGAAATGAAAGTGAAATAAGGGCTCAGTCAATTTAACCGTCAGATCTCATATAAAACATGTACTGAGTTGTAGATAAATCTACATTACACCTGTTAAATGTCACTATGTCACATTCAGTTCAGTTCAGTTTTATCAAACACAAGATTATCTCAAGGCATTTCATAAATTCAGATCAAGGCCTTAAAATTTTTTTCCGGAGAGGAAACCCAACAAATGCTCCAGGAGTCAGCCCAAGTAGGAATTAAAACCATTTTAAACCAAGTCCCTCCATTTTATGAGGCTCCAAGACTAAGACTGTTAATGATGAGGACTGTTTTCAACCCATAAAGGCACAGTGTTACTTTTGTGGCACTTCCCAATTAAAGTTTTCTTTAGATTTCACCTTTCTTAAATGATTTATCATCACTTATTATAATATTAATAAATGGTTTTGACAGTCCCACTTCATATAGAGCTGTATTAATTCAATCTTACTTCATTATAACTGTATTCTGTTTCACTGTGCACTGGTGTAAAACCTTATGCTAACTCATATGCAATGTTACTTTTACTTGTAATATAAAAACGTCAGATGAAATCATTTACTATCACCTCACAGCAAAAAGGGCCTGGGTTCGATTCCAACAGGAGCAGTCAAACTTCTCTGTTCTCTCCTTGTACTCCACCTTCCTCCCACCATCCAAACAGTGGCGGCTGCTCGTCTTTCAGAGAGGGGAAGCTCATTGTCGGCTTACATTAAAAAAAAGTCAAGTTATTTAAACATAAATTCGGCCCTCCGTTCCTCTTTAAGAAAATGGTCAGTGACCTTATCGTACCAAGTAGGCGTCTTTTCCAGGGACTTGATAGCTAGTTCACTCTGACCTAGCTAACAGTACGATTGATTTAACTATCTACAAAACGAAAATTAAACTTGAACAAAAAATGATTCAGTTTTGTAACTGAAACAAGAAAACGTTGAAATTATGTTAAATTGAAACAAGGAAGTACAATGAGTGTGTTTTATTTACAGTGCAAGAAATGAACAGTAATTTCGTAGTGGTTTCTCTCTCGATTTCACAGCAGAATGTGTGACGGTATTAAACTGAACTGTGTCAGTGAAGGAGTAGATCTCAAAATAGCTGTCAATCAAACAGGATTCAGCCTTTCGACTGATCCTCCAATCACCACGTGGAAGCTTGGCATCCAGCCCAGCCGAGCTCCGCCCACAGCTCCATTCACCCCCAGAGACGCTGAGCGTCTGGGGGCGGGACAACATCGTGGCATTTATCCAATTACCGTCCAGTTTTGAGGCAATGAAAAAAATTGTTCCACTCAGTCCCATTGAAGTGTATGGACGCCGATCGTCTACAGACAAATGCACTGAGCAGAGATCGTATGAGAAAACAGTGCAACGGGAATGGAGGAGAAGTGAACAACACTGAGTCTGTTGATTTGTGATAAAGCTGATTCTGAACGAACTTGTCTGTCAGATGAACGTGTTCTAACACATTTGTAGTCAATAAAATGTCAACACAACTGTACATATTTGACCATTTAATTTTTGTAATTTTAGGGGAAGCTGACCTTCCCTTGCAGTCTATGAGAAATCGCCTCTGCATCCAAAGTCATGCACCTTAGCCCATATAGACCCAAACATCCATCACCGACCAAAAGCATCAACTGATCTAAACTGTTTAATACCTGTTCATCCACTAATCCTATCAATACATGTCAATAATTGGTGTAAAATGCAGTTTGTCATCTTTTCATGGTCATCAGATATGACCGAACTGGACGTTCAGAGGCTCCGTAGTGAACGTGGAAACACCGTCATCTTCTACAACACTGATTCACCAGTAAAACCCATGGAGTCAGATCAATGACAGTGGATGGAAATGCTTGGTTTGTTGGTTTGGTTTGGGAAAGTAGTTTTTAAAAAAATGTTAAGAATGGGGTTAAACAGGATTTTGAGCCTGATTTAGAAAAAATTTATCAACTTTGAGTTCTAAGTGGGTTGTCCCAAGGAAAGCTCAATCGAGAACCACTGCAAAGGGACATCTGAGACTACGTCTGTGAGGTTTTACCCAATCAGTCTGCACAACACTAAAACCCCCCTTCGTTGGTCGATCCTCTTTCCATTTTGCATGTAGTCTAAAGATTGTTGTTTTTTCTTTATTTGAATATGCAACCAAGTGGTAAGAGCAGCTGAGACTGTTTGAAGCTCATATCCTTATTTCACTGCTGCATGACCACTTCTTCAGACAGCACCCGACCTCACGGCAGGTTTGGAACCTACAACTTTGTATGTTCAGATGAAATAAGTAGATTTGATCAGTGAATTATGTTTGTTGTAAATGTGCACTGTTGAATTACAGGTTTAATTTCTGAAGCTGTACTCTGCCTTTCTTTTGCAGACACATAATGAACACCAGCGCAGACGCCTCAGACAACATATTTTCCATTGTGCCTTTAGCCACAGTTGGAATGTCGTTTAACATGCTGGTGGGTTTTCCACTGAACTGCTGGGTCATCTGGCTGATACTGACCAAAAGGACTTTGGACACAGACACCTTTTCTCTGAACCTGGCTTTTTCTGAGATATTTTACTGTTTATGCAGTATATTCTTTTTTCTCACTATGTACACTGGATGTTATGGGTGTAATATAACGCACTTGATCTCAGCAGGCCTTCTCTTCACAGCCCGTCCTCTGTTCCAGTGCTGTATCTGTATCGAGTGCTATGTCGGGGTGGTCCACCCTGTATTTTTTCTGAAGTGTAAACCACTGAGGTATAGAATGGCCTTTAGCTGCACTGCCTGGCTGATGGTTTTGTCTTCTTGTATCTATTCTATCTTTACTTTTAATAGATTCTTATATCACTACGGGTTTTTTATCCAGAATTTGCTCTTTATGTTTGTAATTCTGTTCTGCTGCTTCTCAGTTCTCAAGGCTCTAAAACATCCAGGGCCAGGGGATAAAGACACAGAGAAAAAAACAAGCAACAAAGCCAAAAGAAAGGCTTTTAAAATCATTTCAATTATCACAGTGTACATGACCATTAATTTCTTTTTGTATGTTGGTGTTATTCCACTGCAAAGTTGCTTGACAACTGTCATGTACATGAATGTCTTGACCATTTTTGTAGGTTTGGCTTTATTAACAGGTTTTATTCAGCCGATTCTGTACCTTCACAGGTCTGGAAAACTTACCTGTCTCGGGAAGTTTTAAGCGTCAATGTCAAAATGTGTGTTGACGTGTTTGAATGAATAATAGCTATCACAAATATCTTGTAGAGTGGTTAATAGACCTTGCTTAAACTGTCTGATGAACCTGTTATGCCATGTTTCCACTACATGGAACCGGCTCGACTCGACTCGGCTCAGTTTCCAGGTACTATTCCTGGAGACCGTTTCCATTACAGGATACTACCAACTCTGCAGTACTTGGATGTCATAGCGATGCGGCGTGTTACTTCCATGTCTGCTCAGAGTTGCTAAAAAAACTCACTCATTGTGTCTTGTGTCGTCAAGCTCATGCTGAGTTTTTATATCTGAACCTCCTTGACCGACCATGGTGTAGTTTTTCGGGCTGTCTTCATGTGGATTAACCTACTGCTACATTTACTGTCAACTTCCGCATCTGTTTTTTGTAAAATGGTGGGTCACAAAGACAACTCTCGGGTCAATCAGTGGTCTGCAGTGTTTATACATCATATTTTAGTATCTGTTCCCCAGTCCTTGAACTGGGTACCAGATTCCAGGTCCTTTTTTCGTAATGAAAATGCAAAAAGGCCGAGTCGAGTTGAGCTGGTACCACGTAGTGGAAACGTGGCCGTAGTTGCTGTAAGAGAATCCATCCATCCTCCACTTATCCGGGGCTGGGTCGCAGAGGCAGCAGTCTAAACAGGAATGTCCAGACTTCCCTCCCCCCTCCTCTCGCTCTTCCGGTGGGACACCGAGGCGTTCCCAGGCCAGCCAAGAGACATAGTCTCTCCAGCGTGTCCTAGGTCTTCCCTGAGGCCTCCTCCTGGTGGGACATGCCCGGAACACCTACCCTGGGAGGCGTCCAAGAGACATCCGAAACAGATGCCCGAGCCACCTCAGCTAACCCCTCTGGATGTGGAGGAGCAGCAGCTCTACCCCAAACTCCCCCCTGGGGACTGAGCTCTGTAAGAGAATGCATAATCTATATGAGAATTTTTTATTTATTTATTTAACTGACATGTTGAAAACCTACAATATAAGTATGGATAGTTTATTACAAACAAAATAACAAATCTGAATTTCCTCAGTATGATTTGACTTTATTAACTTTTCTGTCAGGTATTTGTACTAATGTTAATCCTTTATATACTTTACGTCAGTCATTGCCACTGTCAATAGGCATGTGCTTTGGTTTATAGATTGTGTTATTGCTTAAATGAAGGAAAAAATGATTTATACTTCAGTGTGCTTCAGTGTGTTCATGAACTTTTAGAAGTACAGTATAGGGTCAAAACACAGTAATGTCCCGTTAGAGAGCGAACTTTAACTGACTGCCATTCCAACATTTATTTCAATATAAAGTAACTCCTTGTTTTGGATGATCCCTTATGGTCCAACTAAAGCCAAGGTTGTGATTATTTATAAGTTATTATAATAATATTTTACTGGTTCTGAGTCACTTGAAATCTAATTTGACTGCATGTGTCTGTATGTGGAACCTGAATTAAAATGATTTTGACACCACTGATAATTAATATTTTCAGTATCTTTTTTTTTTGCAGTTTTTTTTACAAATTCATCCCACAGGCTAGATTGGACCCTTTGATGGGCCACATGTTTGACACCTGTGGTATAGAGATTTCTTAAATCAGGGGTCTCAAACATGCGGCCCGGGGGCCAAAACCGGCCTGCCAAAGGGTCCAATCCGGCCCGCAGGATTAACTAGCGAAATACAAAAATTACACTGAAGATATTAACAATCAAGGATGTCAAAATAAATTTAGTGCAATTCCATCTAAAGTGGGTCAGACCAGTAAAATACTATCATAATAAAGTATAAATAATGAAAACAACATATTCTTCTCTTTGTTTTGGTGTAAAAAAATAAATAAAATTACACAAAAATGTTAACATTTACAGACGAGCCTTTTACAAAAAATGTGAAAAGCCTGAACAAATATGAACAACCTGAAATGTCTTAAGAAATTTAAGAGTAATTTGGCCAATGTTCTGTCTGTTATTAAATGTTTTGTGCATTTGTAGATCCACTGCGATCTGTACGTTGTAATGAACATGTAAAAATGAGAAGCAGAGGCCAAATACTGGCATAAGTTGTTAAAACTGCACTTTTTTTCTTAATAAATTTCATTTTGGTCATGGCTCATGTTTTTCCATATTTAAAAAAAAAAAAAAAAGTTTGTAGATGTAGAAATTTTGATAATATAATCTCACTTTTTTCACTCTGAAACATAGAAATTAGACATACAAATTTTAGAATTGATATTATTTATGTATTATTATGTTATTATTTTAATGATCCGGCCCACTGCAGGTCATATTGGGCTTTATGTGGCCCCTGAACTAACATGAGTTTGACACCCTTGTCTTAGGTGGATACTGAATGGTGTCCTGGTGTATTTCCATGACAACAAGGGCCCGTGCTTTCCAGAGTACTTTGTGTATGTTGTTTTTGTTACATAAAGTTTGTGGTCAGATGCAGGTTGTTGTTAGTGTTTGTTCAAACAGACAGTCTGGGATTAAATCTGTGTGGGCTGACCACACGAGGTGCATCATATTTTCATGTTATGTCATATTTAATGATTTTTTTTTTTGTATTTGAATATGCCAACAATGAACCAAGTGGTAAGTGCATGTGACATAATTTGCACTACAAATCCTTGTTTCATTGCTGTATGATCTCAGACACCAGGGATTTGATTTGGATCCAGATCTTTGTAAGTTCAGATGAAACTGACAGAACTTTATATGTTTACTGCTTTTCAAGTTGAGTTACATGCTTAATATTGGAAGGATTTCTGAAGCTATATTATGACTTCTGAATATGTATTATGACTTCTGAAGCTGTGTTATGACTTTTTTTTTTTTTCCACAGACACAAAATGAACACCAGCAAGGACTCTTATGAACTGGCTTTAACCATTACTTCAGGGTCGTTTAACATTGTCATGGCTCTTCCACTGAACTGTTATGTCATCTGGCTGATATTGACAGGAGCCAAGAAACCTTCAGACACAGACGTCTTCTCTTTGAACCTAGCTTTCTCTGAGATTTTTATCTGTTTTTCCGTTGTATGGTATTATGTGTATAAACCAACTGAATTACTTCTGTTTCTTCAGGCGTTCACCTTCTCACTTGGCCTTATTTTTACAGCCCGTCCTCTGTTCCAGTGCTACATCTGTATTGAGTACTATGTCGGGGTTGTCCATCCCGTACTTTTTCTGAACTATAAACCACTGAGGTACAGAATGACCATTTGCTGCATTGCTTGGGTGACCGTCTTGTCTTCTTGTATTTATTCTATGTTTACATTCTTCATACCTCGATGTCATTATGCATTTTTTGTCCAGAATTTGCTCATCTTGTTAATAATTCTATTCTGCTGCCTCTCAGTTCTCAAGACTCTACAACATCCTGGGCCAGGGGATAAAGATACCGAGAAAAAAACAAGGAACAAAGCAAAGAGAAGGGCTTTTAAAATCATTTTTATTATCATGACTTCCATGATTGTTAATTTCATTTTGTATTTGGGTGTTATTCCACTACAGTGTTGTATTAGCTATGAGGACTACACCAACACCCTGATTATTTGTACAAACTTAGCTTTGGCAACTGGGGTTGTTCAGCCGATCCTCTACCTCTACAGGTCTGGAAAACTTACCTGCTTCAAGAGGTCTTAACTTCTATTGCTACTATGTACAGAACTCGAATCAATAGCGGTTCAGGGTTTTGTTCTGTAATTTGATTTATACAACACTATGCTGGTTTTGGTAGTTTCTATGTTATTGTAATGCGTTGATGCAGTTAAAAACTATAATCTAACCACCTTTGTTTAATTTAACTATCCTGAAGATATTTCTTTTAATGCTATATAATTTTTGACAAATAATAATCCTTTTAAATAAATGAAGCTTTTGGTTTTTCTTGATCAATATTAACCCATAAAGACCCAGTGCTACTTTTGCGCCAGTTCCCGAATGCATTTTTCTCTTTATTTTAACCTTAATTAAGTGATTTATCACCATTTATTATAATATTATGCTCTGTATTTTGTGCTTTTTTTGTGATAATGATGTATTTTCTTATATTTAACTGACTGATCATGTAGATGTTCATAAAAGCTCAGATTAAAGTTGAGGGTTATATCAAAACAGAGAAAACTGAAGAAAAAGTGATTTTTTTCAACAAAATCTCTCATTAATTGAACATAAACCAAGTGTCTAAAACCACTGTCACTGATCTAACTCCATGGGTTTTACTGGGGAATCAATGTTATAGAAGATGATGGTGTTTCCACATTCACTACAGAGTCTCTGAACGTCCAAATGGGTCATATCTGATGACCATGAAAAGACGACAAACTGTATTTTACACTAATTATTTACATTGTTATGACCCTGAGGTCGTATATGTATATCTGTCATTTATTATGTTATCCCACACTGGCCTGTAGAGGGCCACTGGTGTATATGTGTGTATATGTGTGTGCTGAAGTCCAGGGGGCTGATGGAGGAACATGCATCTTGTGGATTGGCCAGCCTGGAGGGCACGGACCGCTAATTGGTGGAGGAAGACGGAGTTCGGCTTTAAAACAGTGTGATGACAGCCTGGCCCCACTCCTCGATCTCGCCCTGATCCCAACCAACACTGCCAGTTTTGTGTTACGATTTGTGTGAGAGGGAGTTTTTCGGCATTTTGATATTTGTATTTAATCACATTGTAAATCAGGGGTGTCAAACTCATTTTAGTTCAGGGGCCACATACAGCCTAATCTGATATAAATTGGGCTGGACCAGTCAAATAATATAAATAAGAGGATAAGAACTTATAAATAATGTCAACTCCAAAGATTTTTTCTATGTTTTTTAGTGAAAAAAAGTCTAATTCTGTTATGAGAATGTTTACATCTACGAACTGTACTTGAACATAACAAGAACAACAATGAACCTGAAAATTCTTAAGAAAAATAAGTGCAATTAACAATATTACACCTTAGTTTATCATTTATACATATGCATCGCAACTTACAGATCACAGTGGATCTACAAATACACAAAACATTTAGTAACAGGCAGAATATTGGTAAAATGCCACATACTTCTCAAGAAATTTCAGGTTATTCACATTTTTTGTAAAAGGCTAGTCTGTAAATGTAAACATTTTTGTGTAATTTACTTTTTTTCTACACTACAACAAAGAGAAAAATTTGTAGTTTTCCTTATTTATAGGTTATTATGATAGTATTTTACTGGTCTGACCAACTTGAGATTGAATTGACCTAAAAGGATTCTAACATCCTTGATTGTTAATATCGTCAGTGTAATTTTTGCGTTTCACAAATTCATCCCAGGGGCCGGATCGGACCCTTTGGCGGGCCAGATTTGGCACCTGTGTTTTGACACCTGTGTTGTAAATAGTTTATAGTCACCTCTTGTTAAGAGTGAGAAGTTTATTTTATTTTCATCACGTTTTCTCCTGTTTGAGTTAGGAGGCCAGGTTAGACTTGTGTATTTTGGTTTCTTTATTTTGACTAGGGAAGTACAGAGTGTTTGAGCTGGTTTTGTTTGTTTTTTTTTCCACTGCTCACCCCAAAATAAATAAATTGCTGCTCGGCTTTAATTTAACATCACCTGTCATGGTCTTCCTTGGGAGTGGGATTCAAGTGGGACTCATTTTATGTTATGCCCTTTTGTGCCCCTAGACTAGGGCGTAACAACATGAATTGATAGGATTAGTGGATCAATAGGTATTAAACAGTTTAGATCAGTAGACGGTTTGTGTCACCAGTGGCTTTTTGTGTCTTTATGGATTAAGATCTCATTCATTTTAACTAGGCTTATATAATACATTTATATTCCAGTTATTGTATAAAGAAAAGCAGCGTTCCACATGTTAAATGGACTATGTCACTTTCATTTCATTGAGACCTCCCTTACCTGTTCACTCAAATGTACAACTGCGAAAATTCTTGCTAAATATTTGCTTTTTGGAAGCTAAATGGTGTATAGCTAGATCATGGAAATCTGACACCCACAGTACTGCTTCACAACAGGTGAAGGGAATGATTTTTTATCTTCTTCTGGAAAAGATAAGTTACACAACAAAGAATAGACTTCACAAGTTTTGGGAAATATGAACCCTTTTCTGCAATTTTCTTGGAAATAATGATATACCTGTTGATGGCTGGATGGATGACATCTTATTTATTTGATTTTTTTCACATGGTAGTATTATTAGTTGTTTCTTTCTTGTGTGTGTATTTTGTATTTTTATTTACATATACACCTTCTATGTGCCTTGTTCTTTGTAACTTGTTGTATTGGTTAAAAGAAAAAAATCTGTTTAATGAAAAAAGTACAACTTTGCAAACACTCGTGAACAATGGTAGAGGTTCCTTCATTTGTAGAATAAAAAAAGTCAGATAAAACCTCATTGGAACATCAACAGTTGATTCAATAAATAGATCAACTATTTAAAGAAATGATTCCATTAATATTTACTTTTAGTGCTATGGGTGTATGTGACATGTATGTATATGAAGAGCGGTTACTAAGTTCTAACCTACTATACACCCTCAGAATAGGGGGATTTTTGTTGCTTCTACAGCTTCATACATTCTTGACACTGTTGACTGAAAGTGAAGATAGTGACTCAGAGGAAGTAAGAACAGCCTTTTTCTTAATGCCAAAACCACATAGTATTCATCTTTAATGGAGAAAAACAAAAACAGCCCAGTGTTTCTCCTCAGCACTGTTGCTAGACTGATAAAAAAAAAAAAAAAAAAAAATAGGACCAATGGCCCTGTAGCTTGCCGGCCAAATTAAAAGCTTCCTATCTCTTATAATGGGGAAATTTTTCAAAGTCGCACCAAATCCAGAATCAGATCCAGATCCAAATAATTTCACTAACTTTTGTTGACATCATCATAAAGAAGCTGTAAACCAAGTTTGAAGTCAATCGGAATTGTACTTTCAGAGAAGAAGACGATTGAAAGTTTCGTAATGGATGACAGACAACGACAGACGACAACGGACAACAATAGCTTACAACCTATCGGCCGGTAAGCTAAAAAGGACCTATGGCTCAGTATCTCTCTTCTGTCAAGAATCAGTAACAACTTGAATTTGACAGGTTGTGAGGGTCTGCTGCTATGTTAGAGTCCTGGGGTCTCAGGTGTGCAGATAGGATTTTAGAACTGGGGGGGACCAAACTGTAAATACTTGAGGGAAGTGAATCGAGACGGTGCATTGCATTTATATTGGAAGCCAGAACATGGAGCTCCGAAAACATAACGTCCAAACTTAACCCTTCCCAGTTTAAAAACTGAGAGTTCAGGGAACATGGAATTCAAAAAAAATTGAGAGTTAGTGAAATGAAACAAAAACCCCAATGTTTATGCTTGTAGATGCTAGATCTGAATGCTTTTCCAACTTCAAAATTCTGGTTTATGAGTACAATTGAACGCACCATTAGTCATAGGCATGAAAGGCAGTGCAAACACGGGATGTTAATGGATCAGCTGTGCAGTGTTATTAACCCAGGATTAGGTGGAAAGTTGAACACCTTGCCTTCCCAACTCTGCAAGGATCTGCTCCAGGCTCCAGCTTCTTGAATCAATGTATTGTATACTGATCAATTTGGGGAGGGGCAGATCGGGTCACAGGAGATCTGGGGGGACACCCCCCCATCCCCAGTGCTATTTGTGTGCATGTGTGGTCTTGATGCAGAAGATCAATCCTCCAACAGAAGTGGGTGGTACTGTCATTTACTTTCACTTTCACAAAGGGGGGGGGGGGGGGGTGTAAACATGACAAATTCATGGGGCCCAACGTTCCTGGGGGGCCCTTAGAACAGTGGAGGGACCCCAGTGGATATAGGTCAGAAGCTGTGAAAAGTTACTGTAAGCTCCAGCGTACAACAGACATATAGAAGCCAGAAGTTGGATGTCCAAAGAGTGTTAAGTTTCACTTTCGTTTTGCATCAGTTACAGCAGTCACAGAGCGTACTCCCACTTATAACCCCCACCCCCCACCCCAGCTTTCAGGGGGCCCACCATTGCCCGTGGAGCCCCAGGTCAGATGATTTGCTTGTCACTATAGAAGTGGTTTTTGACCTTGAAATTTAAAAAATTCGAAACTTCTAAACAATTTCGGTCAGTATGATATCCTCATTACATGATATCTTGATAATAAAGGTGTAGAGTTTTCAATGTAAGTGTTGTAACCAGGTCGAAACACTGAGCTAAACCATCAATTTAGAGCCTGGATGAGTTTTGCTGCTTTAATTCTCTCCACATACAATGGTGAAAACTGTGACACACAATACAAGCACTTTCAATACATTGAGCCGGTCGGCATAGAGAACAAAGTGCAAACGATTTATACAAACAATATATTTTTGACTAAATATAACTGATAGCTTATCTTAAACACATTTAGAGATATATTCATGAACTTACAGCATTCCCTGCCTGATGAATCACCCTGGATGGTGACAGATTGTGGTCCCATGCTTAGCATCAGCCATGATTAACTGTTTACGTTCTGAGACCGGAAACCGGAAGAAACATGTTGGAACCGGAAGTACAATTTAGCGATAATATTTTTTAACAAAATCTTAATAAACCATGAATTATTTATCTAGACAACTTACACTTACTTTTAACACTGTAAAAAACATTTTAATAATATTATTTACACCCATGAACTGACATGAATTAGACATATTGCCTTAAAGGCAATACAAAAGGACTGACTTGTTTTTTCAACAGTTTACTCTGGAGCTTGTGCTTATTCTAGTAGACTGTCTAATAAAATTGTGTGGTGAGTTTCCACACAGCACAGCAGTATTTTCATATTATGATATATTTGAAGATTAGCCTAATGTTTTTCTCTATTTGAATATGCTAACAATGAACCAAGTGGAAAGAACACCTGAGACGATTTATTAAAAAAAAAATCCTCATTTCATCACTTCATGGTCTCAGACACCAAAGATCTAGTCTGGATCCACAACTTCGTAAGTTCAGATGAAACTGATGCCTTTCATTAATGGAGTGTGTGTTTATGTCTGCTCATTGAGTTACAGGCTTTACTTTTGAGGATTTCTAAAACTATATAGTGTTTTTTGTTTTTGTTTTTCGCAGACACAAAATGAACACTAGCCAGGACGTTGAGGGTAAATCTCACATTGCGGCTTGGGGCATGGTTGCAGCGTCCATCAACATCCTCGTGGCTCTTCCACTGAACTGCTATGTCATCTGGCTGATACTGGCAGGAACCAAGAGGTCTTTGGACACAGACATCTTCTCTCTGAACTTGGCTTCATCAGAGGTTCTTATCTGTTTGTGCAGTGTGTTGTCTTTTGTCTGTTATTACACTAAATTTCATCTGTGTAATCAGGTTGTCATGTCCGCAAATGGTCTTCACTTCACAGCCCGTCCGCTGTTCCAGTGCTGTATCTGTATCGAGTGCTATGTCGGGGTTGTCCACCCTGTGTTTTTTCTGAAGTGTAAACCACTGAGGTATAGAATGGCCTTTTGCTGCATTGCCTGGCTGATTGTTTTGTCTTCTTGTGTCTATTCTTTTTTTACATTCACTAAAATGTTATTTCACTATGGGTTTTTTGTCCAGAATTTGCTCTATGTGTTTGTAATTCTGTTTTGCTGCTTGTCAGTTCTCAAGGCTCTAAAGCATCCAGGGCCAGGGGATAAAAACACAGAGAAAAAAAACAAGCAACAAAGCCAAAAGAAAGGCTTTTAAAATCATCTTTATGATCATGATATCCATGATTGTTAGTTTCTGTTTGTATGTGGGTCCTATTCCACTGCAAAATTGCTTGACAGTTGAGAAGTACGTGGAGGTGTTGATCATTTGTGTTAGTTTGGCTTTTATGACAGGTTTTATTCAGCCGATCCTGTACCTCCACAGGTCTGGAAAATGTACCTGCTTGAAGACGTTTTAACTGTCATTAGTCGATACACATAAGAATTGTGTTATAGTGTTTGAATGTTCTGTTACCTGGTCTGGTTTCGACCGACTCGATATGTAAAGTGTCATGAGATAACTTTTGTTATGATTTAGCACTATATGAATAACATTTGATTGATTGATTGATTGATTGAAACCACTGTCACTGATCTAACTCCATGGGTTTTACTGGGGAATCAATGTTGTAGAAGATGACGGTGTTTCCATGTTCACTACAGAGTCTCTGAACGTCCAAATGGGTCATATCTGATGACCATGAAAAGATGACAAACTGTATTTTACACCAATTATTTACATTGTTATGACCCTGAGGTCGTATGTATATATCTGTTGTTTATTATGTTATCCCACACTGGCCTGTAGAGGCCAGTGGTGTATATGTGTGTGCTGAAGTCCAGGGGGCTGTCGCAGACTGGAGGAACCCTCGTCTTGTGGACTGGCCAGTCTGGAGGCCACAGACCACTAATTGGTGGAGGAAGACGGAGTTCGGCTTTAAAACAGCGTGATGACAGCCCAGCCCCACTCCTCAACCTCACCCTGATCCCAACCAACGCCGCCAGTTTTGTGTTATGATTTGTGTGAGAGGGAGTTTTTCGGCATTTTGATATTTGTATTTAATCACATTGTAAATCAGGGGTGTCAAACTCATTTTAGTTCAGGGGCCACATACAGCCTAATCTGATATAAATTGGGCTGGACCAGTCAAATAATATAAATAAGAGGATAAGAACTTATAAATAATGTCTACTCCAAAGATTTTTTCTATGTTTTTGAGTGAAAAAAAGGCAAATTCCGTAATGAGAATGTTTACATCTACGAACCGTACTTGAACATAACAAGAACAAATATGAACCTGAAAATTCTTAAGAAAAATAAGTGCATTTAACAATATTACACCTTAGTTTATCATTTATACATATGCATCGCAACTTACAGATCACAGTGGATCTACAAATACACAAAACATTTAGTAACAGGCAGAATATTGGTAAAATGCCACATACTTCTCTTAAGAAATTTCAGGTTATTCACATTTTTTGTAAAAGGATAGTCTGTAAATGTAATTTTTTTTGTGTCGTTTTACTTTTTTTCTACATTACAACAAAGAGAAAAATTTGTAGTTTTCCTTATTTATAGGTTATTATGATAGTATTTTAGTGGTCTGACCAACTTGAGATTGAATTGACCTAAAAGGATTCTAACATCCTTGATTGTTAATATCGTCAGTGTAATTTTTGCATTTCACAAATTCATCCCAGGGGCCGGATCGGACCCTTTGACGGGCCGGATTTGGCCCCCGGGCCGCATGTTTGACACCTGTGTTGTAAATAGTTTATAGTCACCTCTTGTTAAGGGTGAGAAGTCTATTTTATTTTCATCACGTTTTCTCCTGTTTTGAGTTAGGAGGCCAGGTTAGACTTGTGTATTTTGGTTTCTTTATTTTGACTAGGGAAGTATAGAGTGTTTGAGCTGGTTTTGTTTGTTTTTTTTTCCACTGCTCACCCCAAAATAAATAAATTGCTGCTCGGCTTTAATTTAACATCACCTGTCATGGTCTTCCTTGGGAGTGGGATTCAAGTGGGACTCATTTTATGTTATGCCCTTTTGTGCCCCTAGACTAGGGCGTAACAACATGAATTGATAGGATTAGTGGATCAATAGGTATTAAACAGTTTAGATCAGTAGACTGTTTGTGTCACCAGTGGCTTTTTGTGTCTTTATGGATTAAGATCTCATTCATTTTAACTAGGCTTATATAATACATTTATATTCCAGTTATTGTATAAAGAAAAGCAGCGTTCCACATGTTAAATGGACTATGTCACTTTCATTTCATTGAGACCTCCCTTACCTGTTCACTCAAATGTACAACTGCGAAAATTCTTGCTAAATATTTGCTTTTTGGAAGCTAAATGGTGTATAGCTAGATCATGGAAATCTGACACCAGGCCTTTAGATTACACCTTGGCTGGGCCGACTAACGGTGTGCCCAAATTAAATGTCCCCAAATTAGTGTCCCCAAATTAAAAATAAAAAAAGGCCAGAGCAGAGTGTAAACGAAAGTATTGACTCACTCGCCCCTGCTTTTTTCCTCCCGTAAAACACATCGGTTATAATATACAAGGCTTGTTCATAACGACAGAGAAAACATTGACAACAACAACAACAACACATATGTACCGAACAGGAAAGCACAAGTATTCATGCTTCCCGCAGAAGTCATATTTTGTGATAACGTTAGCACAAACACAGAATCCAAATGCAGAACTCCGACAACAAAAGTTAGTTCCAAAAGGTTTATTGTTCACACACAGGTGAAAAAATATGAGTGACAGAATCTTGAGGATAATGGTTGGGGATTTTCTCCTCAGATTCGTCCTCCGGATCGAGGGCAGCAGCCCGTCTCCCCGAGCGGTGTTAGGAGTCTTTTCCCCGACTGGGGAAAAACAAAAGGGAGGTCAGGGACGGAAACAGGTCATACACAGGCAGGCTAACAATCGAGCAACAGGACATAAGGACTAGGCAAACTCACGTACCGGTAGTCAGGGCGAGAAGGTCAAAACCAGATCAGATGAGGCAGACAAAAACCGACAGGGATCAGGCAGAAGACGAAAAAACCGAGGAATCCAAAACAGGTCAAAAAAACAGGCAAGCAAACGAACAAACGAGGTCAAGTACGCTGGTCTGAACTACTGGAGTTACAAACTGGCGACTGACAAGGGGAAAAGACAGGGTTTAAATACACAAAAGGGAGGGAAGACAACTAGACACAGGTGAAGCAAATTAGGGCGGAGACAGGTAATCAGGACAGAGGTCAGGATGAGCGGGGAACAGGAAGTAAAGACGACAGACAAGACACATGAGGGAAAACTTAACAAAATAAAACAGGAAGTGACACACAAAACATAAAAGACAGACAAGACCAGACTATTGTCTGGCAGCAGGTATGACATATTTGCGCCGTTTGATTGGTCTAAAATCACCCGTTTCGGCCAATGAGAGGTGATGAGAGCTTGGAGATTGACTCATACGTTGTACGCCAAAGGTTTTCTCTCAACAACCATGCCTCGTGGGCGACCTATAAGTTCAGGCCGCTCACATAACAAACACAGTGAAACATATGACAGCCGACGTTTGACTAGAGCTGAACCAAAGGCCATCAGTGGCACAACGTCTTCAGGCCCTCTGGACCGATTTATGACCGTGGCAAAAACTACGGCCTCGACTAGCACACCACTGACTGTAGCAACGACAGCCACAGCATCAAGTTCAACCTTGAGTGTTACCCTTGGCAACCAGAGTCCGGGTCGAACGCTTGAACAGGTGAATGTAAGTTGAGTTACTATTTTGTGGTCATTGTGCAAATCCTTTTAAATTTAAGAATCAGATCTGGTAATACAATAAACTATAGTGATGGAATTTGAAAACATATTGTCTTCATGACACTTTGCGCCAGGGAAAGTAACTCAGGTATGCTTTACAATTATCATATAGAGTGAGAATGACTGGTCTCCCTTGAACAGTGACAAACTTGTCAAAGTTTCTTACTACAAATATATCCACAGAACTAGAAAAATGAAACAGTATTTGCTTTAAAATCTTCTAACTTACTTTGTGATAGAGTATATTGCTTAGTTTATTACCCTCATGATAAAAATTGTATAAATTTCGTAATAATTTAGAAAACACAATAAACAAAGTTAAAATGAAATAAATATATAGGCCTCAATAGTAATGGATTTAAGCACAAAGAAACATTTCAAATTTCTTTCAAAATGAGAAAACAACCAGAACTCCCTGAATATATTTAAAATTATTTTTGTTTTAATACTTTGTTGTTATTTATTCTTTTTTGGTAAATAAGGAGAGGTATAAAAAGCTACACTTCTTAAGCCCGGCGCACACGAGAGTCAAACAGCTCAGCCAAATGTCTCCTGAGACATTTTCCTCACATGTGCGCACAGTTTTTACTGAGGATTTTGACTCAAGAGACCGTCAATCAATTTTCTCACTTGTTTAATAATTTAATCAGCTGGCCATATGCTGATCAATACTTCTGGAAATTAGACTTGTGGAATCCATGCCTTCATACTCTTGAATATATCTGAAATAGTCTGAGAAAACAGGAATTACTGTTGAAAAATCTAATCCTGCACCCACCCCCTCCGCCGATTCCAGCATCTGATGTGCCCAAATTAAGGTAATCTAAAGCCCTGGACACCTACAGTACTGCTTCACAACAGGTGAAGGGAATGATTTTTTATCTTCTTCTGGAAAAGATAAGTTACACAACAAAGAATAGACTTCACAAGTTTTGGGAAATATGAACCCTTTTCCATTTTCTTGGAAATAATGATATACCTGTTGATGGCTGGATGGATGGCATCTTATTTGATTTTTTTCACATGGTAGTATTATTAGTTGTTTCTTTCTTGTGTGTGTATTTTGTATTTTTATTTACATATACACTTTCTATGTGCCTTGTTCTTTGTAACTTGTTGTATTGGTTAAAAGAAAAAAATCTGTTTAATAAAAAAAAGTACAACTTTGCAAACACTCGTGAACAATGGTAGAGGTTCCTTCATTTGTAGAATAAAAAAAGTCAGATAAAACCTCATTGGAACATCAACAGTTGATTCAATAAATAGATCAACTATTTAAAGAAATGATTCCATTAATATTTACTTTAGTGCTATGGGTGTATGTGACATGTATGTATACGAAGAGCGGTTACTAAGTTCTAACCTACTATACACCCTCAGAATAGGGGGATTTTTGTTGCTTCTACAGCTTCATACATTCTTGATACTGTTGACTGAAAGTGAAGATAGTGACTCAGAGGAAGTAAGAACAGCCGTTTTCTCAATGCCAAAACCACATAGTATTCATCTTTAATGGAGTAAAACAAAAACAGCCTAATGTTTCTCCTCAGCACTGTTGCTAGACTGATAAAAAAAAAAAAAAAAAAAAAAAAAGGACCAATGGCCCTGTAGCTTGCCGGCCAAATTAAAAGTTTCCTATCTCTTATAATGGGGAAATTTTTCAAAGTTGTAGGGGGCCCACAATTGCCCGTGGAGCCCCAGGTCAGATGATTTGCTTGTCACTATAGAAGTGGTTTTTTTGACCTTGAAATTTTAAAAGTTCCAAACTTCTAAACAATTTCAGTCAGTATAATATCTTCAATACATGATATCTTGATAATAAAGGTGTAGTGTTTTCAACATAAGTGTTGTAATCAGGTCAAAACACTGAGCTAAACCATCAATTTAGAGCCTGGATGAGTTTTGCTGCTTTAATTCTCTCCACATACAATGGTGAAAACTGTGACACACAATACAAGCACTTTCAATACATTGAGCCGGTCGGCATAGAGAACAAAGTGCAAACGATTTATACAAACAATATATATTTTGACTAAATATAACTGATAGCTTATCTTACACACATTTAGAGATATATTCAAGAATTTACGGCATTCCCTGCCTGATGAATCACCCTGGATGGCGACAGATTGTGGTCCCATGCTTAGCATCAGCCATGATTAACTGTTTACGTTCTGAGACCGGAAACCGGAAGAAATACGTCCGAAACCGGAAGTACAATTTAGCGATAATATTTTTTAACAAAATCTTAATAAACCGTGAATTATTTATCTAGACAACTTACACTTACTTTTAACAGTATAAAAAATATTTTAATATTATTTACACCCATGAACTGACATGAATTAGACATATTGTCTTAAAGGCAATACAGAAGGACTGACTTGTTTTTTCAACAGTTTACTCTGGAGCTTGTGCTTATTCTAGTAGACTGTCTAATAAAATTGTGTGGTGAGTTTCCACACAGCACAGCAGTATTTTCATATTATGATATATTTGAAGATTAGCCTAATGTTTTTCTCTATTTGAATATGCTAACAATGAACCAAGTGGAAAGAACACCTGAGACGATTTACAAAAAAAATCCTCATTTCATCACTTCATGGTCTCAGACACCAAAGATCTAGTCTGGATCCACAACTTCGTAAGTTCAGATGAAACTGATGCCTTTCATTAATGGAGTGTGTGTTTATGTCTGTTCATTGAGTTACAGGCTTTACTTTTGAGGATTTCTAAAACTATATAATGTTTTTTGTTTTTCACAGACACAAAATGAACACTAGCCAGGGCGTTGAGGGTGAATCTCACATTATGGCTTTGGTCATGGTCGCAGGGTCCATCAACATCATCGTGGCTCTTCCACTGAACTGCTATGTCATCTGGCTGATACTGGCAGGAACCAAGAGGTCTTTGGACACAGACATCTTCTCTCTGAACTTGGCTTTGTCAGAGGTTCTTATCTGTTTGTGCAGTGTGTATTCTTTTGTCTGTTATTACACTAAATTTCATCTGTGTGGTCAGGTTGTCTTCTCCTCAAATGGCCTTCTCTTCACAGCCCGTCCTCTGTTCCAGTGCTGTATCTGTATCGAGTGCTATGTCGGGGTGGTCCACCCTGTGTTTTTTCTGAAGTGTAAACCACTGAGGTATAGAATGGCCTTTTGCTGCATTGCCTGGCTGATTGTTTTGTCTTCTTGTGTCTATTCTTTTTTTACATTCACTAAAATCTTATATCACTATGGGTTTTTTGTCCAGAATTTGCTCTATGTGTTTGTAATTCTGTTCTGCTGCTTGTCAGTTCTCAAGGCTCTAAAGCATCCAGGGCCAGGGGATAAAAACACAGAGAAAAAAACAAGCAACAAAGCCAAAAGAAAGGCTTTTAAAATCATCTTTATGATCATGATATCCATGATTGTTAGTTTCTGTTTGTATGTGGGTCCTATTCCACTGCAAAATTGCTTGACAGATGAGAAGTACATGGAGGTGTTGATCATTTGTGTAGGTTTGACTTTTATGACAGGTTTTATTCAGCCAATTCTGTACCTCCACAGGTCTGGAAAATGTACCTGCTTGAAGACGTTTTAACTGTCATTAGTCGATACACATAAGAATTGTGTTATAGTGTTTGAATGTTCTGTTACCTGGTCTGGTTTCGACCGACTCGATATGTAAAGTGTCATGAGATAACTTTTGTTATGATTTAGCACTATATGAATAACATTTAATTGCTTGATTGATTGATTGATTGACTGATTGATTGCCCCACCCCCTGAAGGGGAGGCAAACGGTATTGTTTTTGGTTTGGTTTGTTTGTTGGTTTGTTAACACTCCAGCAGCAACACTGTTGGCTGAATTCATACCAAATTGTGTTTATAGATTGCCAGAGACCCAGAATACATCTGATTACATTTTGGGAAAATTAGGTAAAACTTCAAGTTTTTTATGAATTTTTAAAAATATATTTTCTTCTCCCATTTACTTATAATGGGCGAAATACACTACAATACGTGCGAGCGGTGGGGTTTGTTGTGCCTGACACCACTTGTTAGTAATGTTTTGTAGGTTGGATTGTATATTTTATCTTTACTGTACAAATTAGCAAAAATAATACATGTATTTTGTTTTCCTTTTCCTGAATTAAAACGGTCATTTGAAAAAGTAGAAACCATAATTTGTGTGACGTGTGTCTTAACTTTATTCCGTTTTTCATATACTTTGAATAGAATTTCGTGGTGTTTCTATTTTTGTTAATATTTATTATTATCTATTACTGTTTGTTTTATCCTGTTTCAGGGATTGGGATTGTTTTAGTCATCACATGTACAAGTATGTATTGTAAAGTACTGAATGTACTGAATAATGTTTATAAATCATGTTTTCTGGTGTGGTCTATGCATGTCTTTAACCCACAAAGACCCAAACACTTACTGGTGACCAAAACTGTCCACTGATGTAAAATGTTTGATAACTATTGAACCACTAATTCTATCAGTACATGTAAATAATTGGTGTAAAATACAGTTTGTCATCTTTTCATGGTCATCAGATATGACTCCTTTGGACGTTCAGAGGCTCTGTAGTGACTGTGAAAACACCATCATCTTCTACAACGTTGATTCACCAGTAAAACCCATGGAGTTGGATTAATGACAGTGGATGAAGACATTTATGTTTAGTTAATATATTTTACTGTAAAAGTCACTTTTTCTTCAGTTTTTCTGTTTCTGATATAATAAACTTCAACTTTAATCTGAGCTTTAATGAACATCTACATGATCAGTGAAATAAATATAGGAAAATACCTGATTTTCACTGAAACAACACAAAATATGGAGGACAATATCATAATAAATGATGATAAATCACTTAGGAAAGATTAAATAGAGAAAAAAATTAATTTGGGAACTGCCACTAAAGTAGCACTGGGTCTTTATGGGTTAACAAGTAACATTTGTTAGAATAACCAATACTGTTGTTTGAATAGAAGTGACAATCTACATGCAGTGTGTGTTTGCCCTGTATTTTATTTGACAAACATGATGAAAACTTGTCATTTACAATCAGAATAAATCGCTTTAAATGTATTATGGCTTCTCATGGATATGCTTTATTTCCTTCTCTCTTTCTTGGTAAGTTGTGTTATGAATATGTTAACGTTTTGTGCATCCATTTAATAGGCATTTCAATGGGGTTGACTTTTTATTTCTTATGGAAACCTAAAGGGAATTATATTAAAATGATAAACCTAAAAATGAAACTGTAATCCCACAATACCATTGTTCTCTACATTATATAAAAAAGCTAAAAATAAAATTGCAGTATGCTAAATCCATTGCATTTGTTTGGGCATCTATATTAAATTTCCTGCTGCATGGGGAACAATATTCAAATACAATAAGATAATAATAGTGTTTATTGTATTTACATTTGCATGTCCACAAGCTTTTGATGACATGTAAATATCACTTGTCTCGGTTGGTATCCAAATAAGAATAAAAAGGCAGGCTTGACGTCAGACATTGTGTGTGGGACTTTCAGGTGTTATGCTGAGTTTGTCCGACGTGAACTGTATGACTATGCACTACTAAGGCAGAGAAATGTGGAGAACGATAAAATATTCTTGGTCAAATTCTTGGTCAAATCAATTATAAATCAATAAAATGAGCATCTAGTCTGTTCTTGTCTGTGTGTTCTTTCTGTTTTCATTGTTTCTTGGGCATAGCAGTACAGTAGGGTCAATGTATAACTGAGGGACGTTTTGAGTTACCTTTACAGGGTAACGGTTGACAGGTGTAGCTGATATTTTTGCCATTTTCAGACCGAAAATCAACATGACCACAACACCAAATGACATTTTTACAGAAAGATTTTTCTAAATATCATATATATAATTGAGTAAGATTGAAATTGAAAGTTATTTATAAAGATATTGTAGTAACACTGTTAACATAAGAGTGCAATATATACACACTTGACTCACACACTACTTTTTTTTTTTTTTTTTAATAACTAAGAAAAAGGAGAAAGAACATACCTTGGAGTCTTGCCAGTGTTTTTTTCAGGGGGAAATAACATCCTGTGGAGCAGGTCATGTGATCTGGAATTAAGACACTTCATTCAGAGGTGTTTTTGTAATGGGAAAGTTAGTTGAAAATGATTTCTCGGACACAGATATAATTTATTTTCCATATAAAATTTGATCTATTGCCAAAAAACAAATATCTGTCATCATTATCTCAATTTAATAAAAAGAACACAATCAAAATAATTTTTGAATAAGCTCATTTTATTATTGTTTAGCTAATTAGAAGCTGGTTGTTATTAAATTCAGACAATTATTTAGTTGACATTTTAGTATATCTACTAATGTATTGATTATTTATTAATCATTTATTAATAAGTGATTGTTTCCATAATTAAATAATTATGGAATTTTTAAAGACATGATTATAATGAACATAAAAAAAGTGTTTTATTTATTTATTTTTACTCTTAATAAATATGTATGCAAATATATTATATTGTGATTTATATGTGTTTAAATGGGCAGGTTCTGTATGTAACTCAAGTGGACACGATGGGTTACACATGAAACCTGGAATGAGACTGAGATTCATGAAAAACTTGCATGTCTGGATTAGAAAAACCACTAGGATCAACAAATTTAACAGTGTCTTTATTTATAGTGTTATATAAGACCATTTACAGCCATGTTTTCCAGATCAAATGCACTGACACCAAGGTAGCTTTTCTTGTCCCAATTTTGGTCCTATTTTTGGCCCCAATATTTTATTAAAAGTTCATTAATTTTGGGATGGCTCAGAGCAAGAGTTTTTTATTATTTTTTTTTTTTTGCATTTATCTAAGATCATCATTAGAGAAAATATGTCTACATTTTTCCTTTTATTATTGGGTCTAAAAAGGTGGCAAAGTGCCAGACACTAAAATTAACCCAGTTTAATAGAAGCACCAAATGCAAAAAGGTTCACTGTATTTTTCTTATGATTTTTTGCTAATATGACGTATGTGTGGACATTTATTTTACTATTGGTGAATTACATTTTCACGTTCGTAGGCTTCCATACTGTAGGTAGGTTGGTTGGTTGGCAGGATGGATGGATGGATGGATGGATGGATGGATGGATGGATGGATGGATGGATGGATGGATGGATGGATGGATAGATAGATAGATAGATAGATAGATAGATAGATAGATAGATAGATAGATAGATAGATAGATAGATAGATAGATAGATAGATAGATAGATAGATAGATAGATAGATAGATTTACTTTATTTATCCCCAAGGGAAAAAAGTACAGGTAAATAGTGCATATGTCGATGCAAACACAGGATACATTGGTGCCCATTAAGGAGTATCTGTTACTTATCAGTCATCATTGCCATGAAGCATTTGAAATCTGACCATAATTACCTGTTGCATGTTGATAAATGAGTGAATGGCTGCAGACATTAGAGCTTCGTTTGCATGTTGTGATAGAGAAGGGTTATGCATGACAAACAGAGGATATATAATCACTCAACGGGCATACAAGGCAAAAAGACCTCAAGATTGTAATAGGCTTTACTCAATTTTCTTTGCATCATCAATGAGGAAGTTCTTTCAAATGTGATCTTTTCTGTTTAGTTCTGCAGTTGCTTTCATGGTGGTAATTTTTCTTTTTCTCTTCAGTTGGTGGGAAGAATCCAAGTAAACCACAAGAGAAATGAACTCATCAAGTGCGTACATTCCTTCTGACTTGAGCCTTTTAATCATCGTGTCCAACACTCAACATGATCTTGAGTCTGCCGGTCAACACTTACGTCGTGTGGTTGATAGCGAGAGGAACTAGGAGTACGTTGGTGGGCGAGTTCTTCCACCTCAACCTGGCCGCGTACGAGATTGTCTTCTGCTTGCTATCGGTTTCCAGCATTCACAGAATCATCTCCAACACAGGGAGATATCTGTCAGTGTTCTCTCAGAGTTTTCTGTGGAGTGGCCGTCCTGTGCTGCAGTCCTGCATTTGCGTTGAACAGTTTCTTGCCGTTGTGCATCCTGTGCTGTACCTACGATATAAACGAATGAGGTACAAGGTGGTGTTTTCTGGGGTGGCTTGGATGGTTCTTATTGGACTTTCTGTGTTTTACATGCTCTCTTTCAAAACAAAGCATCTCGTTTTTGCGACCGAATGTGTGCTTGTGGTATCGGTGATGTTGTTCTGCTACTTTTCGGTCCTTATGGCTTTAAGAAGACCGGAACCAGGGGACGGGAAAAGACAGAAGAACAGCGCCATAAAGAGAAGAGCCTTTTTTACTATCCTAGTGATTACCGTCTCATTTGTTGGAACGTACTTGTTTTGGTGTGTTTTTATTTTTTCAAATCAAAAGCATTGGGTTTCACATATTAGAAGAATCTTCACAAGGGTTTGTATTTGTATTTCTTTTGCTACAGGACTAGTCCAGCCACTGTTTTACCTGCAAAGGAGTAGAAAGATATGTCATTGTAAAGCTGTGTGAATACAGCTCTGGAAAAAAAAAGAGACCACTGCAAAATGATAACTTTCTCTGATTTGACTATTTCTAGGTATGTGTTTGAGTAAAATGAACGTCCTTGTTTTAGTCTCTAAACTATCGACAACATTTCTCCCAAATTCCAAATAAAAATATTGTTATTTAGAGCATGTATTTGCAGAACACGACACATGGTCAAAATAACAAAAAGATGCAGGTGTTTTCAGACCTCAAATAATGCAAAGAAAAGCAGTTCATATTTATTTCTACACAATGCAATACTAATGTCACTTTGGAAAAGTTCACACATCAGTATTTGGTGGAATAACCCTGATTTTCAATGACAGCTTTAACATGTCTTGGTTCTCCTCCACTGCTGTTGGATGACTTTATGCAGCTCCTGGCAGAGAAATTCAAGAAGCTCAGTAATGTTCCATGGCTTGTGACCATCCATGTTCCTCCAGAAGTTTTCAAAGTGGGTTCAGGTCTGGAGATTGGGCTGGTCATGACAGGGTCTTCATCTGGTGGTCCGTCATCCACACCTTTACTGATCTAGCTGAGGCCAGGAGCATTGTCCTGATAGAAAAACCAGTCCTCAGAGTTTGGGAGCATTGTCAGAGCAGAAGTCTAGTAGTTTTTAACAGTTATTTTTGGATTCCAATTACTTTTGCGGTACTAATAGTACTGTTTTTGATTATTTTAACAAGATAGTGATGGCCACAGTAGTGGTTTTTATGCTTCTTCTTAAATAAGTCATGGATCAGGTGTTTATTGTGTTGGAATTCAACAGACACAGGAATGGAATGGCTGCATACATGCAGACATGATGATTTCACAGGAAGTAGCAGTGGTCTCTTAATTTTTTCCAGAGCTGTATAGAGTATGGATGCAGTGTCTGTCAAATCCATGGGATTGGAAAGTTAATGTTGAAACTTTCAGCCTTTTGGGATTGAACAGTTTTACTCACAGTAGGACTAGATGAATAGTAAGCATGTCCACGCCTTTGTCTCCTCAAGGCTCGGCTACTGTAATGCCCTTCTTTATGGGATCCCCAAGAAACAGCTACAAAAACTCCAGTCCATTCAAAACAGTGCTGCCAGAATCCTCAAACGGACCCAGAAACTGGAACACATCACTCCCGTTCTCCATAACCTCCACTGGCTACCAATCCCCTTCAGAATCAATTATAAGACAGCTCTCATCATCTTCAATTGCATCCATAGAAATGCCCCCAACTACCTCAGGGACCCCCTCACCCCTCACACTTCCACCCATAGTCTCCGGCCCGACAGCATCAACCTTCTCCTCCCCCCCAGGACTAAACTTTGGACCATCGGAGACCGGGCCTTCTCCTCCACCTCCCCCTGCATCTGAAACTCCCTCCCTGACCACCTCAGAGCTCCTCAGTCTCTGGACTCCTTCAAAAAGGGGCTAAAAATATTTCTGTTTTGACGGGCTTTTTATGGCCCACCATGATGCTTTATTTTCTTCACTTAAGTCTTTTATTCCTGATGTACTGTAGTATTTTATTTTTTATTGGACTGTCTTCTGTCTGTGGCATTTTGAGATTCTGCTGAATGAAAAGTGCTTTATAAATTAAATTTATTATTATTATTATTATTATTATTATTATTATTATTATTATTATTATTATTATTATTATAGAATTGGTCATTTTAGCTAAACTGAATAAAATCCTGTCTTAAAAACATATGTGATGAAGAATCAGACTGTCAGTTCATGTAATTTTAATTACATTCTATAGGCTCTAGTAATATTTGATCTATTGTTCCATTGTAATTTTTTTTTATCCATGTAAACAGGATTTTTGTTTTATTTTTACTGTAATATGTTTTGTCATTTTTTTCGAGATTGAATAAATGATTCATATTAATAAAACACAGCAGATAAAACTTCACCAGAAATGCTTCTTTAATTTGTGACAAGTCGTATGCAATCATACTAAAACAAAAATGACCTCAAAGAATGAGACACAAAGTTATGGTTTAACAAATCATATTTTATTAAACTAAATTGAGAGGTTTGCAATTTACTCAAAGTGTGAGAAAGTGATTTCAGATCTCTATCAGGTTTGGATGCATCACTTTATGTCTAAAAGTAAATATTAGAGTGTGCCTTTTACCCCCCAGAGGTGGACCTCCCTGTGCTTCTCCTGTTCTTCTGGGTGGAGCTGTTCCTCTCCTTTCACTCATATGAGTCAGTAAATGAGCCTTCATTTCATCAGGACTATACATGCTAACATGCTAATGTTTTGTGTCAAGATGCTATTTCAACTATTTGTTAAAAAAAACCTACAAAACCATATAGAAACGTCCTGTGCAGTGACTGTTTTGGGGTGGCACAGAGGTGCAGTGGTTTCACCTAAAAGTAAGACTGGTTGGTTGGTTTCTGATTTCAGAACACTTACTGTAACCATGTGTTTTCACATGCACTCTAACAGGTTGAAATGGGAAGAGCCCTCAGTACCTCACTGACCTCCTGCACATAAACACTCCCACCCACACTCTGAGGTCATCTTCATCCATCTAACTCACCCTCCCACCTGCCCGCTGATATTCAACACCTGTTATCTGTCCTGGCTCGCTCAGCCAGGCACGAGAGGTGTGACGTTTGCAGACGAGTCGAGTCTTTTGAACAGCTCGTTTAAGTGACCGATAACAACTGATTCGTTGTGAACCATTAGTTTACATGCCGTTCTCATATTCAAATTGCCCACACTGCCTTCATGCTTCACCTGTGTGCCCCATGAGTCTGAGCTGTCCACAGCACAGCCCATTCACCTGAACGCAGAAATGTGTGCAGCTGATTTAGAGGAGGAGTTATTAGTGAGTCTGACTGACTGGACTGAAGACATTTACTGCTGTATCCAGGAGGAGCGACTGAAAAAAGTGGAGATGTGGGATTAACTGGAGGAGCATCTTCTTCCTATAAATGCAGATATGCATGTATGTGGTGGAAAAGCCGGGCCCTGGTGGACCCCAGCCTCACGAAGTACCTGTCTGCTGTTCTATTCTATGCAAGGGTCTGTGAAACACGCTCAAAAATCAGTTTCCTTTTACATATTTGAAGGTTTTTCAAAAAAGTAACGCAATAATTACTTTCCCTGGTAACTTATTACATTTACAGTTCAGTCTAAGCTGCCCTAGGAGCAAGAATGCTGGGGGAAGTACAGGCACTGAGTCCTATCTCCTGTTTCTGGTTCTACGTACCATTCTGGTCTGCACTTATATTTTTAATATTTAGCCAACTTAGTTTGTGCAGTGCTATTCACCCGATGTCCCCTTTCCCCACTCCCCTCCGGGGGAGTGGCTACTTTTTCAGTTGTAACCACTTGGGAGCCAATGATGGCAGGATCTGCGCTGACCCATCTGTGTCCTGCCCTGTCCTGTGTCCTGACCCCCTCCCCCACCTGTCTGGATGGCCGTCCTCGGCCTCACCACTGTGGATGGGCCTCCTCGCCCCTGCCTGTCTCATCCAGCGGGATGGACCCCCCATGTGTCCACCCTACTGCATCCTTGTAGACTAGAACTACATCTGCAAATGGACGTCCATCAGTCCTGGTGCATCTATAGCCTGTCCGTCCATGGGAGTGGATCTCTCCTTCACTGTGGTTCTCCCCGAGGTTTCTCCCTTTTCCCACTGGGTTTTGAGTTTTTCCTTGCCGAGAAGGAGGGTCTAAGGACGGGGGATGCCCTGGACACTACTCATTTTCTTGCTGTTCATTTGACTGTTGTTTACTCTAACTGACTCTGTAAAGCCCTTTGAGATAACCTTGTTGTGATATTGGGCTATACAAATAAAGTTGAATTGAATTGAATTGAATTTATGAAGGAGTAATTCTGTTACTAATTTAATTAATTTTTGGGAAAAGTAATTCATAATTATAACTAATTACTTTTTTAAAGTAATTTGCCCAACACTTAATAATTCCATATGTGTTCATTCATAGTTTTGATGCTTTCAGTGAGAATCTACAATGTAAATAGTCATGAAAATAAAGAAAAACCAGGTGAGTCCAAACTTTTGACTGGTAGTGTACATTATGTACAACAGACTCAATATTCTTGCAACTAAGTTCAATATACTGCTACTTATCCAATAAAATGCATGCTTCACAAGCTTTTTTTCCTGTTCAGAAGAATAGTTAAGACCCACTCCGCTGGAACAGGGCATGTTTACAGTGTACATATTGGCCATAATCCCTCCAGTTGATACATCTGTGTAGTACCTGTGCAGTTTCCATCAAGGCTCCATACGTCATTAGTACCACTGCCCAAACTGCCCACATATTCCATCAGAAAACCTGCACAAAGGATAATTCCAGTACATCCTTTGAATCCAAAAGTATTCTCAGTAGACATTTTTTGTGTAATTTTAGGTCATTTTATTCAATTTCTGACTTACAGTTAGGCAAGGGAAGGCAGGTTTATTTATATAGCACATTTCATGTACAGGAATTGGCCAAATTAATGGAAACACCTAACATTGTGGCATCAAAGAAGGTGTTTCCATTATTTTGTCCAATCCCTGTACAAGACAATTCAAAGTGCTTTACATAAAACATTAAAACGTTACAGCAGGAAAGAGATTTAAAAAAAAAAAAAAAGGTATAGGCATGAGAAAAAAAAAAACAGATAAATAGATAAAACAGATAAAAACTTTAAGCTCAAAAGAAACAGTGCAGATCTGAACTTCTGAATAAAAACTCTATTCAAATGTTAAGTGTTTCAGCTGATCTGAGTTACTCTCATATCCATGTATATACAATAAAACAGAGGTTCCCAAAGTGGGGTACGCGTACCCCAGGGGGACTTGGTAGAAGCCCAGGGGGTACTTGAATTTTTTTTTTTTTTAAATACATAAAAAAAAATAAAAAAAAAAAATACATTAAATAGATCATCATATACTGAATACAAAATAAATACTGCAAAATAACGCTGAAATATAAAACACAATAATTACATTCATATAATAGTTTTATTGTCAATCATCTTGTTTAAGCTTTGGTAACATTTGAAGAACATTTCCATTTTATATTATTCAAAATGAGTTTATTTGAGTAGCTAAGTTATTGTTTGTTGATGAAAGGTTCATTTATTAATTAATGACCATTTTATTTATTTTTCTTATCAGTGGAAGACGGCACTTTTCAGTTTCCATTTTACAAACAAAATTTACTTTAAAAAATGTGTAATTTTTAATATATTACAGTTAAATATATGCTGTTTGTTTACAAAGTTTTGAAAATATAAACAGACACCTTTGGCACATGAACAAATTTTGCCTAATTTTTTTCAATCAAAAATGCTGAAGCAAGAGTTGGGGATACTTGGCTAAAAAAGTATATTTCAGGGGGTACTCCACTGTAAAAAGTTTGAGAACCATTGCAGTACAATGTCTTTAAAATGGGTTTGATGGTCGGGCGGCACTTGTTTTTTTACATCTTTTGTTGTAAAGACTTGATCATTTGGAGTTTTTCCACACGTTTTGATTAATAAAACATGAAAATTACTAGAAAACCCATCAATTTATACATTTTACTCACCACAGTTCATTCCTCCCACACTCCTCCATGGGTAAACTGAGCTGTTTGTTGACTTTCAGCAGGTGTAGGCCATTCCAATCAGGGGTGGGACGACCACTGAGGCTTTACGTTCAGGTCACTCCTGTCTGATTTTAGTGGATTTCCTGGATATGTATGGAGCTCAGAAATATCACTTCACTCCCTCTTTTCAAATCCAAACTCAAAACCCATCTGTTTATGACTGCTTTCACTTTGTGAACACAATTGCATTGTCCAGTTTTTTAACCTGCCTTTTATTTTTTTCTGTTTTATTGCTTGTTTTATACTCTCCTGTTTTGCTGTACGGTGTCCTAGAATACCAAGAGAGGCGCCTATAAATAAAATGTATTATTACACTGGGTTACAAAAAATGTTTTTTGCAAGTCGTCTAGGTTTTTTCAACTGAATTAGGACCATTTTGCACCGCTAAATCCAAAAAGGACATCTGTTTTTCTCAATCAGGTCAGGGTTTTTTTGCTAATTTGATTTAGAAAAATCTGATCTTCTCACAAAATTGATTACATTTTTGTGACTTTATCAGTTGATTTTTTTTAATAGTTCTCACCCAAAATAGGTTTTAAGAGAAAAAAATCTTCTTCTAACAGGATTCCTGTTAGGTACAATGGTGTATTCACTGCAGATGTAGCAGAATACGTCAGGCTTATTTTTGCAAGATCTTCTAGTCGAAGCCATTTCATTCACCTCTAATATAAAAAAAAAACATTAATCATAAATTGGCAAAAGTAAGATCTTCAGAACTCGTTTATTGCAAGAAATATGAAAGAATTTTGTATCATATGATGTGAAAATGCCCATAAATATAAGCAAAAATGTTAAAAAGCCAATATGTAGCATAGTTCAGAAAGTTGACCTGATTGAGCAAAATTAATGTGCTTTTTGGATTCAGCACACCAAAATTATCCTAAATCAGCTCAAAAAACTTAAACAATAAATTTGTTGTTGACCAGTGTTGTTATTATTATTATTATCATCATTATTATTATTATTATTATTATTATTATGTGTTACTGTGAAAATTCACCTTTACATATTATGGTTAAAAACAGTATAACATTACAATATTGTAATTTTCTTAAGGGTCATAATAATTTGCATAGTATTCCTCATTTTTTAAACATAATATTGATTCCAAACCTTATCATTGCATATATTTATTAAGTCAACATACAGTGTAAAGCGATCACACAGTGACATTTGACAGAAATATATCAATAAGTGTGTTTCTCATAAATGTGTTTATTGTGCATTTCTACATGTTTATGGAAAGCAACAAGAGAAAAACATCCAGAAAAACTGATGTACTCCCTCAAGGAGGTTTTTACCATGTCTCACTGAAAATTAAATTTGCGTGAGCAAATGGAAACTTTGCAAATATTTAACTCATTCATGACAAAAAGACATGAACTCCATTTTAGATGGAAAACAGCAGAATGCATTGTGTCCTTTACTCAATTTATTAGAAACGTGTGTAATGTTACAAAATGCAGCCTTGATTATTTGTTCCAGACCAGGTTACTGAAACACATATAATTTGCCTTTTCATTTATGTGACTTTTTAAGTGATTATTTCAAATTTGCAGACATTGTATATAACATGTAATATTCCTGTATTATATTCCACCTGTCATGATTAGATTTAACCCCTTTTGTTTAGGAGGAGGTTGTGACCAATAAGAGGGATACAAAAATATTCTTGAAGATCCGCAGCTTTGTTCCAACTTTTATTAATAATAAAACAAATGACAAAAAAAAATTTTCTCTGTGACTGAAATGAATCCATTATCTTAGCACTGAACTGTGACTTGCAAATTGTGGACTGTGGTTAGAAAACCATCTCTCTCCTTCTTCCTTTTCTCACACACCCACACACACCTGTCCATAGATGCAGGTTTTAACCCATAAAGACCCAAACATCCATCAACGACCAAAAACATCTACTGATCTAAGCTGTGTAACACTTGCTGATTTCCTAATCCTATCAATATATGTGAATAATTGGTGTAAAATATAGTTTGTCATCTTTTCATGGTCATCAGATATGACCCATTTGAACGCTTAGAGGCTCCGTAGCTACCGTGGAAACACTGTCATCTTCTACAACATTGATTCACCAGTAAAACCCATGGAGTTTAATAAATGACAGTGGATGGAAATGCTTGGTTTATGTTTATTTAATTATATATTTTACCGAAAAAGTCACTTTTTCCGCAGTTTTTTCTGCTTTTGATATAATAATCCTCAACTTTATTCTGAGCTTTTGTAAAAATCTTAATAATCAGTTAATTAAATACAGGAAAATACCTGATTAATACTGATAAAATGCAAAATACAAAGGATAATATTGTAATAAAAGGTGATTAATCACTTAAGAAAGGTTAGATGTAGAGAAAATTTCATTAGGGAGCTGCCACAAAAGGGTTAAGGCTGATTGAGAGGGTGGAGCAGTAGTTCTTTTTTTTTTTTTTTGCATTCATTTCTGTCATAGCAATTTTTAATGCAAATGTGCATCCATCTATTTTCTGAACCTCTTAGTCCTCAGGAGGCTCGTGTTGTCGTACCTATAATCAAAGGTCTTAATCAAACAAAGATAATATTTTTGTCTTGTAAATTCAATTTTTCTTCTTAAAACATATCTTTATTAAGGTTTTCACACATTACATATATTTTCTGACATGAAATGATAATATTGTGTGGGTCTTCCTTGAACATAAATCCCCAGGACCCCCCCCCCCCCCCCCCCCCCCCCCATGATCACCTCTGAATTTTGAAATAGCTGTGAAAGTAAATAAGATAATATAATAATTGTCAGACAGTATAAGTAATATTGACTTGAATACTTCTCAACATCCATTGTTTTTTATATCTGATACATAATCAAACATCATTCAACAACAACAACAAAAAAAAGGGGGGGTATGGTCTCACTTTATAAGTTATGATGATGAGATATCAGGTCTTGATTCTAAAAATTTGAGAAATGAATTCTATATCTTGCGGAAGATATGAGTTTTCCGTTTAATTGTGTACGTGAGCTTTTCGATAGTTATGCAGGAGGAGAGTTCAGCAATCCATGAATTCAACAATGGACAATCAACACTTTTCCGATGCCTAGCTATAAGACGCTTGAATTCAATTTTTTCAATTCAAATTTTACTGAAATTTTAGCAACAAAAATGCCTGATAATTCTGACATTCTTTCAATAACTAAACTTTGATTCAAATTACAATTAAAAGTTCAGGAATTTATCTATTTATTATTTTATTTAGTTTTATTTATTGTAGCTCCAAAATATTTCCATTTTACAAAAAAGATGTGAATAACCTGAAAAAACAGAAATTTCATTTGAAAAATTAGTGCAATTTTAACAATATTATGCCTTGACTTATTGTTTATACATATACATTACACACAGTGTTCCATAAACATTTGGTAACAGGCAGAATATTGTGAAAATTTGGGAGTTTGGAACTAAAATTCGAACAGTTTCTATAATATTACATCTCTCATTATTAACACAACTCCAGATCACAGTGGATCCATAAATGCACAAAACATTTAGTAACAGGCAGAATATTGTTCAAATTGCACATTTCGGGCTGTTCATCTTTGTTTTTATTTATGTATTTATTTGAATATTATTGTGAAAGAATAGTTTTGTAAATGTAAATATTTTCACGGTGTAATCTTATTTTTTTCACTTAAATTTTTTCCACATAATTTTTCAGAAAAAAAATTTGTAGTTGTCATTATTTATGGGTTATTGTGTTGTTATTTTTACTGTAGATCACATTGGTCTGTATGTGGAACCTGAACCAAAACGATTGTGACAACCTGGACTGTTCAGGTTCATTTTTGCACTTTCATCCCACGGGCTGGAATGGAACCTTTGGCGGGCCAGATTTGGCCCCCGGGCCGCATGTTTGACACCTGTGAGCTAGAGTGTTAACAAACAAACAAACAAACAAGGGGGGTATGGTCTCACTTTATAAGTTATGATGATGAGATATCAGGTCTTGATTCTAAAAAATTTGAGAAATGAATTCCATATCTTGTGGAAGATATGAGTTTTCCGTTTAATTGTGTACGTGAGCTTTTCGATAGTTATGCAGGAGGAGAGTTCAGCAATCCATGAATTCAAAAATGGAAAATCAACACTTTTCTGATGTCTAGCTATAAGACGCTTGAATTCAATTTTTTCAATTCAATTTTTACTGAAATTTTAGCAACAAAAATGCCTGATAATTCTGACATTCTTTCAATAACTAAACTTTGATTCAAATTACAATTAAAAGTTCAGGAATTTATCTATTTATTGTTTTATTTAGTTTTATTTATTGTAGCTCCAACACCACCAGCTGCATATACTGTTTATTTTATGTTTATAATTCTGTGTGGGCGGCCGTGGCTCAGGAAGTAAAGTGGGTTGCCCAATAATAAAGGGTTGGCGGTTCCCACTCTGTCCTAGTCATGTGCTGTTGTGTCCTTGGGCAAGACACTTCCCCCTCTTTGCCTCCAATGTGCTATATAAATCTAATCCATCATAATTCTCAGTGTGATAATAAGAGTAATCACCACCATCAGGGCGCCCAGCACTACAGCCACAAAGCTCTTCTGTCTACGTTTAATAAGGACTAAAGAACTTATTAACAGCAGTGTTATACATATTGACATCATCAGACTAATGCTTGGGTGCCAGTTTGTCGGAAAAAATCCCAAATATTTCTTTATCTGTTTTTTGTTTAGTTTACAGTTTAAGTCGCTCTTTGGTGTTTCGGTGCTCCGTAGTTTGTAGACATTGCTGCACCACTTCTCTTTCGTCAAAATATCTGTGATCTGGAAAACCTCATAAGGAGGAATCAGCGTCTGACCCTGTTGTTTTATCGCAGAGTAATTTGTTATATCAGCACCAAAGCATGTGTATATTTCAAAACAAGAAATATTACCAGTAAACTGAGGTGAATTTTTGCTCGAAGTTGCCCAGATAAAAGAACCAAAACGCATTTTTGTGTTGATGACGCTGTGGTGAAAATATCGTCCAGTTCTGTAATACGTTGTTCTGCACTTTGTCTGATTTTGACGCAAAACTTGAATGGCGTCAATGAGGTAAAAGTAGAAGTAGTGAAACTTGAATCCAGCCGTGTTGTATAAGTTCTTCCCTTTTTTCACTGCTCTGTTGAAGTCATGTTTAAGTTTCTCTCTGGTGTATATGTGCAGAACTACAGCGTGGTCTTCTTTCAAAGGCTTGCGCACAGGTTTTTTTACTTTCCTTTCAGCTAAAGCCCATGCAAAACTGAAGCGCCCGTTGATGTGCCACTCAAACACGCCAAACAAGTCGATCACGGCGGCTGCATCCGATCGGCAGCCGTCGAACATGTCGTCAACGGAATCCGTCGCCATATCCAGAGGTAAAACAGCATTCATAGTGTCCTGAGATAAATAACACAGAGGGGTAGTGAACAAGTTAGCAAGTGTGGATTTGCAAGGAATTTTTGTCTCCTTTTGGTGGTATAATCAAGAGAAAAAGGATGATTTTGTTTATGTTTATGTTTATGTTTATGCATTTGGCAGACGCTTTTTTTCCAAAGCGACTTACAGGGGAAAACCAATTAAATCACTCAAACAATCAAATTTATTTATATAGCGCCAGATCACAAAAAAGTTATCTCATGACACTTTATATATAGAGTTGGTCAAAACCAGACTCTAAGCCAATTTACAGAAACCCAACAGAATCTATATAAGGATATAACAAGTGGTTCCAGGCACAACAAACCCCGCCCCTTGCACTTATTGTAGCTTATTTTGGCATTGATCCAGCTGATGTCATCATGTCTATGCATGTGCTGATGTCATCATATCAGTTGCACTGTAAAAGCCAATAATGTAATAACAACCCATAACGTAATAACGGCCAATAATGCTATAAATTTGCCATTTTTAAAATGTAATAAGCCAATAACGTAATAACTGGTCAATACTGTAATAAAAGTCGTGAACCGATAATGTAATAGCTTTTGGCCAATAATGTTATAACTTATTATGTTATTGGCTAAGTTATTACATTTGCAAAGAATTTTTTTTTTTACCAGGCCAGTAACGTAATAACCAGCCAATAAGTTATAACGTTATTGGCCAAAAGTTATTACATTATCGGTTCAGGACTTTTATTACGTTGTTGGCCAGTTATTACGTTATTGGCTTATTACATTTTAAAAATGGCAAATTTATTACGTTATCGGCCTTTATTACGTTATCAGTTGTTATTACATTATTGGCTTCTACATGCCTCTATATATGTGCCAAGTTTGAAGTAAACTGAAACAAAATTGATGTTTTTATAGACATTTGAAATTTCATCCATTATAAGTAAAAGGGAGAATTGTTTTTTTTTTTTTTTTAACCTTTCATGCATGATTTATGAGAACCTTAGTCAATATTTTTTTCTTGAGTGATTTTATTCCTCTTTAGGCATGAAAAAAATAGTGCAAATACATTTTTTTATGAACCAATTTTTCATGGAGTTGCAAAAATGTCCACTCAGCTAGACACCATGCATTTAATTTTTGAAGCAAAGAAACATGTATTTAAAACCCATCATCAGAGAGTGATATACTGTGTGAAAACTATGGAAAAAAAACATTTTCAATGCCACTAATCAGATCTTTTCTCACATTTTAACATACTCTAATACTAGTTAATATTCACTTCATGGAGATAATTTGCAAAAAAAAAAAAAACTTTTTGTTCAAGAAAACTGTGAATTACAGTCTAATAACAATTAGCAATTGATTTACACAAAAGCATGTTACTGCAGAGGAGGTTTATCAAGAACAGCAAAGTTACAGTAATGGTCTGGATTGCAGTGTGTGATGATGCATAAGTGTCCACTGTGTTGGCTGATATGGAACTAAAACAACAAAACCCACAAATATACAAGAGAACAGCTGGAGAATAGTTGTCCACTGTAGCGACCACTATACATGAAAGGGTTAAATTCACACAAAAATGTAAACTTTCACCTACTTTTCCCAAAATGTAACAGCATCATTTCTGGGTCACTGGTAATCTATAAACCCAGTTTGGTATGAATTCAACCAATAGTTTTGCTGCTACAGACATTTGAAATTCGCTCATTATAAGGAAATAGGAAGAAAAAAAAAAAAAAATCATTCAGTAAAAAATTTTAACTTTGACCTACTTTTCCCAAAATGTAACAACATCATTTCTGGGTCGATGGTAATCTATAAACCCAATTTGGTATGAATTCAACCAATAGCTAGAGCAGGGGTGTCAAACTCATTTTGGTTCAGGGGCCATATTTAGCCCAATTTGATCTCAAGCTGGCCAGACCGGTAAAATAATGACTTAATAACCTATTAATAATGACAAATCCAAGTTTTTCATTTTGTTTTAGTACAAAAAACCCCAATTAAATTATGAAAATATTTCCATTTTACAAAAAACATGTGAATAACCTGAAAAAACAGAAATTTCATTTGAAAAATTAGTGCAATTTTAACAATATTATGCCTTGACTTATTATTTATACATGTACATCTACACACAGTGTTCCATAAACATTTGGTAACAGGCAGAATATTGTGAAAATTTGGGAGTTTGGAACTAAAATTCGAACAGTTTCTACAATATTCCATCTCTTATTATTAACACAACTCCAGATCACAGTGGATCCATAAATGCACAAAACATTTAGTAACAGGCAGAATATTGTTCAAATTGCACATTTTGGGTTGTTCATTTTTGTTTTTATTTATGTATTTATTTGGATTTTATTGTGAAAGACTAGTTTTGTAAATGTAAATATTTTCACAGTGTAATCTTATTTTTTTCATTTAAATTTTTTCCGCATAATTTTTCACAAAAAAAAATTTGTAGTTGTCATTATTTATGGGTTATTGTGTTGTTATTTTTACTGTAGATCACATTGGTCTGTATGTGGAACCTGAACCAAAATGATTGTGACAACCTGGACTGTTCAGGTTCATTTTTGCACTTTCATCCCATGGGCTGAAATGGAACCTTTGGTCGGCCAGATTTGGCCCCCGGGCCGCATGTTTGACACCTGTGAGCTGGAGTGTTAATCAAACACACACCAAAAACAATACCCCTTGCCTCCCCTTGGGGGGGCCAGTTAATAATGACTAACCAAGCATTTCAGACTATTTTTTTAACCATTATGTCAGATTTTCCCACCTATTCAGTCTCCACTTTCAAACAGTCGTACATAATGAATAGGGACTTCCTGTAAACATCTTCTGTGTGACTGAACCAGTCTCTAACCTCATTGTGGACTCATTCTAGTCAGCTCTTCTTTACAATAGTGCTTCAGTTCATTGAAGTTTGCTTAACCTTAGCAAATACACTCCACATAATACTGATGAGTGTTTGAAAGAAAGAGCTGTGATCTCACCTCTGCAGGATTCTGTGGCCACCAGAGAATTAAAAATGGGTCACGACACAATAGCAATACAACCACCAGTAGAAGACAAAAGGTCGCCCAGTTCATCAGTGATTTTGTCTCACACATCTTTTACCGGACGTCATACCTGGCTGCAAGAGAAAAAATGTTTTACCACTCAGAACTAGACTAACATTTCTAACTCTTCTATTAGCATAAGCATGCATCAGTTGTTTTTATGTACTTATCACTCACATGTATACAGGCTCAACTTGAATGTCTGAAAATAAGACTAAATATTAACACTAAAGTATGATTAAATCCTCCAATCCCATTCTTACCTTTTCTATGCTTTCTTCAGAACCACAATATTCCTTTCAGTTCCACATTTGTGAGTGCTGTTGTGGTTATATGTGCAGGTTCCGACTCTCTGGATTTACAGGTACAACCACACTGCTCACATTCCTCTGCACCTGTTGCCCAAAGCAATTAAAACCTAACTTATCTTTCATGCAGTGTTTGCACAGTATGTGTGGCATTTTATCGACAACCGCTCAACAAAAGATACTTCCTGCTTTTTCTTTTTTGTTAATTCAGCTCCATTTATTGTACGCATATACCTGCAGAGCCCTTTTATGTGAGGTTTACTCGGGTCTCGTCTAAGTGTGTGGGGGGGGTGATACGAGTAAATCCTGTATGGTAACATGCTCAGGTAAAACAAACAAGGGTGAGGCACAGAGTTTCAGGACACAATGACAAAACGCTAACAGGGAAGATATATTTGATTTCAGAAAAAAGTCTACTTTGGCAGTTCCTCTTTTCAGTCAAACAACAAAATCATGAGGTAAGATACGAAACATCGTAAAACATAGAGCGAACACTGGCTACACATGATACTGAGGGGAAGGGGATGTTTTTGTGCAATGCTGTAAACTAGTATCAAAGTGTAAAATATATTGTTATTGTATTTTTTTGTTTATTTGTTTAGTCTTAAGAGCTAATTTGTGCATGAGCTGAATATTCCACTTCTAATGGGATTTTAATTTATTGTTAACCCATAAAGACCAAGTGCTATTTTTGCGGTAGTTCCCAAATGAATATTTCTCTGTATTTAATCTTTCTTAAGTGATTTATCACCATTTATTAGAACATTATCCCTGTATTTTATAGGGTTTTTTTTCATTAAATATCAGGTTTTTTCCCCATATTTAATTTACTGGCCATGTAAATGTTTGTAAAAGCTCAGATTAAAGTTGATTATTATGATATCAGAAACAAAAAAAACTGAAAAAAGTGAAAATTTCAACAAAATATATTATTAACTGAATATAAAACATGTGTCTTCATTCACTATCATTGGTCCAACTCCATGGGTTTTACTGGTGAATCAATGTTGTAGAAGATGACAGTGTTTCCGCGGTAACTACGGAGCCTCTGAACGTCCAAATGGGTCATATCTGATGACCGTGAAAAGATGATAAACTGTATTTTACACCAATTATTTACATGTATTGATAGGATTAGTGGATCAATAGGGATTAAACAGTTTAGATCAGTAGATGGTTTTGTCTTTATGGGTCTTTATGGGTTAATGATGAGATGTCTGAATATCTTGTTTGTAACCTGCGGCGTCCATCTGTGCATCTGTTTGTCTGTCCATCAGTATCAACAGTATCTTCGACCTCGATCTTCATTTTCAAGGTCAAATTTGGTCTTTGGAATCAGCATCAGTGTGATTTTTCTTCACCAAATTGTCCGGTTTCCATCATGTTTGATATTTAGGTGCAATGTAGGAAGTTCTTGAATGAGTTTTTTTGGATGTTGATCTTGACCTACATTTTTCCAGTCTTTCAGGGTCAGCTGAGGGTCACAGGGGCAGATAGGAGAAACTAAAAGAGAACCGGAACTAAATTCTGCCTGCGTGGTTTTGTTTATTTCTGACAGTGGGCGTGTCCCGGTCCAACACCTGCAAGACTGTAGTATTCACAGGTATGTTTGAGTCTTAATGCCCAAAAGCCTCCAGCAAGACTAGCTGGTAGAGACAAGAAACGAGACAATGTTTTTTAGTTAAATGTTAACATCACCTCAGTGTAAATCAGCAGCAGAGATCGTTCTTATCACACTAATCATTGATGCATTTTAGGATTTTTTTCTTTTCAATAAAACTTCAGTGGACATTTCTTTGTGGAGTTAAATGCACAGTGATCATTATAGTTAAATTGCAGATTTCTATTCCAGATGCATATCTTCCTGGGAAAGGCAATCCTGTCAGAGGAAAATCTTATCCTTATCTGCTGTTACTTCTGTTGCTCTTCTTTTGGCACTGCTAATGCTCATTGTCTTCCATGTAACTTGGAACTGGCAGGACACAGTTGGGAAGGTAATAAAATATTTTATCTAATACTATAAATTTGTTTCAATGTAATTTAAAGCTATAATTTAATCATGTCTTAACCCATAAAGACCCAAACAGCCACTGATGACCAAAACCATCTACTGATCTAAACTGTTTAATACCTGTTGATCCACTAATCCTATCAATACATGTAAATAATTGGTGTAAAATACAGTTTGTCATCTTATGTCATCTTCTACAACATTGATCCACCAGTAAAACCCATTGAGTTGGATCAATGACAGTGGATGGACACACTTGTTTTTACATTCAGTTATTGATATCTTTGCTGAAAATTTTACTTTTTTGTCATTTTTTTCTGTTTCTGATATAATGACCTTTGAATTTATTCAGAACTAAATGAACATCAACATAATCAGTGAATTAAATACAAGAAAACACATGATTTACACTGAAAAATGCAAAATACAGAGGATAATATTATTGTAAATGGTGATAAATCACTTAAAAATGGTTAAATATAGAAAAAATTCAATTGAGAACTGACACAAAAGTAGCATTGGGTCTTTGTGGGTTAAGGTTCTAACTCAGTGGTTTCCAACCTTTTTTGGCTCATGACCCCATTTTAACCACAAATTTCTGGTGACCCCAGACATTCAAAACAGAGACTTTTTTTTTTTTTTTTTTTGCTAAAATTAATTTGTTTTTGATCATGTAATAGTTTGCTATACTATGTTGCAAATAAACGTTAATTTTAGATGACATTTAGTCTATATAATGTGTATTATTATGGACGGAGGTAGTAAAGCCAGGTGTAGATTACTGCACAAAATGAGAATTTGATTTTCAGGTCAGGATATGTACAGTCAGTCCAGCTTGGATTTACAAGGCTGACAATTAATACTGAACAAACAAGAACTCAAACTATGAATTATGAAAGAGCTGCAGCATCTGAAACCGACCACAATGAACATTTGACAGATAAACAGTACCACAGTGCTTCAGTTTCAGCTTCACAGTTTGTCATGTTGTTGAGCCGCATTATGTAATAAATTCCAATTATGTAATAAAAGTTCAAAATGTAATAAGAATGTCACGTCATCTTGTAATAAAGCCACATTATGTAATAAGATGATGCATTTTGTAATAAACTACATCAATGCATTTTGACACATTTTTATTTTTAAAAAAATGCAATAACATGGTTCATTATGTAATAACAATCCAAATTAATATAATTTCAGAGCAATTTAGAAGAAATTAGTCACAGGAGCTGCAGGTAATGTAATCACAACTTTAACCACACAGTTTAAAGATGAAAATAAAAATGTGTCAAGTGCCTTTTGTAATAAATTTCTCAAATTCTAATAACTTACTACATCATGCGAAAAAATTTACCACATAATGCACTGAGGTGGTTTATTACAAAATGTGTCAGTTTATTACATAATGCGGCTTTATTACAAGATGATGTGACATTCTTATTACATTTTGAACTTTTATTACATAATGGGAATTTATTACATAATGCGGCTCAACACATGTATTTTATGGATTGGGATTGTCTCTCTCAACTCACCATATATTTTTTATTTGTAAGGTTTTATTTTTATCTATTACTACAAATTTCAGGCGACCCCATTTGAATTTCAGGTGACCCCAAGTGCGGTCCAGACCCCAAGGTTGAAAAACACTGGTCTAACTGTTGTCAGACAATCATCATAGAATAATAATCCTGCAGGAGTTCTTCATTTAGTGTCTGCTGCCCTCTACTGGACAAACACCAGTCCTGAATACTCTCTTTTTCCTCCTCTCAGAACTCAACACAGGATTTGACCTTTGACCCCAGTGAGAACACATTGGAAGACTGCAAATCCACAGCTGCAGTTGTGAAGATGGCCGATGAAGCCCTGCTGCAGAAATGGGAAAGCAGTGCAAACTTAAGCCAAGTCCGATATGATGCAGAAGAAAATGCTAAAGATCCTGCACACATTTACATTGAGAAACATCACGCTGTTGCCCTTTATTTGTACACAAATATTTTACTTCAGTCCGTCAATCAAGACTCTAACGCTGCAGCAGAAACAGGAAAACAGCTGGGTGGAAATAAACCTGCTGTGTATGGTTCCATTCATTTGTCACTTGGTGAAGCTGTCCAGACTCTGAAGCACAGTCAGGTGACATGTCTCCACACAAACTACAGAACAGACACAGCTTTACATCTGAACATCTCCAACAAACAAATCCACTTCAGCTCTTTTGTGTTGGCATCATCTGAGTTGAACTTCACAAGTAAGATTTGTTTGGAGGTTTACACATGTTTCGGTGCTGATATAACATATTACTCAGCCTTGAAATTAAAGAACCAGATCCTGATCCCCCCGTATGAGGTTTTTAAAGTCACCGACACTGAGACGAATACAGACAGATGTCAGGTGGTCTACAGACTGAAGAGCAACCTGAACTGTGTTTATGATGTAGAGACTAATATGCTGCACCCAATATCTGCATCACCTTTGGATATATTTTGGCTCATTTTCATTGTTATTTCTGTAATTACAATAATAATTCTGATACTTTTTGTCATCGTTAAGGTTTTAGAAAAGCATAGGAAAACTGCTGTTTCATCTTTACACACCAACAATTACAGTCCTGCTAGAGTTGTCTTGTAACTCTCAGGCATTGTTCAATAACTCACAAACAGTCTGGAGTCCAGGGTTGCACTAAAAATAAATATTATTGAAATAGCATTGAACTGTAGCTGTTTCCATTCATTTCATTTCACACAGTGCAGATATTAATACAATGACAATGTCACTTCACTATGTATTACACTGGATTACAAAAAAATGTTTTTTGCAAGTTGTCTAGGTTTTTTCAACTGAATTAGGACCACCCTGCACCGCTAAATCCAAAAATGACATCTGTTTTTCTCAATCAGGTCAGGTTTTTTTTGCTAATTTGATTTTGAAAAATTTGATGTTCTCACAAAATTGATTACATTTTTGTGACTTTATCAGTTGATTTTTTTATATAGTTCTCACCCAAAATAGGTTTTAAGAGAAAAAAAAATCTTTTTCTAACAGGATTCCTGTTAGGTACAATTCACCGCAGATGTAGCAGAATACGTCAGGCTTATTTTTGCAAGATCTTCTAGTTGAAGCCATTTCATTCACCTGTAATATTAAAAAGACCATTAATCATAAATTGGCAAAAGTAAAATCTTCAGAACTCGTTTATTGCAAGAAATATGAGAGAATTTTGTATCATATGATGTGAAAATGCTCATAAATGTAAGCAAAAATGTTAAAAAGCCAATATGTAGCATAGTTCAGAAAGTTGACCTGATTGAGCAAAATTAATGTGATTTTTGAATTCAGCACACCAAAATTATCCTAAATCAGCTCAAAAAACTTAAACAATAAATTTGTTGTTGACCAGTGTTATTTAATACATGTAGAACTAAATTATAAACATGATGGTGTATGGACCTGTGCATGAAGAAATGTTCCTTAAATCATATTTGATTACCCCCGACTAGAGGAATAGAATAGAATAGAATAGAATAGAATAGAATAGAATAGAATAGAATTTATTTGCCACTTGCACAGATACATCGCAGTATAGATACATTGGAATTCTTGTGCGTTTCCCTGAGTCACGGAGATTAGAAAAAGACATGAATTAAAAACAGAAACAAAAAATAAACAGAGCTAAAACATATAAAAACAGTTATTGCACAGACAAATACAAATACACATTTGTAAAATAGAGTACTGATCAGAAAAAAAGCAATAATATTAATAATAAAAGTACTGGAGGGTAAAAACAAGTTATTGCACATTTGAATTAAAAGTGCTGTAGAATGTATAATAATAATAAAATATAGTAGGAACATGAATAATCCTCCACATGTCTTGACTTTGTGATGAACTGTTCTGTAGTGCTAGTGATTTATATATATATATATATATATATATATATATATATATATATATATATAAAAAAGAACACCCAAATAACAAAAATAGGAGGAATCTACACTGTGACAAAACATTACATCAGCTTCTTGTTCTAACAATTTACAAGTTGTAAGTGTATATTGCAAAGCCTCATGGGTAAAAAAAAATTATATTTATGGTAACTTCAAGCATTTGTTCACAATATCCCATTGTAAAATTGCAGGATGGTTGCGTTTTCACTTGGTCCTGGCTGTAAACCATACAAATTACAATTACACACTGTTAGTATTAGAAGGCACGAAAGAGGACACGAAGGAGGACACAGGGGAGCGAACCCCACATTTATCCACTCAATAATGTGTAAGTAAGACATTATTAGCCCATAAAATTCAAATGGGATTTCAGTAGTAACTTTATACAATAGAGGGTATGCACGTGATGTCACCGCTAGTGGAAGTCACCGCAGTTCCGCCCACTGAGTGGCAGAAAGAGGGAGATAAGTGACAGCGTTGGCTTCAATACTGTCTAAACTGAAGAACAATGTTTAATAAAAAAAATGGGGAAGAGCTGTTGTGAGAATGATTATATTGTTATGACTGGTAGTACGAGGACCGAACCCAAATGCAAGACCCACAGACAGGAATACAATGTAAGGGTGTTTATTAAACACAGTCAGTAAAAACAGTTCACACAAGCAGGTAATGGATGAGTCTTCGGTGAAACTGCTCTGGGGATTCGTCACAGATTCCGAATCCGAATGATAAGCTTCACAGCCTGGGTCGGGAGCACACGAGGGGAACCCGACTAGGAGGAAGCAAACGAGAGTCAGGGGACAGACTAGGTCATACATGGGAAGACAAGCAGACAGGCAAACGTACATTGGAGAAAGGCAAGCTCACGTACCAAAAATCCAGGCTGAAGGTCGAACACAGGAATGGTCACAGAGGCAGAAGCACCGACAGGGGACAGGCAAAAAACTCAGGCGTCGAGGAAACAATCCGGGTCAAAAACAGACAGGCAGGCAGACAAACAGGATCCAAGGTAACGCTGGCAAGTAGACACACTAGGCCAGGGGTTGGCAACCCTGGTCCTTGAGAGCCACTATCCTGCATGTTTTAGATGTTTCCTTCTTCCAACACACCTGATGGTCATTACCGGGCTTCTGCAGAGCATGATGATAGGCTTATTGTTTGAATCAGGCGTGTTGGAAGAGGGATACATCTAAAACATGCAGGATAGTGGCTCTGTAGGACCAGGGTTGCCGACCCCTGCACTAGGCAAATATGAACTGGCAACAGACACACAGAAACACAGGGCTTATATACACAGGAGGGAGGGAAGACAATGAGACACAGGTGGAACAAATCAGGGCGGGGACAGGTAATCAGACACAGGTGACACAATCAGGAAAGGGAAGCAAAGACACCAGACATGACACAAGAGCAGAACTTAACAAAATAAAACAGGAAATGACAGACAAGACAGAAAAAACAGGCAGAAGTCCGGGGACTGATATGACATGTATGAACAGGTTTGAAAAACAGTGGGAGCTATCGTTTTACAGACACTGAAAGACAAAGAAAAGAGAAGTAGATGGATCCACAAATCCAGGAAACCAAACCTACATCTCTGGATCCTGTTTGGTGTCAGGTAACATTAATTTATGCTGTATTTTTGGGGCAACTCATGCCTTAAATGAAGCATTGTTTTGGCTAACGTTACTTCTTAGTAAAGCTCTTGGTTTCATGATCAGATCTTTCATGAAAGATCTGTGGATGGGGGGCGGTACTGATTTTTAAACTGATATGTAAAGCACTTTGTGCTACAGTTTTTAATGTATGAAAAGTGCTATATAAATAAAGATTATTATTATTATTATTATTATTATTATTAATAATATTATTATTCATGGTTTTTGTCTTCATTTTGTGATTCTGAACCTTGTGCTCCTACATGATCAGTAAAATAACTTAAACTAAGACTAACCTAGTTTTTCAAATACGGGGAAACTGGAGAATAAAGGTACGACGGAGTATTAGGGCCACATGAGAAAATAAAAACACTATCCGTATAAAGTCATAAAATATTGATATAAAACCTGTAATTTAATTATAATAAAGTCGAATACAAAAAGAATCACAATGTTATGAGAATAAAGTCATAGTAATAAAAAACCCCTCATAATTTAACAAAAATGTCATATGTTTATGAGATTAAAGTCATCATATTCCGACAATAAAGCCATAATATTACAATAATAATGTCGTAATTTAAAAACAGGTGGGAAAAATTTCATAATTTACAAGAATACAGTCGTACCCTGCTGGTCCACAGCAGTAGTATCTGTGTTGTATAAAGTATTTGATATGAACTAGATGTAAATCTCCTCAGTCCCAGTAGATCATACATATATTCACTGGGGTCAGTACATGGTCTACTGTAAATGCACTTTGGATCAGCTGGTTCTGGGCCCTAGTTTTGGACCCTGGTTGTCAGTGATGATGAAACCATGTATATTTGTTTCAGGTAAAAATAGCAATGATCCCCTACACCGATGTCAGGATACGCGATTTCTGTGGTCCACCAACATGTCAATGTTGGTGGACCACTTGTTCTTTGGTAGCTTGTACGGATCCATGTCCAGTCCAACTGTCCTTAATTTAATTTCATATTTCACATTTTCCTGGTCTCGCTGTGTTTACTGCTATACTCCGTCATGTTGAGCAGGTTGGTTTCTGTCACTTAGTCTGACTTAGAGGGGCGTGGCCCAGGGGGAAGTGATGTATGTGCATACCCTCTATAATGATCTCAACTACGCACATGTGTACAATAACTTCCTCTGAGAGTATCAATCGATCAGACATGAAACATCAAACAAAGCAGTGTATTGGTTGTTTTAAATAAAACCTTTGAAAATGCATTAGCTTTTTAAACAAAATGTGTAATGGTGTTAATAACAACCATATTAAATGTAATATTAAATCTGTGTAAAACTGTATTTTCCCTCATTAACTAAATATAAATGTAATTATACTGTACCTGTGTATGTACTTCAGTACCAATATACAGTATATAAAGCTATCATAATACCTGTGAACAAATAGACTTCTTAATGACCCATGGAGAACATTTCAAAGAAATAATGCGCTCTTTAAGTTACAAAAAAATAAGGCATTTTAACCTGTCACATTGTCTTTATGTGATTGGATGAGTTTCAGTGTCTTACAGTGACATATGTTCAGACCAGTATGATCCCAAATATATTAGTTTATGGAACATGTACATTTATCATCAACTAAAAGCTGTCACAGACATTACGAAAAGAAATCCCATTTAAAATTCTGGAAATTTTTCAGTAATGTATTGTAATTAACAGATTTATTCATAGATGAATAAATAATAAATTGATTGATGATTAATTTGAAGCAGAATCAGTGTTTTCTACTGCACATATACACTGTGTCAAAGCATCATGTGACGACCAAACAAACGAGCCAATCACCATCCAGTAACATGTCATGTGACGGTTCAGAGCTCCTCCCACTGCATGTGTTGACACCTGATGTCTTTACAGGTGAGACTCAGATTGAACCGGGAAACAGCTCAGTGGTGACGAACACAAACCCTTTTCTGTTGGACATCCACAGGTGAGTTTTATCTGTGACTCTTTGAATCCAATCAGGATGCTTTGATCTGAGTCTGTGACAATAAACTGATCTGGAAACACTTTACGCATGTTTCTGATGTTTAAATCACTCTGGATTCATGACGTTGTTTTTACTGGACTCTGATAACTGTTGACCTTTGACCTTTCAGATTTACAGTTTAGTCAATTATTGATGAACTAGAACAGGCATGTCCAAAGTCCAGCCCGGGTGCCAGTCACAGCCCACAGTCAGATTTTATACAGCCTGCACCTTCGGTTTTATAATGTATTATTTATGGCCTACTAAGACTCAGTAAATAAATCATAAAAGGTTCCAAATGCAATTTCTCCTTTCACCTCATGGTGGCAGCACCACTCTAACTCTATCTGGCTCTGTTAATAAAAAGAAGAAAGTTGACTGAGGACCGCCGCTTCCAGGAGAGATGGGAATTACAATATTTTTTCGCTGAAAATCGAGGTGATTGTGTTTGCTTAATTTGTCAAGAGACTGTTGCCTTGTTTAATGATTTCAATGTAAAGAGACACTACCAGACAAAACATACCAATGCATACATACGACTAGCTAACAGAGAGTGAGGGCTCCGAAAAAGTGAAGCAACTCCAAGCTGCTTTAAACTCACAACAGTGACTCTTCACGCAAGCCTGTGAGTTAAATGAATCCATCACCAAGGCAAGCTACGAAGTTGCCATGTTAGTTGCCTATAACTCAGTGTTTTTCAACCTTGGGGTCAGGACCTTACATGGGGTCGCCTGGAATTCATATGGAGTCTCCTGAAATTTCTTGGAATTGACAAAAAAAAATCTAAAAAAAAAAAAAAAAAGACTAATAAAAAATATTTTTTAATGATTCAATATATATTTCTTTATAATTAAAACACCACACACTTCCTAATAAAACTCAAGTTCAAATGAATTGCAGGATATAATATCTGAGAGGGTATATCTTGATTGACCTGATCATGTGACCACATGCATTACTACGCTTCAGCATAGTCAAAACTGGACCAAACAGAGAATGGAAAGATTTCTTCACCCGCCTGGCCCCGCTAAGACATCTAAGAGAAAAATGTCTCTGTTTTGAATGTCTGGGGTCGCTAGAAATTTGTGATGTTAAAATGGGGTCATGAGCCAAAAAAGGTTGGGAACCACTGCTGTAACTGCTGGTGTTATGTACCTGTAGATGTGACACAAAATATTATTTCTGAATGATCTTATGAAAGACAAGAGCAAGAGTCATATGTTTTAAACTTAAATGTTAACAGACTTTGCATTACTGAGTAATATATGAGTAATGATTACTCATAAAAGTTATGTTTAAAATGAATGTGGGGTTAAGATTTTTATCATCTTCTTTTAGCTAAGTTTAAGGTACTCCATACAGTTTGTTCTGTATTATCTGACTCCAAATGTGAAAGAATGACAGAATTGTTTATCATATATATATATATGTATATATATATATATATATATATATATATATATATATATATATATATATATATATATATATATATATATATATATATATACATATACATATATATAATAATTATTTGCTCACACCTGAATGACTTAGATTTGGTTACATTGCCATTTTAAAAAAATGATACTGTGGCAATGAAAATAAAATTGTTACAGAACAGTGCATTTGTATGTAATTTCTACTGTTTAAAGTATGTTAGAAAGGACCACTGGCCCCTGGTGATCTTCACATTATCAGATCTGGCCCTCTTTAAAAAAATTTTGGACACACAGCTAGAATCTGATCAGGTGATAAAGAGCTGCTGTTTAGGTCAAATAAACCAACTTCAACATGTTTATGACCTTCCTCAGTCGTTGTCTACAAATAAAAGTCAGACACAACAGGACACTAACACTTCCTGTGAAACCTTTCAAAATAAAAGTAGATTGAGCTGCTGTTTGTCATGTACAGGATGAATTAGTGTGGATTCAGGTATGGACTGATTGTTTGTGTTCTGATGTGGATTCAGTGGAATGGATCAGAGTGAGGACAGAGAGGAGGGAGCCCCTCCCTGGAAGACCACCCACAGACCCCCCACAGGACCTGGACCTGGAACTGGACCTGGACCCAGCTGTGTGTCCATGAAGAGTGATGACTCCATGGATTACCCACTGGATTTTAAAACAGGACATGTTTGTGATCCTCAGTAAGTGATCGTCAGTATCAGAACAGCACTGAGTGACCCTCGGTGGACTAACATACAAGGTCCAGATAAATGACTCATAGAGCTCAGTCTGAGTTTAGGTCTGAGGGTCCACTGATCTGTTTCAGCTTTAACACATTCTTATCTTAGACCTGGACCCTGAGTCCTCACATATTAGTGTCTGGTCAGAGGTCAGAGGTCACAGCAGAGTTACAAAACATTTGACAGAGAACAGCATCTCCTTTAACATCCACATGAAACTGGATTCTTTTGCAGTAGGATATGAATCACACTAAGTCCACAGTTTAAAGTCAGAGTTCAGCACTAAAACCACTGTACCATCAATGTTCACAGACCTAAACCTGGACCTGGACCTGGACCCAGTTGTGTGTCCATGAAGAGTGATTACTCCATGTATCGACCAATAGAGTTTCAAACAGAACGTGTTCCACAGACTCAGTAAGTGAACCTCAGATCTGGTCCAGATTCACCAACAGGGTTTTCAGCTCGGTCAGTTCTAACTTTGCGTTCCATGTCCAACCTAAAGTTAGTCCTGTTGAACCGTCAGTGTCACATGGTCTTTTTCTTCAGTCTATGGTTCAGACACTGGCAGGAGAATCCCACTAAACCTGATCAATGAAAATCTGTTGTTGTAGTGGGATCTGGTCCTGGATGATACTGGATCAGAGTCCAGGGCTGATCCCTGGTCCATTGAACACCTTTTTATCATATGTTATGAGTGCAGATGATGAGGAGACACATTGTTAGGACAGAGCTTTTGGTTTCATCCAAATGTGGATGAGATCAAATAAATCAGGGGTGTCCAATCCTGGTCCTCCAGATCTACTATTCTGCATGTTTTAGATGTATCCCTTTTCCAACAAATGGGATTCAAATGACAAGCCTGTCATCAAGCTCTGCAGAAGCCTGATAACGACCGTCAGGTGGACTGGAAGAAGGAAACATCTAAAACATACAGGACAGTAGATCTGGAGGACCAGGATTAGACACCCCTGAACTAAACCCAGTGAGTATGAAGCTCCAAACAGACTCAGATGTTGATTCTCAGAGGGATCAGCTGGACCAGGACACCTTTCCCACTACTGGGGGTCATGTGATTCATGTTGACGTCCAGGTGTGTCCACCTGTCGGTGTCAGTGTGGACAGACATAATGTGAGCCCATTGTTGATGTTTGGTCAATAGAGTGAAGCAGCAGAGCTCAGAGGTTCCCACTGGTCTACAGGATCAGACTCAGCTGGACTCCATATTTAAGGTGTGTACATGTCCAGCATCTACTGGTCCATCTGTTCTGTCCAATCAGCTTCTGCTACTGGTTTCAGACCAGTGGACGTCACTTTGTCCAACATGGACCTGAGCTTTGGTTCATGTTGGACTTTGCGTCTTTCATCATGTTTTCTGTTCCAGCTGCTGGAGGAGAACATCTGCACCTTTGTCAAGAACGAACTGAAGAAGTTCCACCAGGTTCTGAGTACAGATTACCCAGAATGCTTAGAGAGTCTGAGTGATGAGGATGAAGAGCAGAGGAGGAGCTCAGAAGCTTTTCTGAAGATCACACTGAACTTCCTGAGGAGGATGAAGCAGGAGGAGCTGGCTGCGCATCTGCACCGCAGTAAGACAATTCTGTACAGATTGAATAGATGAAAATACTTGGATTTACTGTGAAACTGATGGTTTTATCTGGGTCTTCATTCAGGAAGTCAGTCTGGAGTTCAGCGTGAACTGAAATGTAACCTGCAGCAGAAGTTTCAGTGTGTGTTTGAGGGCATCACTAAAGCAGGAAACCCCAAAACCCTCCTGAACCAGATCTACACAGAGCTGTACATCACAGAGGGAGGGGCTACAGAGGTCAACCAGGACCATGAGGTCAGACAGATTGAAACAGCATCCAGGAACCCACACAGACCACCAACAACCATCACATGTGAAGACATCTTTAAAACACCACCTGACAGAGATCAACCAATCAGAACAGTGCTGACAAAGGGCGTGGCCGGCATCGGGAAGACAGTGTTAACACAGAAGTTCAGTCTGGACTGGGCTGAAGACAAAGCCAACCAGGACATCCATTTCATATTTCCAATCACCTTCAGAGAGCTGAATGTGCTGAAACAGAAGAAGTTCAGCTTGGTGGAACTCGTTCATCACTTCTTCACTGAAACCAAAGAAGCAGGAATCTGGATCTTTGAAGACCTCCAGGTGGTGTTCATCTTAGACGGTCTGGATGAGTGTCGACCTCCTCTGGACTTCAACAACACTCAGATCCTGACTGATGTTACAGAGTCCACCTCAGTGGATGTGCTGCTGATGAACCTCATCAGGGGGAACCTGCTTCCCTCTGCTCACCTCTGGATAACCACACGACCTGCAGCAGCCGATCAGATCCCTGCTCAGTGTGTCGACATGGTGACAGAGGTCAGAGGGTTCACTGACCCACAGAAGGAGGAGTACTTCAGGAAGAGGTTCAGAGATAAAGAACAGACCAACACAATCATCTCCCACATCAAGACATCACAAAGTGTCCACATCATGTGTCACATCCCAGTCTTCTGCTGGATCACTGCTACAGTTCTGGAGGACGTGTTGAAGACCACAGACAGACGACAACTGCCCAAGACCCTGACTGAGATGTACATCCACTTCCTGGTGGTTCAGGCCAAAGTCAAGAACATCAAGTATGATGGAAGATCTGAGACAGATCCACACTGGAGTCCAGAGACCAGGAAGATGATTGAGTCTCTGGGAAAACTGGCCTTTGAGCAGCTGAAGAAAGGAAACCTGATCTTCTATGAATCAGACCTGACAGAGTGTGGCATCGATATCAGATCAGCCTCAGTCTACTCAGGAGTGTTCACAGAGGTCTTTATAGAGGAGAGAGGACTGTACGAGGACAAGAGGTTCTGCTTCATCCATCTGAGTGTCCAGGAGTTTGTGGCTGCTCTTCATGTCCATCAGACCTTCATCAACACTGGAGTCAATCTGCTGTCAGAAGAGCAAACCACGTCCCAGAGGTCTGGATCTGCAGAGGCACAGTTCTACCAGACCGCTGTGGACCATGCCTTACAGAGTCCAAATGGACACCTGGACCTGTTCCTCCGCTTTCTCCTGGGTCTGTCACTGCCGACCAATCGCAGACTCCTACAAGGTCTGATGAAACAGACAGGAAGTAGCTCCGAGACCAAAAAGGAAACAGCTGAGTACATCAAGAAGAAGATCAATGATAAACTGTCTGTAGAGAAAAGCATCAACCTGTTCCACTGTCTGAATGAGCTGGAGGATCGATCTCTGGTGGATCAGATCCAACAGTACCTGAGATCAGGACGTCTGTCCAGATCTGATCTGTCTCCTGCTCATTGGTCAGCTGTGGTCTTCATCTTACTGTCATCAGATAAAGATCTGGATGAGTTTGACCTGAACAAATACTTTCCTTCAGAGGAGGCTCTTCTGAATTTGCTGCCAGTCGTCAAGGCCTCCAATAAAGCTGTGTGAGTCCAGACAGAGTGGAGTTTATTAAATTTAGAGTCTGTTTTAGGGCATTTTTACACCTTCTTCATTCCTTGTCAAACCACGACACTGATCATATTAATCAGCATCATAACTTGATGGAATTCACATCCAATCCACTTCATGTGTATGACAGTAGGAGCACATCTGATCCAGTCCATCAAACATCTGAGTTAGTTTATGGTGGACCATGGATTTAGATTCTGTTTGGTCTTCAGTGCTGGTTGTAGATTCTTTTTAAATAAATCTGTAAATGTACATGTTACTGAGACCCCCAGATAAATAAAGGGGTCATAACCATAATCATATATGAACAGCAGTGAAGGTCCATACAGTTTGCCTGAATGTTCACAGGAAATAGTAGCTCTGTGATACATTGACTTTATAACCTGATATTTGACCAAAATTAGTGATTATCTCTAGAACTATTGGAACTGAAATGAAGTGGAGTTTAGTGAAGATCAGTTTAATCTGCTGCTGTTTTAATTAAAACAAAACCATCTGTTCTGTTTCTGCAGACTGACTGTCTATGACCTGTCAGAAAGAGGCTGTGAAGGTCTGTCCACAGTTCTCAGATCCCAGTCGTCTAGTCTGACTCGTCTGGACCTCAGCACCAACGACCCGAAGGATTCAGGACTGAAGATCCTGTCAGATGGACTAAGGAGTCCAGACTGTAAACTGGAGACTCTCAGGTCAGATAAAGTTAAAATCTGAATTCAATTCTTTCTGATCGTTTGGTCCTGACTGAGTTTTATTAAATCATGTTCTACTTGTTTAAATGCAGGTGTATTAGATCTAGAGCTGGACAGTCCAGTCAAACACAAGTGTAACCTATGGTGGCTCAGAGGAGCCACAGCCTAAAAAATTATCTACTATAAGAAAAAAAGACATGATTTATTTAAAAAGAGGTATCTGAAAAATAAATGTAACCCTTAAATAAAAATAAACTTGCATGAAATAAAACCATCTCCTAAAAAAACAACTTGTAAGAAAAAAGAAATTTGTACAAAGAAATAAAATAAACTTGTACAATTTTTTTTAAAATAAAATAATCTAAAATAAAATAGACTTCTAAAAAAAGAGGGTCTCAAAATAAAATTGAGCAACACCAAAAATTTAATTCAGGTTTTAAAGTATGTTGCCCCAAAATAAATATCCTCCAAATAAAAAAGACAATTACTAATTTAAAAAATACATATCTTACAAAAAAAAGAGTGTTTGAAAATATAAAACTTCATATGCCTAAAACCGAAAACCCCTTCACTTTTTAAATAAGGTTCATCAAATAAAAAGATGGATAGAAAAAAAAATCATCGTCCACCTTTTCAGTTAAAGAGGGCGCTGTTGACCCGAAAGGTCTCTTGCTTTAAAATTAAGGCCAACACAAAAAATAAAAGCATCGGCTGAAAATGTTTAAGTCCTTCAGCTAATGTGGCTAATTCTAAGGAAGTAACCCACAGGAAGTGGAGGTCAGTGCGCTGAAAATAAAGTTATTATAAAAATATATATACATTAATATAGTTTCCAAAGCAGTTAAATGATTACATAAGGTTCCCGTATTTTTGTTCAAATTTAGTTTTTATCACAAGTTGGGGTTTTTTAGGCGATTTTTTTTTCATACATGTTTAATTTTATTAAAGGAGAACATTTATTTTTCAGATACTTCTTTTTAAATAAATCACAATCTCTTTTTTTTTTCTTATAGCAGATAATTTTTTGGCCTGTTGCACCTCAGGGCCACCGCAGTAATGACTAAATCAACCTGTGTAATTATAAAATGGACAAAGACCACAATTTAAAGGTCAGGATTTAGGTGGATTTAGGCTGATCCAGATGGAAAATTAGGGAATTAAAGTTCAACACTACCTGTGTTTTATGAAGATGATTTGGATTTAGTGACACTGAACAGATGGAGGTACTGTGGAAAATAGGAAAAATGAAAATCACAACATTACAGTGTTTTTTACTTTGAAGTTTTGGTATTTTTACTCTAGTTTCAGTTTTTATGACGTGCTTGACATTGTTAAATGACTCATCTGTGCTTTTTCTTTGATAAACAAACAAATGACTCAAATTACACTGAAAAATATGAGTTTTTCACTAAATTATGCAACTTTATTTAGATCTGAGCTGTAGTACAAACCTATTTATGTCTTTATTCTTTTATATATCAGGGACAATGCAGTGAAACATAGTGGACATACAGAAGATCTGATGTTCTGCATAAAGAGGATATAGCATTGAGCTTTTTTCAACTCCAGTCCCTGGTTGGTCTTTTCAACAGAAATACATGTACTATATAAAAAACAATAATATCAAACATTATAAACAACAGCATAAAAAACAATATGAAAGGCCATTTACATTACACAAATTCACATACATTCACACCCTCAAAGAAAAGACGAGAAAAAGATCAAACATTCCGACTTGACCAAATATGATCCCTTTTAGAAGTGGGTTGATTCTAGTTTGGTTTTCATCCAGTTCTGAACCTTTGCTGTGAATGATTTGTCATCTGTGATCAGTTTTAGTTCATTTGGCATTGTGTTCCAGATGTGGAACTGGTAAAATAGAGATTGGCTGATGGTTACTAACACTGTCCTGACTTCCTGATTTAAAAACAGGTATAATGATGTTTTTTTTTCAACCAGAAGGAAATTTACAGGATGTAACGGAGACATTAATGGGATGGGTCAGTGCTTTAACGAATATGTGTCTGAGTGTTTGACAAAGGAAGTACTCATGTTCTAGATAGATCCAGGTTTAAGCCAGGACCAGGCAGTTCCAGGTGTTATCTGGGTCCGGCAGGTCCAGGTGTTATCCGGGTCAGGCAGGTCCAGGTGTTATCTGGGTCCAGAAGGTACAGGTGTTATCCGAGTCCAGCAGGTTCAGGTGTTATCTGGGTCTGGAAGGTACGGGTGTTATCCAAGTCTGGCAGGTCCAGGTGTTATCAGAGTCTGGCTGGTCCATATAAACTCATATAAACATATTATAAAGTGAAAAACAAATCAAACAAAGGCTCTTACTTCTATTCATTGCTGTAATAAAATACTGGAGCATCTGACTGGACGTGTGAAGGACAGATGAGGGTTTATTCCACACTAGTTGTAAAAACTGTGAAGGGTGATGTTGAAGGGCTGATTGAGATTCAATAATTCCAACTTCTGCATTGGTATACGGTCAGATATGAAACTGGTCAGGGACTCCCTTTACTCTTTTATTTTAGTCTTCAGCACCATTAATTACAGGATGAATGGCTCAGATGATGTCACTGTTCAACAAAGGGAAACAATAGTTCTATTATCCAAACAATTCCAAACATACTGAAGGAGATTCAAATAACCACAACATAAAGTACAACTTACTCACATATGCATCTATATCCAGTCAATGCATTAACTTAGTCATGCATGCTCTGTCCAACAAAGGAAAAGAGAGTGTGCTGGGCCTGATCCTTCCTCTTACATGCGTGGGTGTGGCCTGATAGGGGAGGCTAGGCCCCGCCCCTCCTCAACCACAAAGTGGAGTTTTTAACACTAGTCGCTGCAGCCCTACCAAACACACCATGAGATGAACACAGAGAACCAAATACAGAGGCTAGTAGTGGAACCCAACCAACCACTCCTACTGTCAGCAGCATCGTGTTCCTCCCTGAGCTGAGATCTATGTGGACTGTGATGGTCCTTCAGTCCAGACCTGACCTGATTGTAATCCAAATATCATCTGTGTCCTCCAGGTTGAGTATCTGTGACCTGTCAGAGAGAAGCTGTGAAGGTCTGTCCTCAGTTCTCAGATCCCAGTCCTGTAGTCTGACTCATCTAGACCTCGACAACATGGACCTGAAGGATTCAGGACTGAAGATCCTGTCAGATGGACTAAGGAGTCCAGACTGTAAACTGGAGACTCTCAGGTTTGGATTGTTCAACCAGTGTGAACGATGATGATTAAATCCATGATGTACCTGTAGTGGATCAGTCTGACCTGGTTTTCAGACCAGCTGTTCAGTGTCTAACATGAAACACATGCACGTTCCTTTATTTAACTGTATGAAGGTTTATTTGAAACAAATGAGTCTAAATCTACAGATATTAACCAAAGGACAGTGAAGTGTCTACAGTCTGAGGGTTGGACTGGAGTGGAACTGGTGTGTCTGTTCAAACACAGGAACCCAAGAACAATTGAACCTTTGATTTGGAGGTGGTGAAGGATGTTCATTTATGCACTTTATGTTTTTGGACCAATATCTGTACATTTGTGTCTTTATTTGGTCAAAGTCAATCTTCATCCAGTTAGATTTGTCTGAGAAACAATTAAAGATCAGGGGCCTCATGCATAAAGCATGCGTACGCACAAAAACCTGGCATACGCCCTTTTCCACGCTCACGTTCAGATGTATGAAGAGTGAAATGACTGTGGAAATGTGCAGTGCTCCACACCAACTCCATGGCTGGCGTACGCACATTTCTAGTGCTTTGGAACCATTGGCAACATTTAGAGGTGACACTGGGAAACTGTTAATAATGTGAAAAAGGTCATTCCTCCAACTGATGTGCACATCAGAGATACACAGATGAACAATGAACACACCAGCACGTCATCCTACTGTCAGAGCAGCACATCCACCACCAGAACCAGAACCAGACCAACCCTGGACCCATCAATGCCAATCCTGCCCGAGAGGACATTCAGCAACAACCATATAAAGACACAAGGACCCAAAATTCATTGGTTGATAAATGCATTTAATGTAGTGTTCATGTCTGTGAGAACATTTATTAGTCGGTCCAGTCGCTCATTGATGCCGCCGATTGTCCTCTTGATGTCCTCTTGTGACTCGAATCAGCATGGACCCATGCTGGTCGGACAGGCATCAGCAACTGGGTGTTGGACCGGCTAACACTGGGGAGGCAACAGGAAGGCTCTGTGACAAGAGGTTGATACTGCATCTCACCGTCTTCTGTCTCATTGTTGGAAAATAATAATTTGGGTGATTAAACATGAGTCAAAGTCTTTGATTTCCTCTTTGATATCTTGACATGATGACACATGAATCTTTATCTTGTTTAGCTGTGATCAGACTGTTGTATGACCCATAGAATGAACTAATGTGTGAGTTACACAAATACTAAATATATATTTACTTTAGGGGTGATCCGTGTCAGCCCTGTGACACCAGTGTCACTCACAGTAGCGGCGACTCTCTGCTCAAATGGGCTGAGTTTGTCTCTTTTCTTCTTCCGCTTGTTTTGGCCTCCACTTCACGTCTGCCTTGACGTCATCATCTGATCATGCAGAGAGGGGAATCCCAGAGGGAATCCCACCTGAAGGCCCCGTTTATACTAATTTGCATATTTAAATTGGGGGGTGTAGAGGGAGGAGTCAGGTACTCCAACATATGTGCTCAATTCCATGCTGATTGGGATGTATAAAGCAAATGTACTTGGATTCGGGCGTACACTCAGATTTATTCATCTGGATTTTTTTGTGCGTACAGACTTTTCTGGATTTATGCTTACGCCAGGTTTCAGTATGAAATCCACGCAAGTCTTTATACATGAGGCCCCTGGTCTTTCCAGACCTTGGACAGGGACTGGACTAATCTTAGTCTGTGTTCAGATCTTGTCCTGAACTGAGTCAGTAAAATAGAAACTGGCTCCAGTGAAATCCCATTTGGAATTAAATCCATCCACAGAATAATTGTGTCCAACAGCTGATGCTGCTTCTTTTCCCTCCTCAGATGATGTGTGATGTTTTGTGTTGCAGACTGTCAGGATGTCTGATCACAGAGGAAGGATGTTCTTCTCTGGTCTCAGCCCTAAAGTCCAATCCGTCCCATCTTAGACTGCTAGACCTGAGCTACAACCATCCAGGAGACTCAGGACAGGAGCTGTCTGCTCTAGTGGAGGATTCACACTGGAGACTGGACACTGTCAGGTATGGACTGAGCTGATGCACACACAGATAATGTGTGATAGAACAGGTGGAGCTGACGGGAACACTCTATCAGAGCTGATTCCACATCCTTTACTGAAGCTCCAGACCACAGTCACAGACCCAGACCTTCAATAAGGGACTGACAGGAACCATTGACTGGATGTGAACAGAAAAGCTGGAGTGGATCACAGTGGTGTCATGTCCATGTTTAATGCTGCTCTGACCCCCCACCCTTCCTCCTTTCAGGCTGGAGCCCAGTGGAGTCCGATGGTTGAAACCAGGTCTGAGGAAGTGTAAGTGGATTTCCATTGGATTACAGAGTAAACCCAACCTGAACATACAGTAGGAGCTGGTACCACATTAGAAAACACATCAACTGTCAGTGAAGACAGAGGGTGAGCTGACAGCTGATTGGTCAGGCCACGGATCACATGACACAAATACCCTGAGGGATGAGTCCTCAGAACCTCCGACCATTGGCCAATCACACCTCCTCTGTCTTTATGGATCATTCTAGTGTCGTTCTTGTTCCGCTGTCTGATAAAGGCGGAAGACCAACAAACAATAAAGTCAAAAACACAGCTGAGTCCATCAGGAGGAATGTTTGTCACAGTAACAAGTTCAACCCAAAAATCTAATCACTTCCAGAAACATTTATTATCCATTAGATAAAGGCTGTAATATTATAGGTTTTATGAACAATTAAGAAAAAGGGAAAGATTAAATGAATAAATGTGTGCAGAGGTGGTTGTTAATAAAGTTTGTTTCTGATCAGAAGGTTTTTGACAGTGAACTTGGAGACACAGCCTGAACAGAACCATTGGAATGAAATGTCAGTAAATTCCACTTTCTGTCTATCTGTCCTTGACTACTGCCTACACGACATGATCCAGAAAAACCACAACTACAACTCACATCTCAGAGCTTCTCTGTAGAGGTAGACTGATATATCGGCCAGCCGATGTATCGGGCCAATATATTTATTTTCTTCAATATCAGCCTTAATTTTTCTTTTTGACCGCCGATATTTGATCAGTAGTTCAAATGTTATCAGATATTTGATCAGGCACCTGTGTGGGCAGCACTTGAAGTTCAATAAATGTTCAAAGAGTACTATGTGTACGTGTATTAATAATTTCATTTATATTGCTGCATAAAAATCCTAATTATCTGAAGTTTCAATTATTTTTTTTACAGTCGATGTGCCTTAAAAAACAAAACATATCTGCCTTAAATATGGACCTTAAAAATTGGCTGTAGGTATCGGCCATCACCTAACTAAATTTTTAAAAATCTGCATTGGCCTTAGAAAAACCCATATTTTACTTCTGTGAAATAAAAGTGACTCGGACCCATTTCAGACCAGACCTTTATTTGTGCCCATCATGAGTTTGGGCAGAACCATCAGAACTCAACCCTGTGGAGGTGTAAAGTGTTGTGACGCTGCTACCCATCAGTCATCTGCATTGGAACACACATTATCTATGGGATCACATGATCAGCATTTATTTAGTCACATGTTTATGTGGAAGATTTTCGTGATAACTTCATGACTTATGTGTTTGGTCTTTGAATGAACTACTAGGACTTGAAGTGTCAGGACTTACGTTTAATGAAACACAAACTGAACCAAAAGGAACAAAAAACTAATTAATAGAGCACAGCAAAGTTACGAAGGACATCCTTTAAACATTCAACAAAATCAACATTTCATTAACTTTCTCTGAGTATTTTCTTCGTTTTTCTTCATTCTTCTGATTATTTTGTTCAGTTTGTTTCATTATTGCTGTTTTTGCTGATTCAATTTATATTTTCTTTTATTAGTTTTGTTCATTTTGTATTTAGTTTTGTTGTTTGCTTCATTTTCATTCATTTGACTGACTGATGATTAATTTGACTGATTAGTGTCTTCAGTTTTTACTCCTTTTGTTGAGTATTAGTGTTTGTAATGTGGTACCAGGTGAGGTTTTCCAACTGTCCTTTTATATTTCAACTAATGCAGCATCTTTCCTTGTGACTGCACAGCTAGCAGCTAGCTTACAGCTATAAAACACACACATCACCAATCCAACATATGGTCATCTGTGTCACAGTAACAGTGTGTGAACCAGGGACACAATTACAAACAAGTCATTCTCTAGTCTTTCCCTAAAGTCAAATCAAGCTGATCACTGATCAATAACTGCAGCTGTTTTGTGTTTTCTTCTGTCCATCAGATTTCTGTGAACTCACCCTGGATCCAAACACAGCGAATGAACAACTCAAACTGTCCGAAAACAACAAGAAGGTGGAGCATGTGGAGGAGGTTCAGTCATATCCTGATCATCAGGACAGGTTTGAGTACAGGAAACAGGTGATGTGTTCAACTGGTCTGACTGGTCGCTGTTACTGGGAGGTCCAGTGGAGTGGAGGGGTTAGTATAGCAGTGACTTACAGAGGAATCAGAAGGAAAGGAAACAGTGATGACTGTAGGTTTGGATGGAATGATCTGTCCTGGAATCTGAGGTGTTATGAAGGTAGATACAGTGTCTGGCATAATAACAAATACACACACCTCCCTCAGTCCTCCTCCTCCTCCTCCTCCTCCTCCTCCTCCTTCTCTGATACAGTATCAGTGTATGTGGACTGTCCTGCTGGATCTGTGTCCTTCTACAGAGTCTCCTCTGACAAACTGATCCACATCTACACCTTCAAAACCACATTCACTGAACCACTGTTTGGAGGATTTAGACTGGTGGAAACAGGATCTACCGTGTGTCTGTGTGATGTGTAGTTGTGTTGTGTCCATAACTCCGTTCTGTGTCAGCTGATCATCTCCAAATACACTAAACATTTACAAACACCAACAAGAAAAGCACTCGGAGAGCGCAGACCTCCGCCAAGACAGATCTGTCCCATCACCACCAAAATGTAATCATTTCTTCCTTGTGCCAGTACTAATATTTCCTGAACATTTCATGAAAATCCGTCCATAACTTTTTGAGTTATCTTGCTAACAAACAAACAAACACGCACACACGCAAACACACAAAGCAAAGTGATCGCAATACCTCCTTGCAGAGGTAATAACATCAATCAGGCTTAAAGCTATACCTACCGATGTGGCATTTCTCACAGCACTTAGTAAAAGCTTGAACATGAACAACCCGCCTCCTTCCAAAGCCCCGCCCCCTTCCCCCTGCCTGAGCTCTGACGCTCTCCTCCTCTCACCTGCTGCACATGGTGGAAGCGGAGGTGGAGGTGGAGGTCCGGTCCACTTCGGCGGACCCCTCCCTCAATAATCAGACACATCATCCACCTGCTGCGGCTCCTGTTTCATCAGTAGACCCTGTATTTAAGGGTCTGGTCTGTGCAGTACTGGGTCAGTGTTTTCACTGCACCTCATCGCCCAGGCGATGGGCACGTGCACTGTGAACGCACAGCCTCAGCAAATTTTCCGTGGACATTTGAGGTTTTATAGTCCATACATTTATCATCCTACATAATCCTACACTGTGTGACACCATGTACATGTACCTGTATGAGTCCCACCGTCATAAAAGCTGAGCTTTGTGCAGACCTGTTCAGTCCAGTACACCAGACTTCCGGACTTTTATCTCCATCCTTCAATCATCGGACTCCTGTTTGTTCCCCTTAGTTGTTGTTTCTGTTAATAAATCCATTTTTTCCCTTCCACGTGCATTTGAGTTTTATCCATACACTTCCTTAGACAGCAGACTGTGGTCAGTGACAGGAGAAGCAGCGCAAGAGAAGAGTCAGATTCAGAGAGACACATATCGGATGTGGGGATGGCGATAATGGATCAGATGCTGGACGGCAGTAATGGATGACTGACAGGAGGGTCAGTCAGGTTCAGCCAATTATTTCATTCAGACCGAATAAAATAATTGGTCAGAATTTAATCAGAAATATGAGCAATATATGAGAATTAAACATTTTTGAGTTTCAAAACCTAGTGGATTTCTTTTACATTTTTTGCTTGTTTTGTTCTTAATTTTCATGATTTCTTATCATTACTTCATCCTTTTCCCCATGTTACCATTTTATTGTTTTGCTATTTTCCATTTTAATTCATTAATTCTAAGCATTTACTGAGTAATGATGAATTATTTGTCCTGTGTTTTCATTTTTCATTTATGTTCTTTTTTTTTTTGTAAATGTTGGTGATTATTCCGTTCTGTATTTTTCTTCATGTTGAATATTTAGTTCATTTTGTTCTGTTTTTCATTTGGACTTGTTATTACTTAGAGGTTCTTATGCTATAACACTTCTGCCCATAATGTTGGAATAAAGTATTTTTCCTCTTGTCACATGAATATGTGATTTATTGTTAATAAAGTATAACTGGACTGTCTGGAATCAGTCCCAGCTGAAATGTGTGAGGTTGTCAGGTTCTGTCACTGTGTTCCAGTCCTGTGGTCTGGATGCACATCAATCTAACTATACAAGTGGGTGGGACTTTCACTGGAGGAGAACTCAACTCATCCAATCACAATCCATATATGACTTCTATCAGTGAACAATAGGAACTAGACTGATATCTGGAACCATTTACATGTTAGAAACCATCAGAATATGGACCAGTAGAAGGAAAGGAACATTTCGAATATTTACAAAAACTGGTCCAAAATCTAAATTTGTCAAAACTGTGAACAAACTTTGTAGACATTGTCCCAAAGAAGATACAAATAAAAATAGAAATAAATCTGACCAGTAGCTTTAGAGAAGAAGATGTTTGAAGAAATTACTAATGAAGACGACGCCTTCACAATTACTCATCTATCAGCGTTTTTACAAAGTGACAGGATTATGACTTTAGGCTGAAAATGACACACACACACACACACAGATGGTAAAGGACTGAATTTACAGAATCTACTATATCATAATACTGGAAGGGCTCAGAGTGTGTGTGTGTGTGTGTGTGTGTGTGTGTGTGTGTGTGTGTGTGTGTGTGTGTGTGTAGGTGTGTGTGTGTGTGTGAGTGTGTGTTGATCGGACCAATATTTTCACAGACATTAGTCATTTTGGAATACAACTGCCTTACAATCACACAGCGCTGCATGATGGGAAATGCAGTTCCAAACAGGAAGGCCTCATTTCCTCCAGTCTTCGTCATGTGTAGTTGGAGTTTGGCTGTTTCATGACCAGGCAGGTTTCTGCTCCAGTTGAGCGTTTATTCTAGAACATGCCGCAGCTCCACAGCACAAACAGGGAACTGACGCTCCACATCTACAAAGGCTCAAGTTTTGTTCTTTGGACAACACAATCTAAAAGTACTTCCTGTTTGGACAGACTTCAAAATAAAAGCACTTCCTGAAATTACTTGCATTAAAGCGTTTTGTCTTAATAATTCTCAGCTTTGTTATGACTCCCTTTGACTATTAGCAATTAACTGAAATATCTGAAAATAAATCAATAATGCCTCCTTTTCATATAAACTTAACCCCAATGGAATTGCCTGGTTTTCTTTAAACTCATATAAATTAGTTCCATCAGACGTATTTGAACCGAACCACACAGGGAATCCAGCTGGACCCAAGTCTGGATGTAAACTGGGACTACATTAGATAAAGACACATGACCTTTGTCTGAAATAAATACTGTATTTACTGTCTCTAAGTTTCAGTTTTTGCTTCTTTTTTTTTTCTTACTCCCCCACAGTTTCTAAAACCCCTGGAGGAAACCCTGACAGAGATAGGTAAGGTACGTCCTGGTACTTACAGAGAACTCCCCCGCCCCGGTCTAACAGACTATATAGCCCCTACCCCTGTTTGTGCACTTCCTGTGTACCTCACAATTTCACTTTGCAGGCTGCTGGGTATTAATACTGGATATTAACTGTCCTTTACATTTTAAAGAATGACTTACCAAACAGTTTTTATGTCACTACTTATAAAACATAGACTCAGATCTTTTCCCAAAAGTCAACTCTGCCCAACATCAAAAAGACCACATGTAGAACCTGTGGTTCCCCACAGGTCGCATACTAGTTTATTTATATTTGACAAAGAATGAGATGAAATACAGTTAAAACTGAACGAAATGGAAACAACTGAGACATAAACCTGATTTTAATCTGTTTGAATTCATGTTTTTGTCTTCAAAATCGAAAAGAATATGAGGAAAATTTAAAGGAGTGATATTTTCCTTTTTTTTTTTATGTAATTCTTCATTTCAAAACATTTCCCTGTGGTCTACATAAACTGTAAATGCTATGCTTGAGTCTGAATTCTTCATTCATTCAACTCCACAGGTCCATCTTCAACCCTATTTCTGAGTAATGACACCAGAAAGGTGGTTTGGAGGTAGCCTAAGTAGCAAACAATTTGACAGAATTTTATTGGCAACTTCTTTGCCTGGTATTTACTGTAAATTGTACAGAAATTTTGTTACAGTGTAAGCCTTCTAATGTTTTGTTTTTGTTTGTTTTTTTCTGTCTCAGCTATATTGAAAATATTCAGGTATACAAAACATATAAATTTTGGACAAACAAACATCAAGATGTCAAAACAAAAAAGCATTTGAACAAAGAAATTTTAGGAAAAAAAAAAACAGATTTAAAAACACAAGACAGAATAGACAAATAATAGTAAAAAAAAAATTATATCTAACACAAATAAATAAATAAATGCATCAGAGAGTTCAGTCTATTTTAAAGAATTCTTTATAAATTGTCAAGGTGCTAGTGCTTTTTTTTTTTTTTTTGTTAAAGATAAGTTGTAAAAATTTAATATATTTTTCAAATTCCATCAGGAGGATTTAAAAATTTGGGTGTGTTTTGGTATATTTATTTTTGTGTGTAAGCCTTCTAATGACACATATCATATCATCTGTTTATGACGTAATGAACGTTGTGTGTGTGGGTGTGTGTGTGGGGGGGTCTAGGATCATGCTTACAGAGGTCACTAGTGGGCTTCAAAGGGCTACAGCATCCTGACAACATGATGAAATAGAATAAAAAAATATTGCCTTTATTAGTGCTCTATTCTAATTAACTGCTCAGATTGAATTCTTTTGTTTGGCTTTTCACACATGTTTGTTCTTCATTGAGAACTGGTCAGAATCCTGAGCTGAACCACTTCCACAAAACCACAGGAGTAAGAACTGTTCAGAACATTTCAGTAAAAGTTGTAATATATGCATTGAAAATACTTCACTGCAGATAAAGTTATGCATTTATAACCTGACCTTTAAGCAGAAGTACAGAAGTATAAATCCATATATTCATCCATGTCTGACTATTAAGACTGAGGACAAATGGAAAAAGATTAGATCTGTATTAGATTCAGGCACTTCTGGAAGTGCTCTTCAATCAGAAGTGGAAAAAAAAACAGATTTGTACTATTTGCTTTGTACTAACCCTGATAAGAAAAAAAAGAAAAAGATCTGATTCAGTCATGAGTAAAAAAGACCACATTGGGACCACTTACCCACACTGTGAACATGGGAAATGGAAAAAGCCCATGAATCACACCAATGTGTGGACTTTAACCTTTGCGTTTCATGTTTTAATGATCCAGACATTGAGACAATATACTTAATGCATATGTGATCATATTTTTTAACATGTATTTTATTTTGAAGTGATATATCATATAGGCTAAACTATGATTTTCTTTAATATTCCTTTGTATTGATGTATAGGAGAGAAGTTTATATCATCATTAAAGGGTTCAACTCTTCTTTCAGTTGAAGGCCATCATCAGACACATTGTCCTTACAACAGTGGTTCCCAACCTTTTCTGGCTTGTGACCCCATTTTAACGTCACAAATTTCTGGCGACCCCAGACATTCAAACAGACATCTTTTTGCTAAAATTATTATTTTTTTGATCATGTTCTAGTTACCTATACTATGTTGCAAAAAATGTTAATTTTAGATTACATTTAGTCTATATAATGTATATTATTATGGACGGAGGCAGAAAAGCCAGGTGTAGATTACTGCACAAATTGAGAATTTGATTTTCCTTGGTCAGGATATGTACAGTCAGTCCAGCTTGGATTTACAAGGCTGACAGTTAATACTGAACAAACAAGAACTCAAACTATGAATTATGAAAGAGCTGCAGCATCTGAAACTGACCACAATGAACATTTGAAAGATAAACAGAACCACAGTGCTTCAGGTTCAGCTTCACAGTTTGTCCTTTATGTATTGGGATTGTCTCTGTCAACTCACCATATATTTTGTATTAGTACGTTTTGTTTTGTTTTTTTATTTTGATCAATTACTAGAAATTTCAGGCGACCCCATTTGAATTCCAGGCGACCCTACGTGGGGTCCCGACCCCAAGGTTGAAAAACACTGCCTTACATGGTACCCAGTATTTAATCAAATCTATGCATTTTCACTCTTGTCAGCTGTATTAAAAAGACAAAATCTGTACTGCCCCACCCATACAGGCCTTCTCCTGAGCTCTTGCAGATAACCGTACATGCTAGCTATATGTTCTCAACATGTATACGTGAAGGAATGTTACTCTTCAGGTGAAGTTCTTTACCGCTCTCTCACACTCTATTGTCCAGAATTTCACAATGACCTGTTGATGCAGACTGACATGGCTGAATGGTTCTAATCCTCAAACATGTCAACACTTAAGACATTTCATCATTTTAACTGTGGTGTTTTACTTTTTGCTCAATAACTCATACATGCTTTACTGATGTCTTGGAAACATGTAGACTAGATTCCTATGACCCAGGACTGAGTCACAACATTTGTTAATCCTACGCATAAAATTGTTCTATGGTCGTTGTACCACTTGATGAGATCATAACTTTTATCTCTCTCAGAAATAATGCCTCATTGGTGTGTGGGTGTGTAGATTAAAAAAAAAAAAAACGGGAACTGCAAAAACCCCCTTTGACTTTCTTAAGAAAACTGTTGGTGTTGCATAATATTCTTTAAATAAAACTCCTTAGTGACACAAGAGGTTGTTAATACTTTAAAATGTATGGACTTCTGCAGCTGTGAAAGCTGAAAATGAAAAGGTCATCTCAGTTCCTAGATCATTGTGATGACTCTTCAATCCAAAATGAAGCAAAAGAAAACTAATATACAGGATGTCATTTAGTTTAATATGTAGTGAACTTGAAATAAAAACAATCAGAATCACCTTTATTCACCAAGTATCTTCAAAAGAATACAAGAAAAGCACTGGGAGAGCACAGACCTCCGCCAAGACAGATCTGCCCCCCCGCCCCCAAATCACCAACAAAATGTAATCAGCTGTTCATTGTGCCAGTATCAACATTTACCGAAAATTTCATGAAAATCCGTCCATAACTTTTTGAGTTATCTTGCTAACAAACAAACAAACAAACACGCAAACAAACAAACACACAAAGCAATACCACCTGGTGGAGGTAGCAAGGAATTTTACTAAATTTAAAAAAAAAAAATGTAAACTATGCTCTCTCTGTGCAACATACAGTAGTAAACAAGCACAAAAAACACAACCAAAACAGAGTTTAAATGAAGTTAAAAAAAAAAAAAAAAAAGTTTTGTACAAAAAAGTGTATAAACATTTAAGTTGTGAAGTTAAGTAGTGACAAGACAAGACAAAAATGGAAGAAATTTGCACATGATAATTTCATAGATAGGAAATCCTTTAGCGATAGGGTGAGGAGTCAGTTCATCCAAGAGGGGCAGCTGATCAGGACATTGGCTGGATGGATGGATGGATGGATGGATGGATGGATGGATGGATGGATGTTCAACCACAGCAGTGTATAAAACATTACACTGGTCTAATCTTACATACTTTTATAAAATGAATTATAAAAAAGTTTATAGATGATTGTACAATTCTTTTAATGCTAATCTCACATCCTCTTTCCTCACCCGTAGTCCACATTCTCTGCATTTCACGTACATCCACCTATACCCATGAAGCTGTCCGGAGTATTGCATTTGGTTCTTAATTAAATCAACCAGGACCGCAAGATCTGAATACACTTTGCGATGAGAAAGTCCGCTGAAGAATCTTAGATGTCTCTCGCTAACATCGAACCCATGTCTTGTAATATCTTTTGTTTCCATTCTGAGTGTGGATGACCCGGAAGAACATTGTTCTTAATGTAAACAGTTTTGCGAGATCTCACAACCGCCCCCCCCCCCCAATGTCCCATAAGGGGTTCCGTGTAAAACACACAGTAAAGCAAAACCACTGAAGAAAAGGAACACAAGCACATACTCACAGCAGCTTTTATGACACTGAAACGCATGCAAATTCACAGCAGCACGTTTACCTGGAATAATGTCTCGGGGTTAAAAGGTTAAAGTGTCAGAAGATGTACCGAGAGAGCCAATGTAACTGACTCAGTAGATGGATGTGCGCCAAACCCATCTTATGCAATATTCATAAATAGACACAGTCACACACAGTCAAAATCACACCCAAGTTCTTACAAATGTAAAAAAATAAACAAGGAGGGGGAGGTATGGAAGTGGAATTCTCCTCATCACTCAAATGACTCAGGTTATCAGTGACAAAGAAAGAGGAATGAAGTTTTTTTCCTTTTTTTTTTTTTTTATTCTTAACAGTACAAACTCTCTCACACAGTCTGAGAAGCTTCAGATACACTGGAAACACATAGGTCTGCACATAATCTAATCTACCTCAGACTGAACATGGAATGCTGCTGAAGATTACACAGGTAATAGAGAGCAGAATTAATATTTTTGACTTGTGCTTTGTATGTATTTGTGTCACATTACGTATTTTAGCTGCCTTTTTTTAACAAAAAAGAAGAGGCTATAAGGTCAAAAACTGGTTAAAGATATTTTATGGAGTTATTTTGTTGGGACTGAATGTTAAATATAGAGAAAGGTGTAAATTTACTGGTTAATTTTCATTGTATATTTCAACCTTCAAACTTCAGATGCAAGTATAGAATACATATGCCAGTTTGGAATGTAATCCCATTTGATTTTTTTTTTTTTTAAACCTTAACCCTGTAAAGCCATTAAATCATTGACAGAAAATTCCTGTTCTTTGAAACTGGAGCCTTTATTGGTCCTTCTGAACAACCAAAAAATGCTTTTTTCAAATATCAATTTCCATGTATGAGTTAAAATTTTGTATAAAATTTTATACATCTGGTCTCAGTGCTAAATTTATTTATTTTTTATTTTTTTGCGATCAAATTTTTCGATCAAATTTTTATTTTCATTTTCATTTAACAAATTAAATCCAACAGAGGTATTTCAGGTTATACAATATTACTGGAGTAGATTCTCAGAGCAAGAATACCAACAGTGAGCCCAAGACATAAGCACATGTCATGGAATACCAAAGAAAACACTAGTCACTTTTCTATTCACCCTCAAATTGCGCAAATATAACTTGCACATAAAAATTTACCTAATGGAAAAATGACATTTTCACCAAAAGTCTCATTTTTCGATTACAAGTTTTTGTGCTGGCAAAAGGTGGTTTTTCGGGCATAGTGCAAATGGTATATCACGCAAAACTGCAATGGAAAGACTTTTTTGCAACTAGAGTCAGGTGAATCAAAAAAATGGATGTTGACAAACGTTACAACAAGCAAAGAAGAAGAAACATGCCGCGGTATGTGTGGACACACCAGGAAACCCAATCATTGTTTAATTTAGTACGAGATAGAGGGGTGATATATATATATATATATATATATATATATATATATATATATATATATATATATATATAAACACATATATATACATATATATATATAAGAATGATAATAAATATATCTGTAAATCAACACCATATTTCTGTTCGCCATGTTTAATGGAATGACTTCTTGTGTCATCTTGTGATAATAAACAAATCATTGCATTTGTAATTTCATGGAAAAACAGACATTACGCACTTATGTTTTTTCGACATTGAGTAAATATTAGTAAAGTTTTGCACAGATGTCCAATGGAAAAGCGAGTAGTGATAGTGTGAAGATAAAAAAGACAAAGTAAGTTTAATTACATACACAAAAAATAAAAATGCATACATAACCTACATGAATACACAAAACATACACACGCACAAACATACATATATAAACAAGACAGAAGGGACTTGACATCTAGAGGTACTAAGATAAGAGAGCCATCAACTTACAGCATGTTTTTCAGTCAGAGTCAGCAGTGCTACGCCAGATGTTTAAAGTGCTTTCATTAGCACCATTAATTTGAGCTGTTGAAAGCTTCATGTATATGACATCCAAAAAGGAGAGAATCCAAGACTGGATAGTTAGAGATAGTTAGAATGAGGTGGCTTCCAGCGAGTTGCAGTCATTTTCTCTGTTGCTGTCAGTCCAGCAAAGATGACTCGCTTTTTGAGTTTAGAAATACTGAAGACTGACAAATCATTAAGCTTCAACACACATATAGTTACAGGCACTGTTTCATGTATTAACTCAGATAGTCTGGATGCAACGTTGCCCCAGAATCAGTCCCAAAACATGTGAATAAACGTGCCCTGAGCTTTCAATGAGCACAAATTACAACACAGTTCATTAATAATTTTCATGTGATGGAGTTTAAATATTATTTTTGAACAAACAAAAACATAATAAAACACAAACATGTCTAACAAATTAGTAATTCCTTTTCAAAACTGCCAAAGTTCTGCCTCCTTCCTCATTAATGATAATCTTGTAGTGTCACTGGAAAGGCCTCTGCCCAGCCAGCATGTCCATGTGGGCCCCAGAAAGGTTCCATTTGGGCTGCATATAAGGGTCCCATTTGGGTTTGTCCGCAGTCTCCATGGTGACCCCACATGTGTTTGCCCAGATCAGAATCAAAATTAGAGATCTGAATCTCTCATATTATTTATTCTTCACACTATTTACCCCACGATATTTATCTTTCATGTTATTTGCACTACTTAAATTCTATGTTTTACAAATATCTTAGTTTGCAGTACTTTTTATTTTTTTAATGTAAATAACTGTGCCTTTCACTAATATTTGTTGTTTTACTTATATTTGTTGTCTGTCTATAAATTCTTGCACTGAACCTGAGAGCTCTACCTCAGTTTCGTTGTACTTGGTACAATGACAATAACGAGATTCAGATCTCTGATTCTGGTTCTTTTTTTTTTTTTTTTTATGGGCTCAGCTGGCTGACAGGCAGCTGTCTGTACCGATAAGGCAGCAGCCGACACCAACTGTACTCCCAGTCATCATTGCCCATTTTTCTGACACCTTTGCTTGTATATCCTCTTTTATTTGGACATTTTACAAGGGAGTATCTCACACTACTTTTTTTTTTTTTTTTTTTCTGATTCTGATTCTGATATGGGCAAACACATGTGGGGTCACCTTGGAAACTGCGGACAAACCCAAATGGGACCCTTATATGCAGCCCAATTGTAACCCTTCTGGGACCCACATGGACATACTGGCTGGGTGGTGAATGAATTCCTCCAACCTGGTGGATTATCTTTGTATTGCATGTATCTAATTGTATACATCAGGTTTTTTATGAAAAAAAAAATATCACACTGATCATGTAGAGGACTTCAAAAGTCTTGTATTGAATATGATACGTTTGGCGTTACAGGGTTAATAGTTTGTTGTGTTTTCACTAGTTTCTCGTTGCCTAGGTTACACCTGGTTCATTGCCAGTTACCTCATTGTTCTCTGTTTGCATCACTAAGGAAATAATGCACATACTGTTGGATAGATTATTAAACTCACCTACCTTCACCTCTGTTCAGTTTATTTGCAGCTCATAAATCATTCAGAGAGGTATCGAGACTTCAGCATTTATATTTTTTCTTCTAATCATCGTAATGAGTCAGACAGTCAGGATGGTGGTTTTGGTGGTCCTCCTCCTCCTGGTAGACCACACTCACAGCTTCCAGCCACTCTTCTCAAGTAAAGGGAATTCAACCACCCACCGCGATATCACACAGAGGGCAGTCCTCATAAAGACAGCCCAGGTCTGCCGAGACATTGCCGCAGAGGAGGGATGGGGCTTCAGCCTGACCGTGAGTTGGAACAGATGAAAGTTGGTTCAGTTATTAAAGGCCTTTTCATATTTGGGATGTATGAACACAGTCTTAACCCATAAAGACTCAAACACCCACCTTGAATCAAAACCATCTTAACTGTTTAATACCTGTTGATCCACTAATTCTATCAATACATGTAAATAATTGGTTTGTCATCTTTTCATGGTCATCAGATATGACCCATTTGGATGTTCAGAGGTTCTGCAGTTACCATGGAAACACTGTCATATTCCACAACATTGATTCACCAGTAAAACCCATGTACTCTGATAAATGACAGTGGACAGACACACTTGTTTTCTATTCCGTTAATGATGTATTTTGTTGAAAAAGTCACTTTTTTCTTAAGTTTCCTCTGTTTGTGATATAATAACATTCAACTTTAATCTGCTATGGACATCTATGATCAATGAATTAACCCTTTCATGCATGACATCCACATAGTTTAACTCACTTTCCAAAGGACTGAAAAGGTAATATTCTCCAAACCACATGGGGGCAGTCTCTATAGACTCTAATCAATACGATGAAAAAAAGGATCACCTTAGTTGTAGAATTTGGACTGCTCTGTGATCTCATAAAGTTAACCTCCTAAGACCCAGCTATGGATTTACTGACTATGTTTGTGGACAAGAGTTTCACAGCTTGATAGAAAAAAAAAAGAAACTGTCCACCGCAGAGGACATTCCATAAAATTTTTTAAATGCATCTGAAAAAGCTGTTGGATCATGATGTTCCCAATAAAGGTAATTATTTAATTTTTGAAAAGCCCAAACTTGTACTTTCCTGGGTCTCAGGAGGTTAAATTTCTTCTTAATACAACCATATGTTTTTTGTTTTTTTTTTTAATTCAAAATACATTTCAACTTTAGCCTGACTTTGAGTAATAAAATAAATCTTTAAAAAATCTAGATACTTTTTTACATAATTAGTTTTAGTTTAGTTTAGTTTTAGTTTATTTTAGACACAAACATAATACAAAACATAGGGGAAAAAAATAATAAAACAAAACAAAAATAAAAAATAGAATAATAGAAAAAAGAACTGTTGTGCCTTAAAGGCCTACCCGACGATTCCAGTCCTCAGACTGTTGGTGCTTAATCACTTGATATATAACCTAAGATTATGATTATCCATAAACATATATACACACCCCTACAAACCTGTACACTCATACACATGCAGTCACATACACATATACATCAGTTCATATCTACATCTATACACTAACCCACGTCCACAAATAATATATTCCAGATAATATTCACACCCTTCCTTGAGTAATATATAGTGAAAAAAACATTTCTTTGTACATTTTTTGCATGAATTCATGCATGAAAGGTTTAAATATAACAAAATACATGATTTTCACTGAAACAAAACAAAACACAGAGTATAATATTTCAATAAATGGTGATAAATCACTTCAGAAAGAGGAAAAAAATCTTGTGGGAAAAGCCACAAAAGTAGCACTGGGTCTTTATGGGTTAAACCATCAGCCACCGAGATCAGGAAAAATAATACATACAATCCAACTGAGAAAACCTAATGATATTGATATATTTGCATTCATAGTTTTCTTTCTTCATTTCTTTATCTCCAGATCGATGACAGCCTGACAGTGGAGAAGGTGCAAAGGGCCTGCTCCTCTACAGGGACCTCCACTTCTGTTTTGTCCACCGTCAGGTATCAAACTTCTATTGCCATTATGTACTTCACCAATGCATTAGTGGACGTGGTATTTGCGCTGAGCGAGGAGCACCATTTTGACGATGAAACCTTCACCGGAGGCCGAGACGTGATCACCGCAGGTACAGCTGTAAAAACACAAAGAACTCTGTACTTGTTTCCACAGTTTTTAATGAACTCATTTACTTATATTTACTTATGTTTACTGATGTTAAAAGGTGTGTTTGCTGTCAAGTCCAGCGTGAAGCAGGAGAACTACGGGGCTGGGAGGTTGGTTCTAGGACAAGTGTGTCACACCCTGCAGGTGAGACTTCACAATCATTTTAGTCCAGGAGCCAAATTCAGCCCATTTTAACCCTTTCATGCATAGTGGTCACTACAGTGGACAGTTACTCTACAGCTGTTCTCTTGTATATTCATGAGTTTTGTTGTTTTAGTTCCATATCAACCAACACAGTGGACACTTATGCATCATCTCATAAACTGCAATTCATACCATTATTGTAACTTTGCTGTTCTTGATTGGTTCTTGAGTGGAAATCAATTGTTAATATTTATTTTTTGCATATTATCTCCATGAAGTGAGTAATAACTAGTATTAGAATATGTTAAAATGTGAGAAAACATCAGATTAGCTGCATTAAACATGGTTTCATTTCACTGTTTTCATATCACTGTATGATATTGGGTTTTAAATACGTGTTTCTTTGCTTCAAGAATAAAATTCATGGTGTAGCTGAGTGGACATTTTTGTAACTCCATGAAAAACAGGTTGATTTAAAAAAAAAAATTCCATCACATTGTTTTTTTTTTCATGCCTAAAGAGGAATAAAAACACTCAGGAAAAAAAAATCTTGATTAAGGTTCTCATAATTCATGCATGAAAGGGTTAATCTCAAATGGGTCAGATGTTTTTGTTTTTTTTATTATTTATTTGTTTAGTTAGAGGTGGGGCTCTGTTGGAGCCTGGGCGGGAAGCGGGGGTGGGGACTGTTCTTGTTTGTATTGATTCATGTTTGTAACACAATGTCAGTATAGTCTCTGCATAAATACCAATAAAAAAGACTTTGAGCAAAAAAAAAAAAAGGGTCAAATCAGTAAAATACTATCATAAAAACCTCTAATCTCTTTGTTTTAGTGTAAAAAACAAAAAAACAAAAACAAAAACATTTACAAGCTATCCTTTCACAAAAAACCTGATTAACCTGAACAAATATAAACAAACTGAAATGTCTTAAGAGAAGTCAGAGGATTTTTATAATATTTTGTCTATTACTAAATGTTTTGTGTATTTGTAGATCCACTGTGATCTGTGAGTTGTAATGCACAAGTACAAATGAGAAGCAGAGGCATAATATTGTTAAAATTGCATTTATTTTTCTTCATAAATTTTTAGGATGTTCATGGTTGTTCATGTTACTCACATATTTTTAAAGGATAGTTTGTGGATGTGAACATTTTCTTGATCTATAGAAAACAGACAAAAATCCAGCCACTCACTTGGTTGGAAAAATTAGAAATTGTAAAAAGCCTTTATTTCATGAAATGTAGATTCATTCTTTGTTCAACACCCTGAAGAAGGCGGACGCCGTCACACGTTGGTGTTTTTAACTCCAGCCCCAAAGAATTAATCTACAGGCCCTTATGAAATAAAGGCTTTTTACAATTTCTAAGTTTTCAAACCAAGTGAGTGCCTGGATTTTTGTCTTTTTTCTGTTGTTCATGCCCTCTCCATGAGCACCTCTGGTTTGTCTAATAGCAGTAGCTTCCTGTGAAATAGTTTTTTTTGTTTGTTTTTTTTCTTGATGTATTTTTATTTTTTACTCTCTAAAAGATAGTAAAAAGTTTAGAGTTGACATTTTTTATATGTTATTTTTTTACTGGTCTGGCCCATTTCAGCTCATATTGTGTTAAATGTGACTTCTGAATTCAAATGAGTTTGACACTCCAGCTTTAAGACTTTCTTTGATGGAAGTTCAGTAGTTTATGTTACAGCTTTGCAGGGTAGAGTCACAATTAAACCAGTTGTAAATAATGTCCATATCTGTCTGTTAAGGACTTCTACAGCCACAGTAACTGGGTGGAGCTGGGGAATAAGTCTCCTTACGCCGCCCTGATCAAACCTGATCAAACTCTGGAGAACCTGGCAGGTAAGAAGCAGCTCTTTGTGTCGTTTTCAACAGAAGCAATCTTTCAACTCTTTAATCTTCAAAATCAATCGGCATGTCACTTGCGATGACTGTGCACGCATGAATGACAAGTCATACTAGGTGCATTCTTATTTTATCTCTCATGTCACTTAACAAATACACACCTTGTCCTGACTCACAAAGCTTAGCCCTGACCCCACAACCGAGTATACACACACTGTAAGCCCGGAATTTGTATTTACTAAAGTGCTTTAATTACAATGCACTTCAATGATTTAAGTTTTATGATGTTACTATAAAATATTAAGTATATTCTAGTAATTTGTAGACATAGTTGGAAGTACGAAAAAGTTTAAGTTGAATGGAATTAAATCACTAAGTTTTAGTCGTGACCATCATAAAACTTAAATCATTTAAGTGCATTGTAATTAAAGCATTTCAGTAAATACAAATTCCGGGCTCACAGTGCACCTTTTTTATCTTCACATTGCATTGTGGGAATTGGGCATGTTGTTGAAAATGTGTTATTTTTATGTGCAGGGGTTCAGCGGGGTTGTGGTGTTAGTGTTAATTTGGACTTAATGTGTGTATGTCAGTGTTTATTGGCCTTTTTGTGTTTGTTTTTGTATTTTTGTAGAGCTGCACCATGAGTCAGAGCCATAGGAAGAACTATGGCTTTCCTGTTCATCTAAGACTGTTACTGTACAATAGAAATTGTAATATCTTTTCATATTAAAAGCACTTCCTGTATTGGCAAATGACATTGAGCTAACTTCCATTCATACTTCAATATACTACAATGAATAATTTCATAACAATTTTGGTCAGGAATAGGATTTTGAGTTTGATTATCTTTAAAAAAAAAAAAAAAAAAAAAAAGTTGTTTAATCAATGATAAATTAATCTGGCTGCAATTGACAAAATTAGTCAGTGTAACCTAAAATGCTGAGTTGAATGGTTGGATAATGGGGTTGATTTTACAACAGATTTAAAGTACAAATAACTTGTCTTTTAGTGTTTTCTATTTAATAGTTTAAGTTCAATACTTTTAGCATGAAAGTTGCACCTACTTAAACCAATTGATTAGTCGATCATTACTCAAATCATTTAAGTGCAATCACTTGCCTCAAATTTTTTGAGTAAACTCTAGAGATAATGCTAAATAAAACTGATTATTATTATTTACAGTAAAGCTTCTGGAAGCTCTACTGTAACACTACGCACCACTAGAGAGTTGTTTCTTTTAATTTTATTATACATTTGTAATAAAGTACAATAAAGGCATTCTATTATTCTATTATTCTATTCTGTAAGTAAATCAACAAATATGTCAAGAAGGAAAAATAACTATGTAGGTTTACTGATGCTTATCTCAAGTAAAAGTACAGAATATAGTAAGGTGAATGTCAATATGATTTGCTGAAGCTCTTAACATGTAGCAGCTGAGAGAACATAAAAACTATCTTGTTGCTTAATATTAAATTTGATGCGTCATATATAATTGCACTTAATACAGGAAGTGAAAAATTGACGGGTACATAAATTTGGGGTGTCAAACTCATTTTAGTTCAGGGGTTGGACTAATATGATCTCAAGAGGGCCAGACCAGAAAAATAATAACATAATAGCCTAGAAATAATGATAACACCAATTTTTTTCTTTGTTTTAGTGCAAAAAAGTAAATTTACATAATGAAAATCTTTACAAGTACAAACTATTGATGGATTGATTGATGTATTTATTTCAAATATGAATGTCAAAACAGAAGAAAATAAATAAACAAAACACTTAAACATAAGACATATGATAAATATTCGAAAAGGAGTGAGAAGAAGTACAACTCATAAACTCCCACCCCTTCTCCTTATATAATTAATAACAATAATAACCCTCCTAGCCTAAGCATATCTATCCTTTCACAAAAAATGTGAATAAACTGAAAAACCTGAAATTTCTCAAGAAGAATATGTGCAATTTTAACAATATCATGTCTGAACTTATCATTTTTACATGTGCATTACAAACCACAGTGGATCTACAAAGGGACAAAACATTAAATAATAGGCATAATATTGTTAAAAGTTTGGAACTACAATCATTTTGACACTCTTGTTTCTTAATATCTTCAGTGTAATTTTTGTGCTTCACAAATTCATCCCATGGGCCAGATCAGAACCTTTGGTGGGATGGTTTGATACCCCTAACATGAATGATAAAAAATAAAATATATTAACATGAGAGAAAAAAAAAAAAGTGTATGTTTTTTTTTTTTTAATTGGTGGTTTCTTTCTTCTGCTATCTGTTCTAGGCCCAAGTGTTCCAACCTGCAGAAACTGTACCGATGGCAATTGTGAAAATAACCTTCTGCCTGATCTTCAGCAGCAGGGACTTCTCACTTCCGGCTACTTCAACCTGTTCTCATCAGAAAAACCTGCAGGTAACATGTACAGACTGCTCATTAATTAACTCGGATAATCATCTTCTAATAGTGTTGCTTATGTTGTCGTGACAACAAGCTGCTGGATGCTTTCGCCGAAATCTTTTTTCCTTTCTGTCCTCATTTTTGCAGTGACCCTCAGTATCATATAACTGTTTACATAAAGACAGACTATTAACGTTACCATTATGCATCAGATTGTTATCTTTATTCAAAAATAGGAAGCTAAACGATACACTATTTTGTGGAGAAGGGGTGGGATTAAATAAATTATACTTCCTCTCACTCCTTTTCGAATATGCAAATGAAGTCATACTTGTTTTCATGTACATGTACAGGTTTTTGTTTGTTTGTTTTGTTTGCTTATAATCTGTTTCATTTGTAAAGACTAAGTGGGATTACTTGGTTTTGTTGCATATTCGAAATAAATAAACTAAACTAAACTAATTTTTTTTTTCATGATAAAAGACAGTCTGTGTGCCACCTTTTCTCTTTATTTTTTATTATTTTATGTTTTTGTTTTTTTTTTCAGTCTCTTTGAGCCTTTGGGTGGGTGGGGCTTGATGTTTGTATGTTGTTTAGCCTTGGACTAGTTTATATGTCCCATGCTGATGTAGATGCTTATTTGAAAATTTTGAAATAAAGTCTTTAACCCATAAAGACCCAAACAGCCACCAGCAACCAAAACCATCTACCGATCAAAGCTGTTTAATACCTGCTGATTCATTTATCCTATCAATACATGTAAATAACTGGTGTAAAATAGAGTTTGTCATCTTTTCACGGTCATCAGATATGACCCATTTGGACGTTCAGAGGTGCCGTCGTTACCATGGAAACACCGTCATCTTCTACAACGTTGATTCACGAGTAAAAAAAAATATGGAGCTTGTTCAGTAACAATGAATGGAGACACTTGATTTATGTTCAGTTAATGATATATTTTACTGAATAAGTCCCTTTTTTCCCCCAGTTTTCTCTGTTTTGATATAATAACTTGTAAATTTACTCTGAGCTTTTATAAACATCTATATGATCAGTGAATTTAAATATCGGAAAATATATGATTTACACTTGAAAAACACAAAGTAAAGAGGATAATATTACAATAAATGGTGATAAATCATTTAAGAAAATGTAAATATGGAAAAAAAAAAAAAAAAAAATTGGAAAGTGCCACAAAAGTAGCCCTGGGTCTTTATGGGTTAAAAAATATATCTTTTTTTCTCTGTGGTCTAAGGTAAATGCAGTCACGGTGGCTCCTTTGATAAGACAAGCAGAAAGGACCCAATCGGAGGCATCAGTAAGGACGACACTGGGTCCAGTCATGGATCACTTCATCACCAAGCAGCTGATTTGGCTGTGAATGCCACTGTGGAATTATTGGAGGACATCAGATTAGCAGTCGGAAACAAGAAATTCCTGCAGTAAGATTCAAATGTACTTTTATTGTTTGAAATCACGCCAGAGTCTTGTTAGAATTGGTCGGTCATTACTTTCTGTTATACTCCCTCAGACTGATGGGCCTCTCTCAGTCCACTGTGCTGTGTTTTGTTATCGACACCACGGGGAGCATGAGTGACGACATTGCAGAGGCAAAGAGAGTGTCCTTTGAAATCATCGACAGTAAAAGGGGGACGCAGCAGGAGCCGTCTGCTTACATACTGGTACCTTTCAATGACCCAGGTAGGGGTCTCTCTGTAGGAATTTACTGACTTTAATTAGTTGTCAATCTCTGTATTCACATTGTATTATTAGCATGAAAAATACATAAGAACTGCAGACCACTTGGACATGTGTATTTGAATGTTAGCATAATAATAATTAAATTAACAGTAGTGTTGGTTTTCTGTGAAATATGCAGGTTTTGGACCTCTGGTTATGACAACGAATGCAGACATCTTCAAAGACAGCATCAACGCCCTGACTGCTAGTGGAGGAGGAGACATCCCAGAGATGTGTCTGTCTGGACTTCAGGTGTGTTAGTTTAGTTGCACTTTAGTAGGTGTACTAGTAAGAGTGTGTGATAGAATACTACACACACACACTACTCTAATGGTAAGGTGATAAACTGAACTATGGGGTCTTTTTAATTTAGTGCATTATTTCTGTACAGGGTGGGGAAGCAAAATTTACAATGAACATTTAGTTGTTTTTTCTCAGCAGGCGCTACGTCAGTTGTTTTGAAACCAAACATATATTGATGTCATAATCATACCTAACACTATTATCCATACCTTTTCAGAAACTTTTGCCCAAATGAGTAATCAGGAAAGCAAACGTCAAAGAGTGTGTGATTTGCTGAATGCACTCGTCACACCAAAGGAGATTTCAAAAATAGTTGGAGTGTCCATAAAGACTGTTTATAATGGAAAGAAGAGAATGACTATGAGCAAAACTATTACGAGAAAGTCTGGAAGTGGAGGAAGCAACAAAAAACATACCAAAGCTTTTATTAAAGCTCTCAAATCCAAAATTCTAAAGGATCCAACCAAATCCATGAGAGAAATGGGAATTGAACTTGAGGTAGACAACAAGACCGTTAGAAATGCAGTAAAATATGATTTGAAGATTTAAATTCTCATGACTTTCAATAAACTAATTGGTCATACACTGTCTTTCAATCCCTGCCTCAAAATATTGTAAATTTTGCTTCCCCACCCTGTAGTACACAGCTGATTTTATTTGGGCTTCAATGTATCACTGCAGTGAAAAGTTGTTTTTCCTGTCACTCATACAAATGACAGCTGGCCTTGACTGCTGCACCGTCTACATCTGAGATCTTCGTCTTCACCGATGCTCCCGCTAAAGATGCTCATCTGAAAAGCACCATCACTGCTCTTATAGAAAGCTCCAAATCTGTGGTAAGAGTCAGCTGAAGGCCTGCAAATGTCAACACAACCTTTAAACAAGTAATAACGTACGGTCAGCGTCAGCAAGGGCAGTAAACATTCCATTTCAATAAATTCTGCTGATTTTTAGCCCAATGGCCCGACGGGTCCGTTGGGCTGGTATCAATGGTATTGACTATTGGTATCAGTTGTCATCCGTAAACAATTTTTCAAGAATCTTCTCCTAAACCATCAGTAAGAATGACTTGATATTTGTAACAATGTATTTGTATCAGTTACAAATACATTGTTACAAATATTCAATTATTTAACTAGTAGTATTGTGACTGCCTCTGCCGCTACCACTGCCACAATAACTCTAGCAAATTAGGCTACTGGTATTATTAAATATTTTTGTATTATTACAACAATTATTATTTTCCCCCTCTCTCTTTCTCACTTTCATTTACACCCCCCTCTTCCCATTTTCCCTATCACCCCTAACCAAGCTATATGGTTTAGTTGCTATTTACGTTTATGATCTTTTTCTTTGTAATATGACGTCGTTTGTCAATAAACTGTCATTGTTGTTGTTTTTGGTTTGTTTGTTTATTTGTTTGAGTTTCCCTTTGTTTATGTGTTGTTGTTTTTCTGTCCACATTGTCTGGTTAACTATCACTAATTAAAAAAAAAAAAAAAAGAATGACTTGATATTTGTTGTGGGACATCTTTGCGGTAAGGTCTACCTGGATTTGTTCAAAGAACTGAGAAATATTGAACCACACATTGAGTTACAAACCAAACTTGTTTGTTTTTTTTACATCTGTCGCCATGTTTTTAGGTTACTTTCATGCTGACGGATGTCCTGGCCAGTCGACGGCGCAGAAGCCTTCAGGGGGTGAGGCCACGTGCCATGAGCCAAGCAGATGCTCAGCTGTACCGTGACCTAGCGCGAGCATCTGGAGGTCAGGCTATTGAGGTCACCAAGGATGACCTCTCTAAGGCCACCACGGTCATAGAGGACTCCTCTGCCAGCGCTGTAGTAAGATGTCACTCAGACTGTTATTAACCCACTGAATATAAATTAATAAATAAACAAATAAATAGCACATGTTGACACAGATCCCTTTTGTTGCAGGTGACAGTTTTTCAAGTAGTGAGCAATCCTGGAAAGCCAGATAATTTCAGTTTTACTGTTGACGGATCTCTAAAGAACATGACTGCCTACATCACAGGAAAATCATCTCTCACCTTCAGTATCACCAGCGCTACAGGTGTTGTTATTTATTGTCTCCAGTTATGAACGATTCATTGAAACAAAATAGTTGACATCCTGTGTAGATGGTTTGCCCTCTCCGGGTCAGTGGGGAGTCTTTGCCCCAAGTGGAGGAGTTTAAGTATCTCGGGGTCTTGTTCACAAGTGAGGGAAGGATGGAGCGTGAGATTGACAGACGGATCGGTGCAGCGTCTGCAGTGATGCAGTCACTGTACCGGTCTGTCGTGGTGAAGAAGGAGCTGAGCCGAGAAGCGAAGCTCTCGATTTACCGGTCAATCTACGTTCCTACCCTCACCTATGGTCATGAACTTTGGGTCATGACCGAAAGGACAAGATCCCGGATACAAGCGGTCGAAATGAGTTTCCTCCGCAGGGTGGCTGGGCGCACCCTTAGGGATAGGGTGAGGAGTTCAGTCACCAGGGAGGAGCTCAGAGTAGAGCCGCTGCTCCTCCGCGTCGAGAGGGGCCAGCTGAGGTGGCTCGGGCATTTGTTTCGGATGCCTCCTGGACGCCTCCCTGGGGAGGTGTTCCGGGCATGTCCCACCGGGAGGAGACCTCGGGGAAGACCCAGGACACGTTGGAGAGACTATGTCTCTCGGCTGGCCTGGGAACGCCTCGGGGTCCCCCCCGGAAGAGCTGGAGGAGGTGTCGGGGGAGAGGGAAGTCTGGGCATCCCTGGTTAGACTGTTACCTCTGCGACCCGGCCCCGGATAAGCGGTGGATAATGGATGGATGGATGGATCCTGTGTAGAAGCAGGTGGAGGCTACAGATCATGACCATGTTTATCTGGAATGGGCTGATGACTGACTACCGTTCTTCTTCAGGTGTAACTCAAAGCTCCAGTGAGTCCAGTGGTCCTCTGGCAACATTAACCACAACAGGAAACCTCCGCCGGTTAAGTCTTAACGCTGAGAATCAAACGGGATTATGGGAAATTAGTGTCAACTCTAACGATCCCTACTCGGTCAAAGTCATAGGTCAGTAACGTCAGGGTGAGTTCACTCAAAACTCACTAAGATCCTGATTTCAATGGAACCACTTCAGGTTATTTTTTCTTTTGCATCAGGTCAAAGCTCAGTGAACTTCATCTATAACCTTGTAGAAGCACATGAAGGAGCCCACGGTGATTATAGTCTAAAGGAGGGGCGTCCACTCACAGGTAAGACGTCTGTAGAACTGTGAAAAAACAGAATCTTTATAGGAATCATCATGTTATTCGCTTATTCTTGAGTACATTCATCCATAGTTAGTCTAATTCAGGGGTGAGTAACACTGCCCCCAGATGCCACATTGGACCTAAAGTAAAAAAGAATCCACATATTGAAACATGAAAACTTCGACTTAACACTAGAACCACCATGAGGTCATTTTGACCTCTCTCGTTTATTAAAATACATGTAACTTTGTTTGAAGAAAACCTTATGTCTCCCAGTCCATGACTTTTTTTTTAAAAAATTTATAAAAGTATGTTATGCATCATCTTATTTCTTTTGGGGGGAGTGTTATTATTCTAATGTTCAATGTTGTGAGCAATGTTCATTTTTTATCTGTTTGACAGCTTTCTCATGTTTCATTACATGTTTTTACATTTTTTTTCCATTGATAGTATCACTGAAGGGAATTTATATTGTTATATTGCTTCAATGAAAGAAATCTTTATGCAGAAAAATTGCAATGTTATGGAATTTCATACATTTTGATCTGAAAAAAAAAAAAAAAAAAAAAAAAAAAAACATGGTGCAATGTTAAAGTGATAGACTTGTAATCTGCAATTCTAAAAGCCTGCAGTGGTCCAAACGACCTCGTGGAGGTCCTGCATTGGGAGACAGTGCAAAAGGGACTGTATAAGAACAATAAAATAAAATATGAATATTACAGTTTGAAGAAAAGTGAACTGTTCAAGGGCTTCAGAATAAACTATTAATACACATGTGATGTAATGCTAGAAACAAAATATACAGAAAGAATATACAAAAGCTAACACTATACTACAGATGAGAGATATGTACAATGAATAGGATATATACAGGTAGAAGTAAGGGGCATGTGTTTTTCTTAACACCAGAGCCACCAACAATGCAGTAAGTGTTCTGCTGCAAAATTGAACTGAGCTGCTAGACTGATTTTCATTGTTCGTGTGACAGTGACAAGATCTATTCTATTCTATTCTATTCTATTCTATTCTATTCTAAAATAACATGACACACTGATACAAACTGGGTTATTTTCTTCCAAAAAGAACTCTATTATATGCATGATCAGCCTTTAAATTGTATTGCCAGATACTGCAAACACCACCAAACATATCACTGAAGAAATCTAATGTATTGTGATGGGAATATGGACAGTTTTCTCAACTCACCACCATGGAATGACTTGGGTCCTTTTGTCAGATTAGATAACAGTGTGAAGTTGGACTGATCCTTGGCTCATCCACTCATCTGTAAAATTATTTTGGCTCACATGGTTCAAAAACAGACACTTTACTGTCACAACCATCTCTTGACAGATCAAACAATGCCTTTTACACATTATGCTGTTTTTTTTACATTCTGGTAGTTGTGTTTTGTTTTCCTTGGGGAATCATGCAGTGGTGTGGCCCTCACTCTGTTCGATGTCCACATCTGATCAATCCCAAGTCATCCACGCTTACTTCCTCTTTTTTCCCCTTTTCTTTCCTGCCACAACCTTTAGGTGGTAATGCCACCATCTTGGTCACTGTGACAGGAAGTGACACAGTAACAGTCAAAGAGGTCACACTGTTTGACAGCTCCGGACCGACAGAGGTCAACGGCACGTTACAGGTATGTCACAAATTCACAATACAGACCAGCGACAGTGTTTTCATTAGCAGTTCAGACACTACATAGACTGTGGTGGTCTTCTTTTCTGTGGTTTTACATGTGTCTTTATGTCCTCCACAGTCAGTGGGAAGTGGTAGCTTCCTGGTGACATTCACTGACGTCCCAGCAGGGGACTTTGTACTCCGTCTAAAAGGAGAGGACAGCGCCACCTCCAGGTCAACACACAGCAGCTTCCAGAGGCAGGCGTCCACTCAGATAAAGCCCTCCAGCATCTCTGTTACTGTGAGCTCTGTTTGATTTTCTTATTAAAATAACTCTGTACTTCCCCTACAGGTCTGGTGTGTGAGGTTCAGGAAATCCAACTGGAGAAATTAAATAGAATATTCGTAACTATGTTTTCACCTGTGTCATCACATGAAAATACAAATCAGTGTGTTTTCATTCACATAGAATGAACCTATGTCAGTTAATTGCAATATGCAACTTCACCACTAGATGGCAGTAGCTATTGAATATTGACAATGAATCTTTCAATATCAAAAAAGTCATCATATGCATTTTGCTACAGTCTGGTATTTTTATAACCTTACCTACTTTTATGCTTGTTAACCCTTAAAGACCTGGAACTACTTTTGTTTTGACTTTCAAGTGATTTTTTTTTTTATATATTTAACCTTTTCCAATTAATTTACTACCATTTATTATAACATTATCCTCTGCATTTTGTATTTTCCAGTGACTATCACATATTTTACTGTATTTAATTTACTGATCATGTAGATATTCATGAAAGCTCTGAGTAAATTCAAAGGTTATTGTATCAAAACAGAGGGAAGAATGAACTGAGGAAAAACTGGACATGAAAACAAATATCTACAACAGTGTTTTTCAGCCTTGAGGTTGGGACCCTACGTGAGGTCGCCTGGAATTCAAATGGGGTCACCTGAAATTTCTAGTAATTGATAAAAATAAAAACTTATTAATAAAAAATATATGATGAGTTGAGAGAGACAATCCCAATACATAAAAGACATGACAAACTGTGAAGCTGAAACTGAAGCACTGTGGTACATGGTCCATTCCCTATCTTAGTGTTTTTCAACCTTGGGGTCGGGGCCCCATGTGGGGTCGCCTGGAATTCAAATGAGGTCGCCTGAAAATTCTAGCAATTGATTTAAAAAACAAACAAACAAACAAAAAAAAACGTAGTAATAAAAAACATGGTGAGTTGACAGAGACAATCCCAATCCATAACAGACATGACAAACTATGAAGTTGAAACTGAAGCACTGTGGTACTGTTTATCTTCCAAATGTTCATTGTGGTCAGTTTCAGATGCTGCAGCTCTTTCATAATTCATAGTTTCAGTTCTTGTTTGTTCAGTATTAATTGTCAGCCTTATAAATCCAAGCTGGACTGACTGTACATATCTTGACCAAGGAAAATCAAATTCTCACTTTGTGTAGTAATCTACACCTGGCTTTACTGCCTCCGTCCATAATAATATACATTATATAGACTCAATGTTGTCTAAAATTAACATTTATTTGCAACATAGTATAGCAAACAATTACACGATCAAAAACAAATAAATTTTAGCAAAAAGTTTCCATTTTGAATGTTGGGGGTCCCCAGAAATTTGTGATGTTAAAATGGAGTCATGAGCCAAAAAAGGCTGGGAATCACTGATTTACATCCACTGTCATTGATCCAACTCCATGGGTTTTACTGGTGAATCAATGTTACAGAACATGACGGTGTTTCCATGTTCACTATGGAACCTCTGAACGTCCAAATGGGTCAAATCTGATGCTGATGAAAAGCTCTGAAACTGCATTTTACCAATTTTTTTTTTTTACATGTATTAATAGGATGATAAAGTGGGTTCAGATGATGATTATTGATAGGATTAGTGTACAGGTGTCAAACATGCGGCCCAGGGGCCAAATCCGGGCCACCAAAGGGTCCAGTCCGGCCCTTGGGATGAATTTGTGAAATGCAAAAATTACACTGAAGATGTTAACAATCCTTTTAGTTCAGGTTCCATACTCAGACCAATTCAATCTTAAGTGGGCAGGATTCAGTAAAATACTATCATTATAACATAAATAATGACAACTCCAAATTTTTCTCTTTGTAAATATAAATATTTTCATGTATTTCCACTAAAACGAAGTATAATTTTGCAAAAAATGTGAATAACCTGAACAAATATGAACAACATGAAACGTCTTAAGAGAAGTAAGTACAATTTAAACAATATTCTGCCTGTTATTAAATGTTTTATGTATTTGTAGAGCCACTGTGATCTGTAAGTTCTAATGCACATGTGTAAATGATAAACCGAGGCAGAATATTGTTAAAATTACACTTATTTTTTTTCAGTTTGTTCATGTTATTCACATCTTTTGAAAGGATAGTTTGTAGATGTAAACCTTTTCATCATGCAAATTTACTTTTTTCACTCTAAAACACAGAAAAGTTTGGAGTTGACTCTCTCTCGCTCTCTCTCTCTCTCTCTATTTATATATATATATATATATATATATATATATATATATATATATATATATATATATATATATATATACACACACACATACAGGGTGGGGAAGCAAAATTTACAATGAACATTTAGTTGTTTTTTCTCAGCAGGCACTACGTCAGTTGTTTTGAAACCAAACATATATTGATGTCATAATCATACCTAACACTATTATCCATACCTTTTCAGAAACTTTTGCCCATATGAGTAATCAGGAAAGCAAACGTCAAAGAGTGTGTGATTTGCTGAATGCACTCGTCACACCAAAGGAGATTTCAAAAATAGTTGGAGTGTCCATAAAGACTGTTTATAATGGAAAGAAGAGAATGACTATGAGCAAAACTATTACGAGAAAGTCTGGAAGATACTATTAAAGAAGAATGGGAGAAGTTGTCACCCGAATATTGGAGGAACATTTGCGCAAGTTTCAGGAAGCGTGTGAAGGCAGTTATTGAGAAAGAAGGAGGACACATAGAATAAAAACATTTTCTATTATGTCAATTTTCTTGAGGCAAATAAATTCTCATGATTTTCAATAAACTAATTGGTCATACACTGTCTTTCAATCCCTGCCTCAAAATATTGTAAATTTTGCTTCCCCACCCCGTATGTATATATATATATATATATATATATATATATATATATATATATATATATATATATATATATATATATATATATATATATATATATATATGTTATTATTTTACTGGTTCGGCCCACTTCAGATCAAATTTAGAGGAATGTGGAACTGAACTAAAATGAGTTTGACACCCCTGTCTTAAGAGAAGTATGTGGAATTTTAATAATATTCTCCCTGTTATTAAATGTTTTGTGTATTTATAGATCCACTGTGATTTGTAAGTTGTGATTCACATGTATAAATGATAAACTAAGGCGTAATATTGTTAACATTGCACTTATTTTTGTTAAGAATTTTCAGGTTGTTCATATTTGTTCATATTATGTTCGAATACAATTCGTACATGTAAACATTTTCATTACAGAATTTTACTTTTTTTCCACTCAAAAGTTCTTATCCTATTATTTATATTATTTTACTGGTCTGGCCCACCTTAGATCATATCAGGCTGTATGTGGCCCCTGAACTAAAATGAGTTTGACACCCCTGGATTAGTGGATCAACAGTTATTAAACATTTTCAATCAGTAGATGCTTTTGGTTGCTGGTGGGGGTTTTTTTAGGTCTTTGAGTGTTAAACTGTAAAAGAACATCCTTCAACATATTGCTACATGCAGCATAAGCTATATTGTATGCTATATCAAAATGAAAACATCTAATAATACTAAGCCTCTGTATAAAATTTAACTAATTTTTTTTGGTGGGGTTTATATTATGTCAGATGTTTCCCACAGACATATCAGTCGGTTCATTCGTCTTTTGCGTCGTATCCCCTTTAATAACACAATCTGATTAAGACTTATCTGTGATCGTGACGCAGGCCTCCACTTCCACAATCTCATCAATAACCGTCTGATTATTTGTTTGATTTATTGATGGACCCCCATTAGCAGAAACTGAACTTCCTCTCTTCTATTCCAATCATTTCAGACTCAGACCAACAACACCAGTGCAGAACCAGGCTCCACCATCTCCGTCAACTTCACAGTGGCCGCAACCTCCAACGGTGTTGTTAATGAAACAGCCACCGGGACGTTCACGATCCAAGCCAACAACGATCGGAGCTACACGTCCACATCACCAAGCACACTCACCATAGCAAGTGGGGGGAAAGCTGAGGGCACTGTAACCTTAACGGTACCGTCAAGCGCCGCATCCGGGACAGACGTGACGCTTACCATCGAGGCTCAAAACGCAGACGCCACTGACATCAACTATGCCGTCCTCAGGTTTTCTGTGGCAGCCAAGGTAGGAGAGGAAATACTTGGTTCAGTGTGGAATGAAGGAGGCTGTAGGATAAAGTGTTGGGAGTAACCTGTTACAAAAGTAATGCATTAAAGTAACAGATTACTTTTTGATGGAACGCAATAGTGCATGGCAATACTAATCAATTTTCAGTAATATTTTACTCAGTACGTGTTCAATAGGGCTTGGGTTACAACATACTTTTCGCCCATAATTTAATTGCTCAAATGAAAAAAAAAACAACAAAAAAAAAAACAGCAAGATCGCGATACCTTAAGAAATCAAAAATGCAGCAGGAAAGTCCTATTTCCTGTTGGTGTTCAGCCAATGGGTGAAGACGGCAGAAGACAGTACACTGGTGACATCACTAACTCTAACCCTGCTTTCAAGAAGCTAGTTAGCATGACCCCTGTGATCGGCAATGACAAGGTTAGCTAACGTTTCGACGACTAGTTAGAATTCTTTATCAATTGCGAATTTATCTACTAGCATCCCCTGCGTCGCGCCCCCTGTTTGAACATGTAAAATGCTGAAAAAAATGCAAGCGTTCCTGCTGGGATTCAAATATTGTAGACCGAAGTGCTGGGAGGTGGAAAGTTCCCGACATCCAATTAGGTAAAGCGCATTGGAACACCTAACGAAGCCAGGGGCCTGATCGAATTACCCCGACCTCCACACGAACTACAATGTGACATCAACACAACAATGGCGGCGTACAGTGTGCAAGTTCGCAATGAAAAAAAACCTCACAGTGTATAATTAGCTCATCCGTCATTTCGCTTCTTCCATCTCATTTGTGTATATGAGAACCCTTCAGTGTTGACACTCAGAACGCCTCTTCAGTAAGAAAGCAAATAGCATGTTAGATGTGTGGTCCTCCATATTTGTTGTTTATGTTCAACATGGATTGTCCGGAATGCTTTGAGGTGGGATCACAGGTGGGCTATATTCTACCACACAGCCCTTTGGAACACACTTACAGAGCTATCCGTCCACATGTACTTTATGCGTCCTAAGGCTCTTCCATCTGTTGTACTGGGGGGTGTTGGGCTCTACTGCGCATAGGGATAGGAATCAATAAGAATTTAACGATTCCAATTCCATTATCGATTTTGCTTATCGATCCGATTCCTTATCGATTTTCATTGGGTGAGGGAATAAAAGAGTACAAATGAGTGTGTTAGCATTAACCCTTTCATGCATAGTGGTCAGTACAGTGGACAGATATTCTACTGATGTTCTCTTGTATATTCATGGATTTTGTTGTTTTAGTTCCGTATCAGCCAACATGCATCATCCCATACACTGCATTTCACACTATTACTGTAACTTTGCTGTTCTTGATAAACCTGATCTGCACTAACATGTTTGAGTGTAAATCAAATACTTATTGTTATTAGACAGTTTTTATTTTAACACAAATTTTTTTTTTTTTTTTTTTTTTTGCATATTATCTCCATGGAGTAGTGATTAGTATTAGAGTATGTTAAAATGTGAGAAAACATCAGATTAGCACATTAAAAATGTTTTTATTTCATAGATTTCACACAGTTTATTAGTAAATACATGTTTCTTTGCTTCAGAAATTAAACGCATGGTGTCCAGCTGCAACTCCATGAAAAATAGGTTCATAAAAATGTTTTCAATCGCATGTTTTTTTTTTAACCCTTTCATGCACGAATTATGAGAACCTCAGTCAAGATTTTTTTCTTAAGTGTTTTTATTCCTCTATAGGCATGAAAAAAAAAAAACAATGTGATTGAATTTTTTTTTTAATGAACCTATATTTCATGGAATTACAAAAATGTCCGCTCAGCTGGACATCATGCATTTAATTTTAGAAGCAAAGAAACATGTATTTACTGATATACTATGAGGTAAAAACATTTTTAATGCTGCTAATTTGATGTTTTCTCACATTTTAACAATACCTGTATGGAGATAATATGCAACAAAACTGTTAATTACAGTTTAATAACAATTAGCTTTTTCTTTTTTCTTTTTTTTTTACAGTCAAACATGTTACTGCAGATCAGATTTATTTAGAACAGCAAATTTACAGTAATGGTATGAATTACAGTGTATGGGACAATACATTAGTGTCCACTGTGTTGGCTGATGTGGAAATAAAATAACAAAATCCATAAGTATATAAGAGAACTCCTTTGAACTTAGTGATGACCACTATGCATGAAAGGGTTAATGCCTAAAGAGGAATAAAAACACTCTTATTTAAGGCTCTCATAATTCATGCATGAAAGGGTTAACTGTCTTTTATATTTCCATCTCTGCACAGAAAATATAACATATACAGTAGCACAAATTATAATAACAAACAACTCCAGGCCCGGTTCGAGGGGCACCGTACAGTAAAAGTGAAACTTGTAACGCTTTATTAATTCCTCTATGTCTCCTGTTGTTGTGCACCTTATTTCCTTTCCCCTACCTTCAGAAACTTTTATTTGAGGGGGCAGGACATTTGTTGCCCGCATCAGAACCGGGCCCAGATGACGGCCTGGTGTTCACTCAGCCGCTAGATTCACAAGCGCCGCTAAGTAGTGCATCAAACACGTGACATTCCTGTAAATGAGTCACATGTTGTGTGGACAAATGTTTGAACATATTGGAGGGATTTTCCCCTTTTGAAGAAACAGAAGCTTTGACAGTGTTACAAGTGGACCTGGTGTCGTCTTTTTGGAGCGATTCTGCCTCAACGCCATGTCGGCTACGTTCTGACCAAAACAATGCAGCGTGCGTGTGATGTCATCACGCATGAAGGAATCGATAAGCAGAATCGTGAAGGAGGCAGGCAAACGACTCCAAGGAATAGAGCTACTGGGAACCGGTTCTCAAAAAGAACCAGTTCTCGATTCCCATCCCTAACTGCGCATGTGCCATTTATGATGTGAGTCTGTATGTAACTCAAAAGTAATACAGGAGTTATATACAGGGTGGGGAAGCAAAATTTACAATATTTTGAGGCAGGGATTGAAAGACAGTGTATGACCAATTAGTTTATTGAAAGTCATGAGAATTTATTTGCCACAAGAAAACTGACATAATAGAAAATGTTTTTATTCTATGTGTCCTCCTTCTTTCTCAATAACTGCCTTCACACGCTTCCTGAAACTTGCGCAAGTGTTCCTCAAATATTCGGGTGACAACTTCTCCCATTCTTCTTTAATAGTATCTTCCAGACTTTCTCGTAATAGTTTTGCTCATAGTCATTCTCTTCTTTCCATTATAAACAGTCTTTATGGACACTCCAACTATTTTTGAAATCTCCTTTGGTGTGACGAGTGCATTCAGCAAATCACACACTCTTTGACGTTTGCTTTCCTGATTACTCATATGGGCAAAAGTTTCTGAAAAGGTATGGATAATAGTGTTAGGTATGATTATGACATCAATATATGTTTGGTTTCAAAACAATTGATGTAGTGCCTGCTGAGAAAAAAACAACTAAATGTTCATTGTAAATTTTGCTTCCCCACCCTGTAACATATTACAATTCTGAGACAGTAATATTATAAGGTAATGAATTACTTTTAAATAACAGTAACAAATAATCTGTAATATAGTACAGTTTGGAAATAACTTGCACAACACTGAGGATAAATGAGTACTGACCTCTTGTGTGTTCTCGCCTGCAGGTGACCGATACCACCAGTCCAACATGCCAGGTCGTCAGCACAACCAACTGCACCTCATCCTCTTCGGCCTGTTCGTCTTTACAGTGGATGTTTGTGGCTAATATCACAGACGGCGTCAACGGGACCGGTATTGAGAGTGTCAGCATCAACCAAGGGAATGGGACCCTCAACACCAGCACAGCGGTGGGAATGGATGGCATGAACATCACAGTGGTTTCCTACAGCGCCTCCTGCTGCTCACAGAGCGTACGGCTGGCTGCTGTAGACAATGTAGGGAATGTGGGGATATGTGAAGGAAAGGCTGTGACATCCACTGGAGGGCGCACTCTGACCGTTTCACACTGGCTCTGGATCAGCGTTGCGCTTTCTATCATTTGGCGCTGATTTGAATCTGGAGTATTTACCCTGCAAATATTTAACAGTACGACACGAATCAGAATTTTTTTTTTTTTTTGTCCATCAGCATAATTTATATTTCCTGTCACTTATAGGAAATGTTTTTCTTTCCCTGCTCTTTTAGTTAGATGTTGGATTTCACTAACACTAAAGAAATCCTCTGTCTTACAGTCTAATGATAGATTCAGTATTTTCCTGTGTTCTACTCTTTTATTATTCATAACGCTAAAAGGTCACTGTTAGAAATAAATGTTTTAACTAAATGAGGATTTCAGCTTGTTAAATAAAGGATTACATATATACATATATATTCTATGTGTACTTGTTTCATGTGTTTTTTGTTTTTTTTTCTAAGGTCTTGATGTGGTCTGCTTTGGGAATTAAGTATTAAACAAATTATCTGTTCTTAATTTTGTCAAGGAATTATTTTCTAATGAGTGAATTTCCAACTGAATATCAATAAAGTTCACCTGTATTTGTGTTATAAACAGGTTTTTCCATGTTTTTGTGCGTCTTTCGTTATGATGACAGATTTTAACCTTGAGAGATCGTGTCACAGATGAATTTGAGTCATTCAGGTCATGGTGGATCTTAAATTAGACAGAAACTGGGCTTTTTTAAGGACCTGTCATCCAACCTACCAACGGCCAAAATACAAGGGCGAGGGAGTGAAATCAACCCATGTTTCCCCTTATTTTTTTTGGTTTACATTTAAATAAATCAATGACACCATGCCATTATAGAAGCAAATTTCCACCCCCACTCATGAGGGGGTAATGACACATGAGTCCTATGTGCACCCCAAGGAGTTCCAGTAGTTAACAGTCCTCAGGTTAACCCTTTCATGCACAGTGGTCACTACATGGACAGCTATTCTACAGCTTTTCTCTTGTATTTTTATGGATTTTGTTGTTTTAGTTCCATATCAGCCACCATAGTGGACAATTACGCACCATCCCATACGCTGACATTCATACCATTACTGTAACTTTGCTGTTCTAGATAAACCTGATCTGCACTAACATGTTTGAGTGTAAATCAATTGTTATTTGTTAGACAAGAAGGTTTTTTTTGCATGTTATCTCCATGAAGTGAGTAATTACTAGCATTAGAATATGTTAAAATGTGAGAAGACATCAGATTAGCAGCATTAAAAATTTTTTTATTTCATTGTTTTCATATCACTCTCTGATATTGGGTTTTAAACACATGTTTCTTTACTTCAAAAATTAAATGCATGGATATTTTTGTAACTCCATAGAAAAAAAAAACTCGATCGCATTGTGTTTTTCATGGCTAAACACTGAAGAAAAAAATCTTGACTAAGGTTCTCATAATTCGTGCATGAAAGGGTTAACAGGTTTTTTTTTTTTTTTTTTTTGCGCAAGCCTTCGCTTCCCACAATGCACGTCATGACAAAATTCTGAAGATGCCCGAGTTACCTCCCGGCTGGTTTGTAAACTCATGGACTGTTTATGGTGGATGACACTTCGAAATTGAGTAATCCCAGAAAGATTTACAGATTTGTGATACTTAGGCTACGACTGAGGTTTGACAGATTTGATGAAAAATTGGTCACGAAAGTCTCCAGTACCTTTAACTTCTGCTTTCACTGTTGCATCAAACTATCAAAACATATTCCATCTATTCAGCGGTTTTAGTGTCACGAAATACTTAACACTTAATTTTTTTCTGAGATGGATTATTTGTCGAGTCTTTCATTAGTGTGAGATATAAGTCTCAACATTGTGACTATAGTCATGTGTCTTCAGTCCCTACCTTTGCTTACATGAATACTTACCTTTGGAACACATACTTAACGTTACTTAGGCAGGGACAAGATTTTTGTTGAAAAAAGAGAATCAGAACAGAGGGAGGATACAAAATTATTACAGGCGCTTTTAGCAGCCAGCAAGAAATCGATTACAAGAAGGTGGCTAAAGCCAACTCCACCAACATTAGAAGACTGGTACGAGACCGTCTTGCAAATTTTCAAAATGGAAAAATTGACTTACTCTATCAGAATCCAGAGGGATACATTTTACCATATTTGGGACAAATGGATTAAATTTGTATCACTCCTCTAAGAATTTCTTCTTTATAATCTCCCTGTCTTTTTTCTTTGCGAATGTTTTACTTCTGCAGAAATGTGTAATGTTTAAAGACCCCAGAGGTGTTGAAAACTTTTTTTTTAAGTGAGAAGTCATAAAACTGTAAGCATATATCACATTCATATGTTGTTGTTTTTTTTTGTTTTTTTTTTGTTTGACACTGTTGTATGTATAAAATAAGAAAAACAAAAAGGACTCTAACAGATATCATATGTATGAATGTTAATGCAGCGATATCTTACTTTTTCCAATAAAAACTAAAGAAAAAAGAAAAAAAAAGAGAACCATGTGTTAATAGCTAGTAAACTTTTATTTATCTATTTCAGAAAAAGTAAAACAAAAATTGCAACAAAGAACAAAATCAACCTCAAAAGGGCAGTAAAAATATAACAAATACCATAATAGTTACAGTGGAAGAACTCAGAGCGACTTCCAGCAGCCAAACAAGAACGGCACTTTAAGGGCCTGTTTCACAAAGCAGGATTAATGACGGTGAATAAACCAGAACCACATCTTATGTCCAGCACAGATAAGAGATACACTGAGCTGTTTGCTGGTGCAGTTTTCCCCAGCCAACTCAGTGATTCCGATTGGTGAGACAGGTCCCAGTTTTTTTATTCGACGGCACAAAAGCTCGACAGAACGCAAACTGCATCAGGAGGAAGGGGAGGCAAATGAAAAGCTTGGTCCTTTTATCAAAGAAAAGAAAGAAAAAAAAAATGCTAAAATTAATTTCACAATTTAACAGTACGGCAACCACGAAATCAGGAAGTACAGAAGGTTTACTACCACTACTACTACTACAAAAAAAAAAAAAAAAAAATAGAAATAGAAATAGAAATAGAAAAGCAGATCACCTCTCAGTTAACATGGCAAGTAAACGTCAAAACATTAACCCCACTAAAAAGAAAAGAATTAATTTAGTTGTACAGCTATTACAAATAATTTTGCCCTGCAAGGTCATCAAAAGCAACTTGAGTCAAAAGTGCACCACTACGATGAGGACGAGTCTTCATACTCAATTGATAAGAGGTAAACCTAACTGAATTCAGTATCCTCCATAGATGAAATTGACTTCATAGATACAGACACATAGTAAGTTTAAGTCTAATCCTAGATCAAAACATATCTTTTAAGTCATGTCTGTGAAGGTCGCCCTTATCGCACAAACACTAAAGAATATCCTTCTGTGTCACCTCCAAGTCTTTGAGCACATTCATGTCACATCAGCAAATGCAACTCCAAACAGATTAGATGTAAGAAACGTACTACACTGAACAAAAATATAAATGCCCCACTTTTGTTTTTGCTCCCATTTTTCATGAGCTGAACTCAAAGATCTAAAACTTTTTCTGTGTACACACAAGGTTTATTTCTCTCAAATATTGTTCACAAATCTGTCTAAATTTGTGTTAGTGAACACTTCTCCTTTGCTGAGATAATCCATCCACCTCACAGGTGTGGCATATCAAGATGCTGATCAGACAGAATGATTTTTGCACAGGTGTGCCTTAGGCTGGCCACAATAAAAGGCCACTCCAAAATGTGCAGTTTTATCACACAGCACAATACCACAGATGTCACAAGTTTTGAGGGAATATGCAATTGGCATGCTGACTTCAGGAATCTCCACCAGAGCTTTTGCCTGTGAATTGAATGTTCATTTCTCTACCATAAACCATCTCCAAAGGTGTTTCAGAGAATTCATGAAGAAGACGGTGCGAGGAAAATGGTGGTCACACCAAATACTGACTGGTTTTCTGACCCCCCTGCACCAACCAATACAGTAAAAGTGCACATTTTAGAGTGGCCTTTTATTGTGGCCAGCCTAAGTCACACCTGTGCAATAATCCTGCTGTCTAATCAGCATCTTGATATGCCACACCTGTGAGGTGGATTGATTATCTCAGCAAAGGACAAAGGAGAAGTGCTCACTAACACAGATTTAGACAAATTTATGAACAATATTTGAGAGAAATAGGCCTTTTGTGTACATAGTAAAAGTTTTAGATCTTTGAGTTCAGCTCATGAAAAATGGGAGCAAAAACAAAAGTGGTGCGTTTATATTTTTGTTCAGTGTATATTGGTCATTAACAACAGTATTTACAATAATCCAATATGTTACTCTTTTAAACAGAGCAGACCTTAATGTTACACAAATTGATATTTTGCACTATTTTTTAAATTTTTTTTATAGCCCACGGTAGATCGAACATATCCCTGGATCTCTGTGTTCCTGACAAGAGAGATGGTCCATACCAGAGTTGGAAGTATGTGTAATCTATACGTAATAGATCAGTACAGAGGGCCAATAACTGGTATTTATTGTTATCCTCAAAAGGCAAAGACAGAAGCTACAGTTACAGATAAATAGCTACAGTTTGTAATTTTTTTTTAACAAAAGCAAGTGAGAAACTGTACATAATATTAACATTTTTTTTTTTTTTTTTTTTTTATGGCAAGACTCTCATTGAGGACTCTTTCTTCTAAGTCACATTGTTGTATTTAAGGACTCTGGTCCGATAAACCCCAACAGGACTGTGATGTAACACATTCCTTCATTGTCAAATAAGGTGTCAGCAACTGGAAAAGTGCAAAACGCATTTGTTAGGATTGAACAGGGGAACGAAAGTTTACCAAAATATAAGAAATTAGCCCTGTTACTTGAAAAGCCTGATGATGGGAGTTTGATATGATGTTTAGTTCGACTACTGTATGTCGGAGAACTGTGAGGCGGTAGTCCATGTTCTACGACGGCGTATAAGGGCCACACAAGAAAAAAAAAAAAAGCTTGTCACTACGAGAATAAAGTCGTAGTTTTAAAAAAGTTATTTGATAGAATAAAGTCGTTAATTTACAAGAATAAAGTCGTTGATTAATAAGAATAAAGTCATTATTTAAGGAGAATAAAGTTGTACTTTTATGAAATTAAAGTTGTAATATTTTGAAAATTCGACAGAGTTTCCAGTTTTACAGCGAAGGCAACAAGCGAAGCAGCAACTTTCCCTTCTGTTGGACTCAAAAACTCAGAGTAGAATCCCCACGGTTTGTTTAGAAACACCAAACCCTCTGTTTAGTTCTCTGGTGTTTCCACTGATAGTCCTACAGCTGAACACTTCATCAGTTTCTCTTCCACAAAAGAAGCAATTTGCTACAAATCAGTTCGGTTCTTACAGCAAACCCAAATGTGTCCAAACTCCCGTCAAAGTCCTCAGACTAATGTGTTGATGGAGGATAGACTCAGTATTTGGCCTTTGTGTCTAACCCCCAAATGAAAGGAGAACTACAGAAAATGTTCACAGTTCTACATCCATGAGTAGGTACAACTTCTCATTATATTATGACTTTATTCTCGAAATATAATGACTTTATTCTCGTTAAATAATGACTTTATTCTCGTTAAATAATGAGTTTTTTAAAACTACGACTTTATTCTCGTTAAATAATGACTTTATTCTCAAAATATAATGACTTTATTCTCATTAAATAACGACTTTTTTCTTGTTAAATTATGACTTTATTCCTGTTAAATAATGATTTTTTTTAAAAATACGATTTTATTCTTGTTAAATTACGACTTTATTCTCATTAAATAATGATTTTTTTAAAAATACGACTTTATTCTTGTTAAATAACGACTTTATCCTCGTTAAATAATGACTTTATTCTCGTAGTGACAAGCGTTTTTTTTTTTTTATGCGGCTCTAATAAGCTGTCGTAACGTTCATATCTGGTCAAATACAAAAAAAACAAAAACAAAAACAAAGCAGGCAAATAAATGCAATGAAATGTTGTGTTTCTACAGTTGGAAAACAGTAAGAGATTTTGGTTTACATATGTGTAGGTGACAAATACATCTTTGCATGCAGAGGCACTGAGTTGAAAGAGTTTGTAGGCCTATATTCTCTGGGCATGCTTACATTTCACTCAAAATCTGATTTTGTATCATACAAAATGAGTACAGAGCTTCCAAAGTTCGCATTCACTTTTTCATACAGTTGCATCACTAAATATACTGTCCATCCATTTACAGTATATACACATATACTTCATACAATATGTATACATGTTAACATTCCATGCAGCATATAAAAACCCTTTCTTTGAATAATATCACTGGAAAAAGGGGAATTTTCCATCAAAACAACTCGCAGTTTCTACATATTTGCCTCTTCCTTCGGGACTTACGGCAACTAGCGGTACAAGCCTCGCACAAATGTGTCATAATCATCTTCTGCGACCACCGAACTACAGGTGAAATATAACCGATCAGCATCAGCAAAGGAAAAGTTTCAGCGTTTCGGCAAATGCAACACAATTAACAATCGCGAGTCAACTTCATCTCCTCCTTAACTTTCACGAAGCACACATATCAAAATTTAAAGCTCCCCAAAATGGCCTTATTCCTACATATGACGATAAAGTGATTGGCTGATTTGATACAATTTCATCACGTTTACGTCACATGAGATGTCCAGCATTAGTTTCAGGCAACATTTTACATAGGTTTCTAAGTCGTATTGACCTCTCTCGAATCCTAATATTGTTAAACTGTCATGCTAAAACTTCAAATATTAACAGATATCAGCTTTATCTAAAATGTTACCACTAATATGCAAATGTTCCACGGTTTGTGATGTGTAAACATTCCGAGGATTAAGTAGACCGGTGTAGTTACTGTACTGTAATGCCTGTAGAGGTATAAAATGTCTGGTTGGTAATAAGTAGGAGAGAAAGGTACAGTAACATCCCTGCCTTTTCAAAGCGTGAGATGCGTAGAGCGGGGAGACCTGAGGTGTAAACCCTTGAGGATTGTACTTAACTTGCATCTTCTGTGTGTAATTGTAGGTTTGAATGGAAAAGGATGACCGCAAACCCGATCCAAAACGGCTCAGGACACAGTTGCTGGGTGGTTCTGGTATGACGGTACTTGTCTTTCTAATGTGAATTTGAGTCTAACATAAGGTTGTCTTTGCTACTTTAATTGGTATCACTAGTCGCTTTTCCATTGGACATCTGAGCAAAACTTGACCAATATTTACTAAATGTCGAAAAAACAGAAGCGCGTAATGTCGGTTTTTCCAGTAAATCACAAATGCGTTGATTTGTTTATTTATTATCGCGAAATGACACGAGAAGTCACTCCATAAACATGGCGACAAATGTAAATATGGTGTTGATTTACAGCAGGGGTGTCAAACTCTTTTTCTTTCAGGGGCCACATTCAGCCCCATGTGATCTCACGTGAGCCGGACCAGTAAAATAATAACATAATAATCTATAAATAATGACAACTCCAAATTTTTTGTCTGTTTTGGTAAAAAAAAAAAAAACTACAAAATTCTGAAAATACTTACCTTTATACACTATCTAAACAAAAAAAGATGTGAATAATCTGAAAAAACTGAAATTTCTGTAAAAAAATAAGCGCACTTTTAACCTTTTCTACTTCAACTTATCATTTTTACATACGGATCGGATCTACAAAGACACTAAACACTTAGTAACAGGCAGAAAATAGTTCAAATTGTGCTTAATTTTCTTGACACATTTCAGGTTGTTCGTATTTGTTCAGGTTATTCACATTTTATTGTTACAGGATTGTTTGTAAATGTTAATATTTTCATAATTTAATGTTATTTTTTGCACTACAACAAAGACAAATATTTGAAGTTGTCATTATTTATAGGCATAATGTAATATTTTTTTCACATCAAACTGAGAAAAAAATATGGAGTTATTATTTTTTGTAGGTTATTATGCTGTTATTATTTTACTGTAGATCATATTGGTCTGTATGTGGAACCTGAATGAAAATGAGTTCAACAGCCTTGACTGTGGAATTTTTGCACTTTGAAAATTCCTCCCACTGGCCAGATTGGAACCTTTGGCGGGCCACATTTGGCCCCCGGGCCACATGTTTGAGACCCCTGATTTACAGATATATTCATTATTATTATATATATATTACCAGTCTATCTTGTACTAAATTAAAAACTGATTGGGTTTCCTGGTGTGTCCACACATACCGCGACATGTTTCTTCTTCTTCTTCGCTTGTCGTAACGTACGTCAACATCAGGTTTTTTAATTCACCTGACTCTAGTTGCGAAAAAAGGTCTTTCCATTGCAGTTTTGCGTGATATATCATTTGCGCTACGCCCGAAAAACCACCTCTTGCCAGCGCGAAAACTTTTAATGGAAAAATGAGTTTTGTCGAAATTGTCATTTTTCCATTAGGTAAATTTTTATGAGCAAGTTATAATTTGAGGGTCAATGGAAAAGCGACTACTAATTTCAGTCCTATTTAACTGCACACAGCCATTTTACAGACTGAAAAAAAGGACAATATTTATCATTTGCACACATAGTTGAATGAACTAATAAATCTTGACTGGCTCTGTGGTAATAAGGCAACTACTTCAAAGTTCAACAGCTTGTAAGCAACTGTCTACTCTTGATTGACCAAAAAAAAACAAACAAAAAAACCCCTAAGGAAACTGAATATTAATATAGGATAAGTAATCATATTCAAAACATTAGCGATGCTCTTTGACGTGAATAGTCATCGCATGTGGTTGTTACAATATAATACATAAGACTTGCAGGAAGAGGAAGTCGGGTCAAGGTAGCTGAGCCTACAGCTGCCTGGATGGCATAAAGGACAACGGTGAACACCTCTACACTGATTGGTCTGTGTGTCCAACATTATGGCAAATCATTGGCTAGATCAGGGGTGTCAAACTCATTTTAGTTCAGGGGCCACATTCAACTAAATTTGATCTGCAGTGGGCCGAACCAGTAAAATAATAACATAATAATATATAAACAATGTCATCTCCAAACTTTTCCATTATAGGGCGAAAAAAGTACATTTATATTATGTAAAGGTTTACATCTATAAACTATCCTTTCAAAAGATGTGAATAACATGAACAAACTGAAAAAATAAGTGGAATTTTAACAATATTATGCCTCAGTTTATCATTTACACATGTTCATTCTAACTTATAGATCACAGTGGATCTGCAAACACACAAAACATGTAATAACAGGCAGAATATTGTTCAAATCATACTTACTTCTCTTAAGACATTTCAATTTGTTCATATTTGTTCAAGTTATTCACATTTTTTTGCGAAATCATACTTTGTTTTAGTGTAAATACATGAAAATATTTACATTTACATAGAGAAAAATTTGGAGTTGTCATTATTTATACGTTATTATGATAATATTTTACTGGTCTGACCCACTTGAGATTGAATTGGTTTGAATGTGGAACCTGAACTAAAAGGATTGTTAATATCTTAATGTAATTTTTGCATTTCCCTGGACCCTTTGGCAGGTTGGATTTGGCCCCCGGGCCGCATGTTTGACACCTGTGGGCTAGATCATGAAAGCTGGGCACTGATGTTCGGAGGCTAGTCTCATCGGGCTACTAAGAAAAAGGGGATGGGGCAATACTTATGCTAAGACGATATCCCAAAGTCCCTTAACTATCTACTCTCCCATCTCTTCAATATCCAAGGTGGAAGATGGCGATGCGTCTGATTGGAGGTGGTTTGAAACTGACACGGGGGACTCTGGGACGGGTTCGGGTAAGGTCAAAGTTTCTGGAGCGGACTTTTTGCGTGGTCGGTCCTTGGGAACGGAGAGGGATTCGGGCGCATCTGTGCACATGGGGGTGGAGGGGGCGCTGGCGGGGCCGGTCAGGGCGAAGGATGACAGGGGTGTTGCGTTAACGGAGATCGAAGGTGGAAACATCCCGATCTTCTGGTTGGTGGCCTCCTGGATGGTGCGCTCAAACTCTCTCACCTCATCCATTGTCATGTCTGGATTGAAGAGGAAGAACGCACATTTTAGATCAGTTTATGGTTCCTAGGTCCACTATAGGGACAAAAGTATTGGGGACATGTTGAATTCAGGTGTTTCATCGCTAACAAACATCATATCAATATCATATGATTCTGTGTCGTCATAAAAATGGGAATAAACATTTTGACTTCATCGTACACTTACAAAATTATTCAAAAGTAAAAGAAAAATGAGTTTATTTTTTACTTGATTTTACAGAACTTTGATTTTTTTTTTTTTTTAAATCAGTGTAAATTTTTTAAATGTTCTACATCCAGATTTCTGAAATATTTGTCACAGTCTAAACTATAAGTAATCATAATAACCCATAAAGACCTGCTGTTACTTTTGTGGCAGTTCTAAAATATTTTTTTCTCTATAATGAATTTTTCTTAAGTGATTTATCACAATTTATTATGACATAATCCCCTGTACTTTGTGTTTTTTCAGTGAACATCAACTATTTTCCTATAATTAATTCACTGATCATGTAAATCAGAGGTGTCAAACTCATTTTAGTTCAGGGACCACATTAAGCTAAATTTGATCTGAAGTGGACCGAACCAGTAAAATAAAAATATAATAATATACAAATAATGTCAACTCCAAACTTTTCTCTGTTTTAGAGCGAAAAAAGTAAATTTACATTATGTAAAGGTTTACATCTACAAACTATCCTTTCAAAAGATGTGAATAACATGAACAAACTGAAAAAATAAGTGGAATTTTAACAATATTATGCTTCAGTTGATCATTTACACATGTACTTTATAACTTACAGATCACAGTGGATCTACAAATACACAAAACATTTAGTAACAGGTGGAATATTGTTTAAATCGTACTTACTTCTCTTAAGACATTTCAATTTGTTCATATTTGTTCAGGTTATTCACATTTTTTTGCAACATTATACTTTGTTTTAGTGTAAATACATGAAAATATTTACATTTACAAACAGAAACATTTGGAGTTGTCATTATTTATATGTTATTATAGTATTTTACTAAATCCCACCCACTTCAGATTGAATTGTTCTGAATGTGGAACCTGAACTAAAAGGATTAATATCTTAGTGTAATTTTTGCATTTCACAAATTCATCGCAAGGGCCGGACTGGACCGTTTGGCGGGCCGGATTTGGCCCCAGGGCCGCATGTTTGACACCTGTGATGTAGATGTTCATAAAAGCATTAACATTAAAGTTGAATGTTAGTAAATTAAAAAAGAGAAAACTGGAGAAAAAGTGACTTTTTCAGGAAAATCTATCATTAACTGAACATAAATCAAGTGTGTCCATCCACTGTCATTGATCCAACTCCGTAAGTTTTACTGGTGAATCAATGTTGTAGTAGATGACTATGTTTCTATGGTAACTATGGAGCTGATGAAAGTCCAAATGGGTCATATCTGATGACCATGATTAGTATTTTACACCAACTGTGGATCAACAGGTTTTAAACATTTTAGATCGTATTTGTGGGTTAAACCAAAAAAAAAAAAAAACATAACGGTCTGGTTTCTCCAACTCTCACTCAGGAAGACACATCAGCCTCTGAAAGAAATACTGTTCATGACATTTATCATGATAATTATTAACCTGTTTAACCCTGACCATATTTTCAGGGGAAAAATGCCTAAAAAGACATACCCAAAGTAAATGAAGAATTACTTCACAATAATAAGGTTCATATGGATGTTCTTGGTGTCTATGGACATTTAGAGACCTCACAGAATCTATTCCCATTGTCTAAAATATTCTATCTATTATTATGCCTGAGTAAACTGTAACAAACTAAAAGAGAAATTAGAATTTTTTATCCTCGCTTTTTTTTTTTTCGGCTGGATTGACGATGATATGCATAAATTAATAGTTTGTGTTGGAGATTTTTAATAGCGTATATTTCACCCCACAAAGATTAAAAATCATGTTTGAACATTAAAGTTTGCACTAAAATACACTTTTGATGTACTTTTATTAACATTAGAGTCTAAACTTTGAGCAAAAGTTGAAAAAAAAACATTCATTGTCCTGATTTATTATATTTTTATAGTAGATGAATATTAATATAATTTTTTCAGCCCACGGGCAGGATGATAGGGCTAAAGGGGTTAATAACAACTGACAGGAACATTATGAATATGATAATATTTCATGTGCCCCAATATTTTTGTCCGTATAATGTACCTCATAAAGCCAGAAAACAACTCACTCCAAGTAAAAATCCATCAGTTTGGATGATGAAATTCCTCACATACTTAAAACAGTTAACGTGTGAACAGATTCAAAGTAAAAATGTGTGACTGTGTGGACAAAGGTGACCGCTTCAGAAGCAAGTCGTCATACGTTCATATATGAGACAGAGGAGACGCAAATGGAGTAAAGAAATGAAAGGACACATACGCTTGCTTTGTCATGGATCTCTATGTCATCCAGTGAAGATGAGTTTGTTGTGGAATGCTCTTGCTGCTCATGGCAAACTTTAATGTTGGTTTTCTCATGCATTTGTCTCTCGTAATCCCGCACGTCATCCAAAGTCATATCTGGAAGAAGGGGTAGGTATGGAACGAGGGTCGAAATGTTGGTAACGTCCCTGTAACAGCACTCCGGTTAAGGGAGAGGTAGGGGAGGAGGGGGTTAGGTGTTAAAGGTGCATTCCGTGAGTGAGTAGAGCTGGCTAGCGAGCTAAAGGTTTTTAATATTAAAGCGTTAAAAGGCCAATTGCTAGAGCCCCAAAATCCAGAGACAGGTCTGAGCCACACCAGGAAGAAGGAAACAAAAAGGATAAGGTGAAGCACACTTCAAGAATGAGGAAAAAACGTGAACAATCCAGACCCAAATATGAGGTTGGATCATCTGAAGCACCACAAAGCAACACTGAGACGAGTTCCCTCCATGCCCAGGCAACACCATCCCCTCTTTGGGAGTATTTTCAGTTTGTAGGAAGTCGTTGTATAGAGGTTAGTGGTTATTGAAGCGATTGGAATCGAGGAGAAGAGAAAAGAAGGAAGAAGAGAGAATTCGCCGTTATCTTTGTGTGCTCCAGTGATGGAAAAAACCCAAACACTGAGTTAGTAGAGGAGTTGCAGCTATTTATGACCTGCTTCTTGTGTAACGAGACTCTCGGAGAAACATGCTGCGGCAGCTTTCATGTTTCAGTAAATGCATCATTCTTCACTGATGTAAACTTCCAATTATTCCCTCCTGTAACAATGCACCTAATTACAGTATGTGGCAGGATTTACTGGAATACCCATGACACGGATAATCATGAACACAGTAAAATCTGCTGATGTTTGGTATTAATGTTAAAAATAATGCCGAACGGTGTCAAAATAACAAAATAAATCTGTTTTCGGGCACTAATGCTATAATTTGAATATTATATTAAATGTATTTTCTGAACATGAAACAGTGTTTTAGGTGTTGTTTTTCGTGCAGGTTTCATTTAAAACAAACACTGATCGTGTCTGGAAAATCAAGCACAGTGTTTGTCGTTATTAGTGATTCTTAAGGGATTCATGCTGAAGGAGGAAGAGTAGGGTTGGCAGTGACAGTTTGATGCAGTGGTGCAGATGGAGTGATCGTTCATGCACAATAAATGGCCAAAAAACAGCATTAAACAGTATTTCATATCATCACATCAACTTTACCAATAACATTTAGAATTTCATAAAGTTTTAAAGAAATCACTCATAATATAATACTGCAGAAATAAGTTCATGACATATTACTGCAATAAGAAATGGAGTGTATTGATTTGTAACACATATGCACAACCTGGACAAAAAACAGAAGTCCTCATCTCACTGGGTAATTACTGCGCTGATTAAATATGTTTCAACAAGTGTCTTTAGTAGCTTCTCATTTCTTAAACATCAGATTACTACAGAGCATAATGATCAGATAATGCCAGGATTAATCAGGCTCAAATTGTTAAAGAGTGGTTCAGAGAGCATGAGACGCCATTTTCACAGAGTCCAGGCCTGAAAACTATTGCGAGTCTTTGGGATGTGATGGAGAAATGGTCCGACTCTTCATCATCAATACTAGATCTTGGCCAAAAATGAATGAAACTATGAATGGAAATAATAAATATAACTGTATTTGTAATCAAAGCTAAAGGTAATCCATTGAAATATTGTGTGTTAGACTTATCTTTGGCCAGGCTGTGTACATAAATATGGGTCCGATCAAGCGGTAAGACGTGGACACATTTCATGTTCTACAGTCTCTGTCGTGTAAGCAGAATAACTTATATGCATGTACTGTCACGGAAAAAATTACACTGGTCTGCAATTTTTAGAAATGATTTGCTTCAGAGATTAAATGTGCTAAATGTTACGTATTTTAATAAGATTAATTGGAAAATAAATGACAAAAGTGCCGGTTTGCTGATGTTTTATATGTATATGGTTTAAGTGTTATTACACATATATACTGGTTTATGTACATTTATATAATAGTTTTATAAATCTTCCACTAAATAGAACCTGTAAAGTGAATGTATTCTAATATGCAGACAGTGTTTTGAAGTAGATCTTGTAGCTCTGAGACAAATATTCCTTTTGAGTCAAACCCATTCTCTCATTAATTCTTGAATTTCACATTTTGACCCAAGGCTGTATCTTGGAAAGTTCAGCCAACCAGCATTTTTTACTTAATTTTTCTTTATCAGTGACTCTCATGTGGTAAAATTTCATTACTTTTATTATGGAAGCATTTTCCTCGCAGACCAGTGTTATTAGACCATCAAAAGTCATCAAAAACAATGATTATGCAATTAAGTACCTTGCAAGTTGTAAATACTTGTTAAAAGCAAGTTGCTGTTCTGTGTTCTGTAGTTCTATGACTCATGTTCTGCCTATAGAGGAGAGTATTTGAGTTAACAGGGTGGATGGAATATTTCAGTTTGGCACCATGACTGAACGGTCTGTGCTGCTGTCATACAGTCTATGTGGTTTTTCACACATTGTTATGACCCTGGGTCATAATTTGCCTATTTATGTGTATAATACAGGGTGGGGAAGCAAAATTTACAATATTTTGAGGCAGGGATTGAAAGACAGTGTATGACCAATTAGTTTATTGAAAGTCATGAGAATTTTTTTGCCACAAGAAAATTGACATAATAGAAAATGTTTTTATTCTATGTGTCCTCCTTCTTTCTCAATAACTGCCTTCACACGCTTCCTGAAACTTGCGCAAGTGTTCCTCAAATATTCGGGTGACAACTTCTCCCATTCTTCTTTAATAGTATCTTCCAGACTTTCTCATAATAGTTTTGCTCATAGTCATTCTCTTCTTTCCATTATAAACAGTCTTTATGGACACTCCAACTATTTTTGAAATCTCCTTTGGTGTGACGAGTGCATTCAGCAAATCACACACTCTTTGACGTTTGCTTTCCTGATTACTCATATGGGCAAAAGTTTCTGAAAAGGTATGGATAATAGTGTTAGGTATGATTATGACATCAATATATGTTTGGTTTCAAAACAATTGACGTAGTGCCTGCTGAGAAAAAACAACTGAATGTTCATTGTAAATTTTGCTTCCCCACCCTGTATGTATATGTTTGCTGTATAGAGGGTATGCACATACGTCACTTCCCCCCTGGGCCACGCCCCTCTATGTCAGACTGAGTGGCAAAAACAAACCAGCTCTATATGGCGGAGCATAGCAGTAACTACAGCTAGACCGGGAAAAATGTGGAATATAACATGAAATTAAAGACAATTGGACTGGACACGGATCCATACAAGCTATCAAACAACAAGTGGTCTACGAACATTGATATGTGGCTGGAAATCACCTATTTTAAAAACAACAAACCAGATATAATCACAATGTTTTATATAATGTATTCAATACTAACACAGTGTTATTTACAACCTGTGGTGGTCCATACTGATATAGGTAAATTACAAATAAAGGGTAATTTCTCGGTAACAGTTCACAGATATATTTTAAATGTGACCAGTGTATGAATTTACAAACTTCATCATTCAGAATTTTAATTTCTCAAAGTTACAGACAGTCTTTTCGTGTCTTTTTGTTCATTTAATGCAGCTTAGCAGAAGGTTCGGAACTTCTCCTGTACTCTGTAAGTGGTATTTTAAAAAGGATAACAGTCCCATAAAATACAGATCTTTAGTTAAAAAAAATGAGCCCACTTGATAAATGATGTGTGCAAATGTACTTTTTCATGTTGATGTTCACTTTCGCTTGATCGGATCCATATATAAGTAAAAGGATAAATTTGGAGAATCAAAATGAGCTGGAATGTAGATAGCAGAGCTGTAATAGACCTACCAATCCATTCATCCACCCAGGCAAAGGCCTGCCTGTGTCCCAGCAGCAGCACATCCCGAATCACCTGTAACACAACAAAATGACCAACAAGATCTAGTACTGATGTCAAATCTGAGAATCGTATTGCAGTTTTTGTAGACGTACAGTATGAACGATTTAATGATTCAATCATTTAACTTACTACAACAGAATAACCCCCTGTCTACCAGCGTACAATTGTATCACTGAGAATATTCAAATCCAGGTCACCTGTGAAATAATAACCTATTATAATCTGTCTTTTCCACGCTGACATGTTCATTTATCAAACATAATGTACAAATGTCACTACTAATACCAGGGTCTATTTTATTTAAGTGTTCCAGTAAGCAGTGACAGCAGAACAAGGATTTTACAAATGAAGCAGTGTTGTTAAATTCAGTCACAATTTACCTACATTAAAAGGGCTCATAATTTGCTTTTTTTTAAATGGAATTATGCATTTTAAGACATTTCCCTGTGGTCTACCTAAACTGTAAATGCTCTGCTTGGGTCTGATTCTTCATTAATTCAACTCCACAGGTCCATCTTCAACCTTATTTCTGAGTAATGACACCAGAAATGTTGTTTTGAGCACTGGCCCTTTAAATGTAAATGAGCCACTTCACGCCCCACCCCCTCCAGGTTGTTTCTGTGCTGCTCTGTCCTGTTCAGTTACTTGTGTTCGTTAATACAACCAACAACTGAACATTTTAGGTAATCGGCTCGAAGTTTGGACATATTTTCAGTATGGACTACTATCGCTGCTGCTGACAAACAATTGTGGCGTACTCGAAGAAATGTTTGTCTGAAGCCTTGACCTTATATGTGCAAATGTCATGACGTAATTACTTACAGACGCAACAAATTAAGCAGGAAATAAAACAGGTTGTAGAAATCCACTCGAATTTTGCCGGAATGAATATAAAGATAGCTTTGCAGCACCTGGAGGGTTCAAATTCAAACTTTATTAACTATTAGGGTCTAAATACACAAATAAATGAACCAAAGGCTAATACAAGTGGATTTAGCGAAATATGACCCCTTTAAACAAAACTGCAACATCAAAAATTAAAAAGGAATTTGTCTGTTAAACCGAGTTAAGCTCTCACCTTGTGCACAAACTGTTCGACCCGTGTCTGCAGACCCCACACCTCAAACTTAACAGTGACCAGTTTGTACGAGCACATGATGGGGTCCTGAGTGTCCCTCCACCCTTCCTGCAGGATCCCTCGAGACGTCTTCTCCGACTTGAAATATCGCAAATCCTGCACACACAAATTTATTACAATAATTAATCTAAACCTCCAGGCGTCAGCGTATCTGACTCCCAGTGGAGACAGACATGACGTGGTATAGAGCCTGGAATTAGAAGTACACACTGGTATTAAAGAACATTTGTCTCAACACCGCTGGCTCTTTGTTGAATCTTTAGGTTCATTAGAGTGACGGCGGTCTGTTATCGAGTAGCTTTGAAGACAATTACCAGCTTCCCCACTTTCATGTTAAAGGCTTTCTGACTTTAAATCAGTGGTTCCCAACCTTTTTTGGTTCGTGACCTCATTTTAACATCACAAATTTCTGGCGACCCCAGACATTCAAAATGGAGACTTTTTTTTTTTTGCTACAATAAATTTGCTTTTGATCATGTAATAGTTTGTTATACTATGTTGCAAATAAACACTAATTTTAGACAACATTTAGTCTATATAATGTATATTATTATGGATAATAATATAATGTATATTATTATTACCAGAAATTTCAGGCGACCCTATTTGAATTCCAGGCGACCCCACGTAGGGTCCCGACCCCAAGGTTGAAAAACACTGCTTTAAGTCCTGGAGGTGATGGGAGGAGCATACAAAGCAGCAAGTGCAGCTGCTAGACAAGAGGGAACATGTCTCTAATTTTGGATTAGACGACAAAGTCAATCAGTATGACAATCCATGATAACAAAAAAAGAAAAATTTTATTCATTCATTCATTCATTCATTCATTTGTTCATTCAATTTATTCACATATATATTAAAAGATCCAAGTATGAGAACGTCACATTTTGCATTTACATTATGTGAAATGGGATACCCTGGGAAGCTGAAGAACTTTTGAGAAGGGCCCAGACACAAAGAATAAATACCACATGTAACAATAATGCAACACATTTTACAGTAAGACAAACCCAAAAATAACCCCCCCCCCCCCTTTTCAAGCATCCACAGTCTCTCACAGTACAGGTTTACATGATAAGCACTAGGGATGTAACGATATGAAAATTTCATATCACAGTTATTGTGACCAAAATTATCACGGTTATCATTATAAGCTCAGTATTATTGAAATTGTGCTCAAAATGTTCAAAAAGTTCTAATACACAAACTGAAACAATTTAACCAAGTTGCATTAAAAAAACAAACAAACAAAAAAAAAAATGAAATAATAGGCACAATGTACTTTCTGTTGGCAGAAACATTAAAGTATTAACCATTAGTGGTCTGAGCCTATTTTGGCTGTTTTTCAGTCCTTTTGATTTTGCCTTTATATACTATATAAACAAATCTTTACTATACCCATGTTTGGTATCTTTTTTTTCAGCACAACTTCATCTATATCATCTGCCTATTATTTTTTGCACATTAACCTACTATAAAAATACAAAAGGCCAGAAAACACAAAAAAAAAATATAAAATCCAATTTGAAAAATGTATATAATTTATTGCATAAATAACACAAAGATGCTTAACGAACCTTTTCAAAGACTTTAAAAGTGAATATTGGTTCCAAATATTAGGTATATAAAATATAAATTGTAATAAATAAAAACTATACTCAAATATTTGACATAAAAGCAGATCTTTACATAGGGTTTTTTCCCCTAAAAGTGTGGTAATCAAACACGGTTATCATGATAATTAGAATTTAAACGGTAATACTAGCCGTCTGGAATTTTACTGCGGTTTGATCCACGGTCTCACTCACACACACTCACATACACAAAATAAAATAATGTTAATGTTAATAATAATGTTAATTCCCCTAACCTAAAATGTTTATTATGAGGATAGAACACTCCAATAGAAATGAGTAAAACACATAATATACTCGTTAATATCACACTGTTCTACCTCAGTACCAGCGGTGTTAAGCTACCAGACATTAGTGTTATTATCATCACATTCATACACATGCATACCTACACAAACTCACCTCAGACTCTTTATAGTAGCGCTCGGGGATCTCATCGTAGGCGATGTCAACGAAACAAACCTCCCTCTCCTGCTCCTTCAGCTCCGTGTCGAAGATCTGAAAACAGAACGCTTCAGTTTGCCAGTGTCACCACAGCCTCCGCCTGCCAATCAGACTAGTCTCTTCGCATAAAAATATAACTAACACCTCGGAAAAGGTTTTGTATCTCACCAGATATGCCCAGACATGTGGCTGACAAACCTGCTGCCTTGCTTACTGCTGTGATTAAAAATGTGGATATTACTCTCAGAACCAACAATGTGTATATCAAGGCCCCCCTCAATATTTAGTCACTGACACACATATTGTCGTTGGTTATATGACCATTAGGGGGTGCTCTACAGCTGTATCTTCAATCTGTTCCTGCCAAATGAGTCGGCGCTGATTGCAATTAAATGTTGACACAGTTAACCGACCGTACAACCTCCTCAATTCTACTGCTTTTTGCCCAATTTCTTTTTTTTTTTTTTTTTTTTTATGTAAATGGTCAGGTGTTTTGTTAAATCCCCCGTGAAGAGGTCTGGAACTTTGAGCACAGATAGAGCTAAAAATTGCATCACACACACATATATATGTAAATAATCTAAGCATGCTGAAAACATAAACAGCCTCAAGAAAAATAAATAAATAAATAAATCAGTGTATGTGCATTAGTGTGTTGTCAGAGCCCCAAAGGGTCATAGGCTTTATTTAAGCGATTATTTTTAATCCAACCAAAGGCACTCTTCTAGAAGATGAAAATGAAAATGACCAATTAAGCCAAAAATAAAGACTTAACATTCAGCTTCTATTTTTTTTTTTTTTTAGACAGACAGACAGACAGACAGACAGACAGACAGACAGACAGACAGACAGACAGACAGACAGACAGACAGACAGACAGACAGATAGATAGATAGATAGATAGATAGATAGATAGATAGATAGATAGATAGATAGATAGATAGATAGATAGATAGATAGATAGATAGATAGATAGATAGATAGATAGATAGATAGATAGATAGATAGATAGATAGATAGATAGATAGATAGATAGATACTTTATTGATCCCCAGGGGGAACATCAGATTTTTTAATCTGATGTTCACAAATTAAAGCCTAGTCTGAGTAAACAACTGAGTAACATAAATGTATTTAAAAGGATGAAAATGAAAAGCAGCCTTAAAATGTGTTTAGTATTTTATAACAGATATTCATACAGCATTTCTGACATGTTTAGCATGCGTTTTCACATCCCCAGCTGGCAGGTGATATGATATCGGAAACATTTTCAAGACATGTTTGCACCATATGGCATTTAACATTCAGTCAACCATAGGGTCATTCACACCTTTTCCATATTCAGGATTTCTCTCCAAATGCATACAATCCAACACTGTTATCTGCTGTAGCCACTGTAACCCTACACCACTCATACATAGTGGTAGTGCACATACTCCTACTGCTGAATCTGCATTGTCATGTCTGATGGATCTGAGTGTGTTCAGTGTGGGGAATACTATCGTTTTCTGGCCTGTATCTTGTCTTGAGTAGTTGTGGAGGCTTAAATGTACTTCGTTTTAACTAAGACGTTCACGCCCTAACCCAGTGGTTCCCAGCCTTTTTTACCTTGTGACCCCATTTTAACATCACAAATTTTTGGTGACCCGAGACATTTTGTTTTACCAAAATTAATTTGTTTTTGATCATGTAATAGTTTGCTATACTATGTTGCAAATAAACGTTAATTTTAGATGACATTTAGTCTATATAATGTATATTATTATAGACGGAGGCAGAAAATCCAGGTGTAGATTACTGCACAAAATGAGAATTTTATTTCTCTTGGTCAGGATATGTACAGTCAGTCCAGCTTGGATTTACAAGGCTGACAATTAATACTGAATAAACAAGAACTCAAACTATGAATTATGAAAGAGCTGCAGCATCTGAAACTGACCACAATGAACATTTGAAAGATAAACAGTACCACAGTGCTTCAGTTTCAGCTTCACAGTTTGTCATGTCTGTTATGGATTGGGATTGTCTCTGTCAACTCATCATATGTTTTTATTAGTAAGTTTTTTTTGTATTATTTTTAATCAATTAATAGAAATTTCAGGCAACCCCATTTGAATTCCAGCCGACCCCACGGTTGAAAAACACTGCTCTAACCTTATGATTATTTTCTGCAATGTAAATTAATCCCTCAGCAGGCAAGAGACGCTTTACAGGAGCTGATTTCTGAAATTAGTTTAAGTAATAAAGTGACACTACAGGGTGTCATTGTCATCACTGTTGTAGTCTTTCCTTTCCGATTTCAGCATTTTACATAAACATCTAATTCAATTCAGCCTCCGCTACAAGCTCTCCTACCTCTATGTTTTTGGATCTAAATTCCTCTTTTCCTCTCTCCTCCCCATTGTTGCCTCCTCCTCTTCCTCCTCCTCATCATCATCATCATCATCTCAATGGGTACATTCTGTCATTTACAGTGTGGAAGAGAAATGCTGGCACAATAAGGGTGATATGTCAGCATGCATGAGAGCAGTCGGCCGAACAGAATGGAGACCTGGGGGGGGTGTGAGGGTAAAAAGTGAAGAGAAGTGGAGGAGGTGAACAGAGGAAAAGAGATGGAGGTGAGGGGAATACAGAAGCCAGCTTGAGGAGGGATAGAGATTAGAGAAGTGAGCGCAAAAAAACTGTGAAAACTGTAGAAATGTATGCAGAGACTCATACTGATAATAAATAAGGAGAGAGGAAGAGGAAGAAAGGATGATGATGATGATGATAATGCGGGGAAGATGAATAAATAAAATGAGAGGATGTGATGAGACATCTGCAATGTATGAACATACTTATTTAGCTGCAACATACAAATAATGACTAAAAAGTCTGTTTATTGAGCATTTTTAAGTGGATTACAGTGACTTTCCTACTTTTTTTCCCCCATTGTGAACAAAAGCAGAAAGCAAACAAAAGGCTTGTAGGAGTTTTCTCTAATCCTCTGCAACAACAGCCTCAAACTATTTGAAGCGCTATCATTTGCGAGGACCTCCAGATGTTGTCACACTGGATCTCAGAGCCCTGTAGAGCAGGGGTCTCAAACTCATTTTCTTTAAGGGGCCACATTCAGCTCGATTTGATAAAACAAAATGTAGTGAAATAATAATAAAGAAATAATAGTAAAATACAGTAAAATAATAGCATAATAACCCTATAAATAATGACAATTCCAAATTTTTGTCATTGTTTTAGTGCAAAAAACCCCATTAAATTATGAAAATACTTACTTTTATTAACTATTCAAACAAAAAAAGATGTGAATAACCTGAAAAAAAACTGAAATTTCTTAAGAAAAATAAGTGCTATTTTAACAATATCATTCCTCAACTTATTATTTATACATCTGCATTATGGAACCGAACTACAAAGACACTAAACACTTTGTAACAGGCAGAAAATTGTTAAAATTATACTTAATTTTCTTTAGACATTTCAGGTTATTCATATGTTATTGTTACAGGATAGTCTGTAAATGTACATATTTTCATAATTTAATGTTATTTTTTGCATGACAACAAAGACAAATACTTGAAGTTGTCATCAGTTATAGACATAATGTAATATTTTATTCACATCCAAGTGAGAAGAAAATATGGAGTCATTATTTCTTGTAGGTTATTATGCTGTTATTATTTTACTGTAGTTCATATTGGTCTGTATATGGAACCTGAACTAAAACGACTTTGACAGCCTTGACTGTGGAATTTTTGCACTTTGAAAATTCTTCCCACGGGCCAGATTGGAACCTTTGGCGTGCCGCATTTGGCCCCCGGGTCGCATGTTTGAGACCCCTGCTGTAGAGTGTCCTGGTGTTCAGCTAACCAAAGACAAATCTATGCAAATGCCCTGCAGTGTTGCAATACAATGGGTGTTTTCAGGATGAAATAAAAAGTAAAATATTGTAAAAATGAAAGAGATGAAACCGTTTTTTTGTGTTCTTATTCTGCCGCTGTGTAATTCATGAGTCTGTGGAGAGATTACAGCGCCTCAGGATAAACAGTATGTTAATGCTCTGTGTGAAATCGGATAGTATTATGGAATTCTGCATGTCATTTGCTGCTACCACACCCTCACAGTGGATGAAGTCCACACAAACCCACTCATTTCCATCACTACACTGTCTGCACATCACTCGTTTGCCGTCGTCACTCTCCCGATTCCTTTCCTTTTCCTTTCCTTGTCTCCTCTATCCACTCTTCTCATCAAGTATTTGTACTTTGTGCATTTAAAAGCAACACACGGATTAAAAACACACTGAGCAGACACACTGATGTTACATAACGTTTTTGAAAATAAAGCAGCACACCACTGCTTTATTATTTCACAGCATGAAAAATACAAAGCCTCACCTTTTGCTGTGAAAATGTTTCACTAAGTAGTGCAGCTGAATCACCTACACCATATGTCTGTGTGTAGACAATGAAGTTTTTTTTTTGGTTTTTTTTTTACACGTCTAAACAGTGCTATACACCTGAAAATAAACATAAATTCATAACGCAACTGTGATTTGTCAAAGTTATTTGCTGCAGGCCGTGTCTGTTCTTGGAATTTAATAAAAGAAAAAATATGTGATCCGTCGCCTTGTCTTGTCAAACAAAACAAGCATCAGTCTAAAACATCACCTCAATGCAAAGTGACAGCCTGTTCATTTCTATCTCGCTCTCTGCTTTATCGTTGCATGTAAAAATAAGACACATCAGCAGGACACATGAGCTGCACAACGGAGCCGTCTCTCCCTTATACTGGCACATCATTGACAATCTAATGAGAAATATAAAGATACTATAAAATTCATCTGCTGGCTTCCTTCCATGATATATTTTATTTATATATTGCGCCCAATCCCACTATTCTTCTTGCTCACTGTCCAGGCAATGGCAGCCTTTCATTTGATGACTAATGCCGCTATAAACTGTAGAGCAGAACAAAATATAGAGTAAATGAAAATGGGCAGGCCAACAGCCCAAATGAAATTAGCTGTCCAACTATCGGAGCAGTTTTTGGCAGGCTCTCAGGGCTCATGTATAGTTGGCATTACAAGGGGAGTTGTTAAGGAAGGTTTATGTGGTGCCAGATCTTTCTCCATGGTTTTACTCACACAGCCTTTGCTTATGTTTTGTTTTCTACCATATGTCCTTTGTGGGTCGTTCTGTGCTAAAACAACCAGATGTAATGTACAGTTTTTGTATCCGAGCATAAAAGAGAGACAGCAGGGTTGAGTCTGGAAGTAAACATCCACCGACCTTCAGTGCACACAAGGTGGGTTAGAAGTGCATTCTTTGCACAGAGTCAAACATTAATAAACACATTCACATCAATATTCAAAGCGTCTGTCACATGCAGAATACATACATTGTCGTTGCATCCTTTGTTGTCTTCGTATTTCGTCTCTATGTGAATGGAGAACTTGGGCAGGAATGAACACTGAAAAGAAATACAAAAAAAGAACCAGGTGCAAAAAAATAAAACAACCAGAGTCGAGTGAAGGTTTTCTCACCTCATTGTCCAAAATGAAAAGGCAAAAATTTGACATATTGCAAGGTTTTATCACTTTCATAAAACCTACTGTTAGTGTTGAGACATAGAGTCATACAAATAGACTACAACAATATCATGCATTCTGTCGCTGTCACAACATCATCCTTTGTCCCCTCGCCCTGAAGTCAAGTCAAGATTTCTCAGTTCAATTCAGTGAGCTTTACTGAGCATAAAGGATAATATAAATGAATAATGAGGAAAATAGTCAACATCGCCCTGCTATTAAATAGGAATAAATCGTTTATTTTCTGCCCAGATTCAAAGCTACACAAAGAAATAATCACAAGGCAACAAGTCACAGCGTCAAACAAATCATATCTGCTATTCTCCATAAAATGGGGGTGGGTGGGACATAAGGGTTGTTTATTTTACTGACTTTTGCTTAGTTTTTTACTATGTACACCGTCATTATATCACCTACTGCACACTTGTTACTTTATTTACTATTATTATTACTATTTATGTCATTCAGTCACTTTGAAAAAGTAGTCACTTTAACAACTTTGTTTTATATTTGATATTTTTTTTAATCTTCTCTTTATATTTGTATTGTATTTGATGTTTATCATCCTGTGCTGCTGTACATTTCCATCAATAAAGTATATCTTATCTTGTTACATGGTAATTAAAATTTTTACTTCTAAGAATTTCCATTGGTTATTATATGGTTATTACTTTGGTAATTACATGCTGTTATTACATTAGGATTATTATATTATTATTCCGTTATTTCTATGCTATTACTGAGCTGTAAAGTAGAGTGCTTCCTATTGGAATAAAAGAATTAAAGAGTTTAAAGAACAAGAGAAAAAAAATTCTCTGTCGGGATTCGTCACATTCATCAAGGTTAATGCATTCCTCATGCATTTTCACATTGTGCAACTACAGTATGTATGTTTTGTATGCTTGTCCTAATAGGAACATTTGCTTTTCATTTATTATGTATCTTGAAATTTCACATCAGAAAAAATGTTTATGGAAATGGAACAATTTGATAAAACCTTCCAAATTCTGCAAAAAAAAAAAAAGAAAAAAATTCCTTTGCTCGCTTGAAGTGCTTTTCATGTTTATTTGAAAAATGTAAATGTACATAGAGGAAATAGAAACACTTATTTCAACTAAATTCTGACTTTTCCGAACATTTAACTCATGTGACTGATCAGCTGACTGGCTGTTTGCTTTACCTTCCCAGATTCAGTGTGAAAACATGTCTGGTATAAAAGGTCTTGTGGACTGATAAGAAGACCAGATTATTCAGATGGAAAACAACAGCAGAATATTCGAATGCTTCTGTTCTGTTTATTAGAGCCATGTGTGCCGTAGCCTGCAGCTTTGGTGGTTTTGCTTTGCCTTTTTTTAACCTTTAACCTTGGTATGCTGTTCCTACTTGTGTTTGAAATAAAGTTTATATCATATATCAAACAGTATCTGTATACAGTATTTTGTAAGTTTGGGGGTATATTTATCAACATATTCTGCACTTATATTGTTGTATTTGTCTTCCTGTTGCGATGTCATTCTTCCTACTGATAATCCTGGGTCTACGACGGCATATTAGGGCCACATAAGAAAATAAAAACACTTGTCACCATGAGAATAAAGTCATTATAGTTCGAGAATAAAGTCGTTATTTAACGAGAATAAAGTCATAGTTTTATGAGAATAAAGTTATACCCACTCATCGAATAATGTAGAACTTGGAACATTTTGTGAAGTCTTACTTTCATTTGGGGTTTACGCACGGTCAGATACTAAGCCTATCCTCCCATCAATACATTGCTGCTTCGCTTGTTGCCTTCACTGTAAACCAGAAACTCTGTTGATTTTTCAAAATATTACGACTTTAATCTCATAAAACTATGACTTTATTCTTGTTAAATAATGACTTTATTCTCGAAACATTACAACTTTATTCTCGTTAAATAATGAGTTTTTTAAAACTACGACTTTATTCTCATTAAATAACGACTTAATTCTCAAAATATATCGACTTTATTCTCCTTAAATAATGAGGTTTTTTTTTAACTACAACTTTATTCTCATCAAATGATAACTTTATTCTAGAAATATAACGACTATTTTCTCATTAAATGAGTTTTTTAAAACTACAACTTTATTCTCATTAAATGATAACTTTAATCTAGAAATATAACGACTTTATTCTCATTAAATAATGAGTTTTTTAAAACTACAACTTTATTCTCATTAAATGATAACTTTATTCTAGAAATATAACGACTATATTCTCATTAAATGAGTTTTTTAAAACTACGACTTTATTCTCACTAAATGATAACTTTAATCTAGAAATATAACAACTTTATTCTCATTAAATAATGAGTTTTTTAACTACAACTTTATTCTCGTTAAATAATGAGTTTTTTAAAACTACAACTTTATTCTCATTAAATAATGACTTTATTCTCAAAGTATAACGACTTTATTCTTGTAGAGACAAGCGTTGTTATTTTCTTATATGGCCCTAATACGCCGTCACATGGGTCAGAACTAATTCTTCTTTTTTTTTTTTTTTTTAACCTTTATTTAACCAGGAAGTCCCATTGAGATTAGGAATCTCTTTTACAAGGGAGACCTGGCCAAGGTAGCAGCCATACAAAGTCCGAACAACACAAAACACATACATGATACACAACGAACAATAAAACACAATAACAACTATTCAACCATAATGGCATCAAGAAAAACAGTGACATTCCTCCTTCACTACATTCTCCATGATACTTTTAAAATCATTAATAGAAATGAAAATATATAGTTTTACAGTTTTTGACGATTATTCCACGACCATGGTGCATGGTAGGAAAATGCTGTTTTTCCAAAGTCTGTCAGAACTCGGGGAACAATCAAAAGCAACCACTTAGAGGAACGTAAATGAAAACGACTAGAGCTAACAGAAAGAAGATTACTGAGGTATTTTGGGAGTTTACCCAGCAGAGCTTTATAGATGAACATAAACCAGTGTTTTTGTCTACGGAGGGTTAATGATGTCCATCCCACTAAGTCATAGAGAATGCAGTGGTGAGTGACAGATTTTGCATTAGAAATAAAACGTAAAGAAGCATGATATACTGAATCGAGGCTCCTTAAAGTGGAGGTAGCTGCATGTCTATACAGTACATCACCATAATTAATGACAGGAAGAAAGGTAGCTTCCACAAGTTTTTTTCTTTGCGGAAAATGTGAAACAGGATCTATTTCTAAAATAAAAGTCAATCTTCAATTTGAGTTTCTTAGCTACATTAGAGATATGAACGTTAAATGCAAAGACATGATCACTAGTGGACTTATTTAATAGGACATTGTGTGTGTGTTTTTGCTGAAGAGGTAGACTGAGCAATTTTGAGTAAAGTAAATATGGAGGATATGAGACGCTAATCTAACCCATCTGTGAGAAAAGAGAAAAAACAAAAAACAAAATCTGGCATTGTATTTAACAGATTTAGTCCTATGAATGTCCAAAATCCACAAAAAAGATAGAAATTTCTAGAATGGATACTTACAGTATATTCTGCCATGGGGTGACACGGACATCAAGTCAGGCAGAAAAAAGAAGAAAGCAGAGATAACATGTTATGGAATAAAATAAGAACGCCGCAATGTGTAAAAGAAATGTGATATACACATAAATAAGCTGAGTATGATATGATAGGTCGTTTCATCCTGTCCTCACTGAACGCCAATTTTCTCCTCTACGTTCTCCAATTTGCTCTCATCAAAACAAAATTTGCTTTTCTCTACCACAGCTTGAAAGCCTTTAACCTTAGATCAGCATCATTAAAACACCACAGAGATATTTCCTCCACACTTCTGCTTTGATGGGTACATCCCTGACTGCAGGTTGCTTGTAATGTTGGTGCTTTATGAAGGGAACCATATTCCTCTGCAAGCCAGTAAGCAGATCCTGTCAATGACAAAGTGTCAATGCGTATAAGCAAAATCAGCTTTAACGTGTTGTCATGTCAACAACATACTCATGTCACTTCGCATCACGTCTTCCAGGCACAGCAACAGAGAGCCGCTTTGGTGTGACAGACACTGTAATAAGGGTGTCATCTTCACATCGCATGCTGTATGTGAACATATGCAACAGTCTGTATATCATTATATATAAATATACAGTGCAAATCCTACTAATGTCGATTTATGTAAATTGCTTATACAACATGTATGGAGATGCTGCAAATTGCACTTTAGAATTAAACAAAATATGTGAACCTGCGTAGGAAGTTTGGTAAAAATGCATGTTTAAAACACACGTGTTTAATTAAGAAGGCCAGAAAAGCATAAATTGTTTATCCTTAATAAAACAAAGCTCCAGCTACATTAAACTTTCAGTACACTATTTGGAATAAGCAGTGAGTGCTGGACAAACTGACTGAAAAAAAAACAAAAAACAACTTAAATCTTAAAGAAAAACATATGAAATTATGACCTTTGACCCTTTATCGGGCAAGTGACTATTTTTGGTAATTTCCATATACTTTACGAGACCGTGACATCAACCGTTACAGTGAGGAAGGTGAGTCAACAATCTCAGGTCCAATGTGGTCTACAGGGTCTGTAAGGTCCACCTCTGCATGAACAGTGAGTGGACCTGCTAGGGATGTCATGATACCAAAAATTCAGGAATCAATACCGATACCACTACTAGTACACGATTCTCCATACCAAATCGATACCACGGTAAAAAAAAAAATAATTCTAAGAATCCATAAACTTAAACAAGAAATACTTGACGTGTTTGCATATAAATGAACATTCCTATTGTCTCTAACTCTTATCTGTTGCACTGTCAGTCACAGTTTACTGCTTTGAATGCACAGACCTGATTGGCTGAGTGGTATCATGTGGGATGGTTCTAAATACATGTAATTGGTCTTTGCGTTTCCTCATCTACTCTACTGTAAGCTGCACTGGTTACAATAGAAGTGCTCCACCACCGGCTGTAGGTCCAGACCTGGACCACGGTCTGCCTGTTAGTGACTGCTGGTATAGTTTCTTACTGTCAACATTTCGTAATGGTGGTGGTGACCAGGCGAACAGGCCAGGCTGTAAAAGCTGCGTCGGACCATCGGACTGGTGCCAATGTCGAGTCCTGATGGAATCGCATGTCAAATGCTTAATGATAAATAACGGAACTCACCTTGAATTCTTTAAACAGATCTGGGTGCCTGTCTCGAAGGTGCTTTGCTAGGTTCGTGGTACCCCTCCCCCTTTGTTTGAATTCCGCGGTGGTGGCATTTACACAGTGGCTTATGCGTGTCAATGATCGCATCGTGGTCGTCTAACTGAAATACTTCCACACTCGACTTTTGGTCCTTTTTTGTCCGTTAGACGAGGCGGCGCATTAGCTGCATCTGTGTCCATTCTTTCATGAGTTCCTGTACCTGTTGCATGTGTACTGTCGGCGCATACTGACCCATCAATTCTGGAAGAGTAGTAGCCTAGTGATAGTATCGAATCTTACGCAGGCATCAGTTTTTCCGTTTATTAAAAAAATAAGTATCGACGATTCTTTTTTCATCATTGTATCAAATGGTATCGTGAGTATCGGTTCTCATGAAATCCCTAGTACCTGCTTTGTTAGGTACCATGAAGTAATGGTACAAATGTAAGGAATGATGTTCAAAGGGATAATGTGAATGTGGAGAGGTGTGGATCAGCACTTACGTTGGACTAATGTTCTAAAAGGGATGTTCTAATGTTCTAAAATACATGTTCCTTTCACCTTACATGTGTTTTTCTTGTATTTTTAATACTTACTGCTTGGATTTTTTTTTTGATTTTTTTTTTTTTTGCTACTTGCGGGTAAGGAACCAAATCTGGTAACTTCGTTGATCTTGATTTTCTACATAATAAAAAAATTTGAAAAATTCCACAAAAGTAGTGAAGTCTTGTTAGGTCCTCCAATAACACACTATGGTTTAAATCAGGGGTGTCAAACTTATTTTCTTCCAGGGGGCCACATTCAGCCCAATTTAATCTGAAGTGGGCCGGACCAGTAAAATAATAGCATGGTAGCCAATAAATAATGACAACTCCAAATTGTTTTAGTGCAAAAAAAAAAAAAAGACATTCAATTATGCCAATATTTATGTTTACAAATTATCCAAACAAAAAGGATGTGAATAACCTCAAAACAATGAAATTTGTTAAGAAATATTAGTACAATGTTATCCATATTTTGCTTCGACTTATCATTTACATATATACATATATACATATATATATATATATATATATATATATATATATACATATATATACATACATATATATATATATATATACATATATACATACATATATATATATATATACATATATATATACATACATATATATATATATATATACATATATATATACATACATATATATATATATATATATACATATATATACATACATATATATATATATATATATACATATATATATATATATATATATATATATATATATATATATATATATATGCATTACAGATCAGATCTACAAAGACACAAAACATTTATGAACAGGCAGAATATTGTTAAAATTGCACTTAATTTTCTTTAGACATTTCAGTTTGTTCATATTTGTTCAGGTTATTCACATTTTATTGTTAAAGGATAGTTTGTTAATGTAAACATTTTCATAATTTAATGTTTTTTGCACTAAATCAAAGAGGGAAAAAAATGGTGTTGTCATTATTTATAGGTTATTATGATATTATTTTTGAGTTCGATACCCTAACTTGCACTTTACAAATTCATCCCATGGGCCGGATTGGAACCTTTGGCGGGCCAGTTTGCCCCCCGGGCCGCATGTTTGACACCTGTGGTTTAAATTTTGAATTCCAGAGTATTTCAATGAGTGAACTATAAAGGGTTAAAGATGTGCTGTATTTTATGAGGCTGCAGTGCTAAGCTATTCCTCCTGAGCTGCTGTAGACTCCATTTCTACACAAGTACAAAAGAAGTAGAGGTTAGAAGCTCTTTCGGTAATAATATCTCGGCGGATTCGATACACGATTGGACATGGCGCATGAGTGTTACTGTGGAGTATGTGATCAAAGAGTGGTTCATTTAGACTGAGAAGCTGGACATTTATGTGGTAATACTCACCTGTTATGGTGTATGGGTAATAGTTCCAGGCTTTTTCTGTCACGTAGAAGATTTTAGGAACCACTGCTCGAGCCCAGCTGGGTAATTTACTGCAGAGACACATCGAGACAGATAGAGACAAATGAGGAGAGAGACTGTGAACACGCAGCGACGGGGATGAAAGTGCTTCCGTTATCACTGCAATCACCGAAAACTTGTTTCACATGTGAAAGGAAAATGTAATTCAAAGGAACAGAACACTGAAACTAAAGAATAATGAGAAAAGAACACTTTCAGGTTTAATTTATGAGAGTCACTGCAGGAGACCAAACAAAATTTTTTCTGCATGCAAGAATAGAGTCAGTGTTTAACTACATTTAACCCATAAAGATCCAAACAACTGCCAACAACCAAAACCATCTAGTGATCTAAACTGTTTAACCCTTTCATGCATAGTGGTCACTACAAAGCTGTTCTCTTATATATTCATGGATTTTATTGTTTTAGTTCCATTTCAGCCAACACAGTAGATCATCCCATACACTGACATTCAGACCATTACTGTAACTTTACTGTTCTTGATAAACCTCATCTGCACTAACATGTTTAGTGTAAATTAATTGCTTGTTATTATTATTAGACTGTATTTAACAGTTTTTTTTTTTTAAACAAAAAGTTGTTTTTTTGTGTATTATCTCCATAAAGTGATTAATAACTAGTATTATAGTATGTTAAAATGTGACATCAGAAAACATCAGATTAGCAGCATTTAAAAAAAATGTTCATAGTTTTCACACAGTATGCCACTAAATACATGTTTCTTTGCTTCAAAAATTAAATGAATGGTGTCCAGCTGAGTGGACATTTTTGCAACTCCATGAAACATAGGTTCATAAAACAAAAAAAAAAGTTGAATCGCATTGTTTTTTTTCCACACCTAAAGAAGAATAAAAATACTTAGGAAAAAAATCTTGATTAGGTTCTCATAATTCATGCATGAAAGGGTTAATACCAATTGATCCATTAATCCTATCAATACATGTAAATAATTGGTGTAAAATACAGTTTGTCATCTTTTCATGGTCATCAGATATGACCCATTTGGACGTTCAGAGGTTCTGTAGTGAACATGGAAACACCGTCATCTTCTACAACATGGATTCGTCAGTAAAACCCATGGAGTTTGATAAATGACAGTGGATGGAGAAGCTGGGTTTATGTTCAGTTAATAGCCCCTTTTACACAGCACTTCTGTTATGGGAATATTTCGCCTTTATTCCAGAACTGTGTAAATGACATGGTGGGATCATCTGGTTCTGCCTTTATCGTGGCTTTGTAACACCTCTGGAGGTAGTAACAGAGCCATGATACAGGTGGAATCATGATTCTGGAACACTATGTAAAAGGAACACCTGTTGCTCGTTCCACAACCAAGGTGTAAAGTTTTGATGACGTACTGCATGTGCAACCCCACTCAACATGGGGATTTGAAAAACAAATATAAACAAACATATCAATGCAGCCAGAAAGACGTTGAACTGGGGAGACACTGAGATCCGCGAGCTGTTGGCACTTCAGGTGGAGGACTCTATCCATGCGAACATTTGTGGAACGGTGAAAGGAGGGCTGACTCTGGAGAGGTTAGCAACACCGCTATGCTCAGGGTATTTCCGATGCAGAAGTTACACGTCACACAATTAATTGTGCTGCGTCACCGCCCCTTTGATTCCAGAATGCAGATCCACTGTTCATTCTGAGTTTGAGTCTGAGGAATATTTTTAAGCAATAAAGTCAACATTCTTGAATAATTTTCTGGTTTCTGATTTTACTATTGTACTTGACTTCTTGGGCTTCATCTTCTCTATGTTAATTGGTGTTTTACAGACAATTCATTGATTAACTCATTGATTCATTAAAAAAAATTAATCGACAAATCCACACAGACAATAATGGTTCACTGAAACATTGGTAGCACTATTAATTCCATATCATTTTCATGTGTTTTGCTCAGTTGTTCCTCTACTCAACTTGTATTTTTCTTTGTATATAAGCCCCTCTGACTGATCTATGTCATCACTGGTCTTAAACATACAGAACACAGCTACTATGGGAATTGGGAGACTTCGTACTCTTGTGCTTGACATTCTCTGTTCTCAAACCCTAAATTCGGTGAGATTATATCTGACTCTACACTGAGAATATAACGCAGGCCAAACGCAAACATGCGCAGACTTTAATTTGAGCCTCCCTCATCTGCGCTTCCTTTGACTGACATGGCGAACCATTTCTTAAGGAGAACAAAAATGGCACCCGTTGCATCGTGACAGCTGTGAATAAAAACAGCCTCTGACGGTCACATTGTATGAACGCTGGCAGGCTCGCTCCCTCTCTCTTTTCTTTCCTTATGTCTCTCTCTCTCTTTCTCTCTCTCGTACTTTCTCTCTTGCAACAAAAGAGACTGACACTCCTCCTACACCTCCATCTGTTGATTTCTCTCATTCCCTTCTTGTTCTTTTATAGATCTTTGCCAGGAGCTGCTGTGATGGAGCCCACGTTGCCAAGCGTGCAAGCATAGTGGGTGGCTTCTCAAGAGTTTTCACGCCAAAGCCTGCATTTGTATTAGAAAAAAAAAAAAAAAAAAAAAAAAATCCTGGTAGAACCCTGAGCAGAAAACATCCAAGGATGTGTGGCTTTAGTTGATCATAAAATCAACCAGGCTGTCTTTACTCTTAATGAAGGATATTGACAGCAGGGGAATGGAATTGATGTTTGGGTCAGACGGGATCAAACTAAATAGAGAAGAGAAGCTACACAGATTGCGAGGGCTAATGGAGCGCTTGAAGGGTGACAGAACAAGTCCAGATTGACTTTCCTGCTGGTGAATCAGAGCTAAATGTTTAGTGGTTGCACAGCCAGATGGATGGCCAGTAGAACGGGGCAGTGGAGTATTAATTACAACCGAATAATCTGAATACATATATATGAGCACTTTAAATCACTGGGCCCTGAAATGTGTAAATAGTAGGGATGCACCGATAGCACTTTTTTCCAGACCGACTAAGAGTACTTACATTTGAGTACTTCCTGATACCAAGTACCGATATGAGTACTTAATAATCCCATTCCAGTTCTTAGTTCCTTTTGTAAATGTGCTTTATTGTCATTGTCATTAGTCTGACTGGAACAAGGCGCTGCTACTGACATTTAATGCGTTGGAATGAGCGTTTCTCAATTAATCCACAGGGGGGGCCGCTCTTAATTAACCATACTGGACAAATACCACGAAGAAGAGTAAAGTTTTTAGAGAAGAAGAAAGTCAGTAATAATGTGGAGATGACAGAGGTAACACTACTGTGATACTAATATTGCAGCGTTTTCACTGGTAAGGTTTAAAAGCGAAGTTACAGCAGGTAGAGAAAAGAGAAATGAGCGATAAGTTTAGTTTTCACTTCCACTGGCAGTGGTCCACACCGCTCTGTACCCCCATAATATTATAAGTAGGACAGAAACCGGCCCAGCCCTGGGTAGTTGTCATAAATCTGTCATTAGTTTTTCACTAACTCGCACAGTCGCTCTTTGAACAGATCCTCTACCTCCATGGTTCCCGCTGGTATTCTCTGTCTGGGTACACATCCGCCATCACCTGGAAAACGGATGGAATGTACACAGAGGACAGACAGAACGCTGCATCCATATCAGTCTGTGTCTTTAACATTACTTGCAGTCAGCTTTACTTTTATCACCGTCATTTTTGAAAAATCCCCACACTCCACACACATTATTCCACCGCCGCGTACCTGCTGCACTGAACTGTGAATGTCACACGGCTGTAAGTGGTATCGGTGCATTTGTATCGGATTACTTTTACAAGTACGAATAAAAGTACACACATTGAGTATTGGAGCCGATGCCTGATACTGGTATCGGATCGGTGCGTCCACACACACATACACACACACACACCAATGTATAATGATGAATATGTAATCAGTATCTGTTTTTGTCTTGTCTGGCTTGTCCCGTCCTGTCTCTGTACACTTTCGTCTATATAACCCCTCCCTCTATGTATATGTATACAAGCAAGGAATGAATGAACATGTGAATATGACGTTGGAGATTGTTACTTAAACACGAGCTGTAATTAGAAATAAAGTTGTCCTCCGAAGAGGGGTGGTGGTGGCGAGTTTATGAATTTTAAAAAGGGGGGAAAAAAGACAATACATTTAGTTTCCTACAGATTTTTCAATTATTAGTGTTTTGTTTACAGTATTGTCCAGGAAGTTTTTTAGAGTAAGTTTTTTAGCTATAGAGTTTATTTTAGCTATTAGAGTATATACTAACTTTAACCCATAAAGACCCAGTGTTAGTTTTGTGGCAGTTCTATTTCATCTTTCTGAAGTGATTTTCCACCATTTATTATAATATTATCCTCTATATTTTGCATTTTTCAGTGTAAATCATGTATTTTTCCCTATATTTAACTTACTGATCATGTAGCTGTTCATTATAGCTCAGAGAAAATTCTATGGTTATTAAATTAAAACAGAGAAAATTTTGAAAAAATTGACTTTTTCAACAAAATCTATCATGAACTGAACATAAACCAACTGTCTCCATCTACTGTCATTGATCCAACTCCTTAGGTTTTATTGGTGAATGAATGTTGTAGAAGATGACGGTGTTTCTACGTTCACTACGGAGCCTTTGAACGTCCAAATGGGTCATATCTGATGACCGTGAAAAGATGAATAACTGTATTTTACACCAATTATTTACAATTATTACATAGGATTAGTGGATCAATAGGTATTAAACAGTAGATGGTTTTGGTTGTCAGTGAATGTTTGAGTCTTTATGGGTTAATGTTAATGTTAATCTGGTCACTAAACTGCCTGTTTTGTCTTCCTGTGCTGTATGCAAAGCTGCTGAATACTTGAATTTCCCTCAGGATTAATAAAGTATCTATCTCTCTATCTATGATACATCAGCAAAGTCTAAATTTTTCTATTAAATTCAGTGTTTTCATATGGTTAGGCTCCTGTTATATAGTGTAAATGTTTTTTTTCTACTATTATTATATTTTATTTATTGCTCATTATATGCTTGGATTGTATTAGACTGCCTTGCTACGGATTTATCAGTCTTAGGGTTTTTTGGTGTTCTGTCAAACAGTCGGGAAAGCAGATTCTTCTATAACAACCCAACCTATCACTGTCCATGGCAGGTCCAGGTGTGTGTGTGTGTGTGTGTGTGTGTGTGTGTGTGTGTGTGTGAGACCACCATGACATGCCTTGTGAGTGTATTTATGCACCGTGTCATGTTCATCCTGAAAAATGAACATTTTATTGAAAGAAAATGTCAGCCAGTCTAGAAAGGTCAGTGCAGCTGTGGATGCAAACAGATGTGAATGTTAAGAGCTTGGTTCGTTTGGATTTCTTTATCTATCTTTCTTTTCTTTTTTTCTTACTTTCTTCTTTTTTTTTCCCTTTTCTGACCTTCCCTCTATTACATTTTTTTCTGCGTACAGAAGGAACAGGAGGTAAGCTGTTGAAATTGTGTGAAACAGTGCATACATTTGAAATAACAACTGGCTTGAAGACAGTCAGTACTTTACTGAAATATCAATCAGTCGCACTTTCGCATTTGCTTTATCTGCTCTTAGTTGAGAAATGTATATGGGATTGTTCCTGTTATCCTGTGACTTTAATGTCCTTATGATTTACTGATTCATAATACACATTTTGTATAAAAATGAAAATATGTTGCGATAAGAAACAGGACTACCGTTCATTGCATACTAATCTAGAAACTATAAAATGATTAAAAACACAAAAATATTCCGTATTTCCATTATACACATTCATTCATTTTCTGAACCCGCTTTATCCTCACTGGGGTCACAGGGGTCATTGGAGCCTATCCCAGCTTCTTATGGGTGAAGGCGGGGTACACCCTGGACATGTCACCAGCTCATCGCAGGGCTGACATATAGAGACAAAACACCACTCTCAATTCACACCTATGGGCAATTTAGATTAAGTGATTAACCTATCAGTGCATGTCTTTGAATGGTGGGAGGAAGTCGGAGTACCTGGAGAGAACCACAGGAAGGTCCCACCCCCATCGACTGGTGTTGGAATCAAACCCAGGACCCTCTTGCTGTGAGGCACGAGTGCTATCCACCGCCCCATTATAGACATAGCTCAGGTTATCAAATTATTTTTGATAATTTCCTTTGTTTAATTTGTCCTTGAAGTCATCACCCTTCTGTTAGTATGGATTTTATCACCTTCCAACAAATGAACATTTCCAGTATGTGACATGAAGGATTTTTGCTGCAGCATTCAGCTGTTATTCCTACATGTGTTAAGTCTGTCTGTTTATCTCTCCATCAGTTATATTTAAAATTAGGGATGTCCGATAATATCGGCCCACCGATATTATCGGCCCGATATTGGCATAAAAATGTTATATCGGTGAATATCGGTATCGTTTTTTTTGCCTATTATTAAAACTGATAAAATAATGCCTTGATCTCACCGGCATTTACCGACGCGTAAATGAAGCATTGCTTGTAGCTGAAAGAAATGTGCAGTTTTCAGAATTGTACAGTAGAGTTGCCACACTGTAATAGACTCATGGAGGGAGGGAGAGAAAATAAATAATAAATACGGCATTTTTTCCACAACTTAACTCTTTCTCCGCCAATGACAAGATTTTCCGTCAGTCCGTGTTTTCACTGTTATACTGTAGTTGAAGCTGTTGCGGATCGTGTGAATTACTTTCCTTAGTCCAGAAACAAACAATTAAGCAGCTTTTTCGGAAAAATGACGGACCGGGTTTTATGTTTTTGCACTGGAGTCTCCGTATCCCATGGCAACGCATCCAGCGGCAGTCACTGAATGAGGAAATGCAGACTGTGCAGGAACCGCGCACAGTTTCAAAAGCCTTAAAGATGATTATGGAGACAGAGTCTGACAATTCAATATATGATGGAGTTACAGAAGAACCATTTAGAGACAGGAACGGAGAAATAGAAGGTGAGGGAGACAGACACGGAACACAGGAAACACGGAGCGACTCAGGTCCGACACGAAGGGGGGGCGGCAAGGAGCGACACGGAGAAATTGACAGGAGGAAGAGAAAAGAGACATTTCTAGTGGACATTCAAGGAGAAGACAGACACACAGACATGGGACAAGACAAAGGACAGTGTGCACCTGTTAGAGTGAGTTCAGATTCAGACTGAGGACACAGAACAGATTCAGCTGTAAAATGTCAGCAGGGACACATGTAAGACACTGTTGGATTTGGCTTTAGTATGAAATAAATAAATAAATACATACATATATTCATACATAGATAAATAACTAGATGTCCATATAATTATTTCCAGATCAAACACAGCAGGTGGTCCAACAGGAGGACCTGGTGCAGCCAAGCAAAGGCCAGAAATCTACAGTATTTAGTGCATTTGTTTCTTTTTTTCTTGAAAATGAGGAATATTGAAGTGTTTATATCAAAAAACTAAACTACTATGTGGAAGACTTATAACTGATGTATGTAAATGTGATAGGTTTAGAAGGAACCTGGTGCTTTAGAAGATGTTTGGTCTAAAGTTTGGTGTAGATTCCTCTAATATTTTGTGGAATGATGGGATATCTTAAAGCTGTTTGTTATTATTATTATTGTTGTTATTATTATTTTATTTTGTGATTTGGAATACAGTGTTACTGTTGGTAAATGAGAAAGAGTCAAAAATGTAAATAGGAAATCAATTTTATCTTGAAAATCAACATGTGATGTTACCTAAAATTAGTTTAATATCCCACATATATCGGCAGCGATATCGGTAGATATCGGAATCGGAAATTAAGCGTTGGACAATATCGGCATATCGGTTTTTGGCAAAAAAGCCAATATCGGACATCCCTATTTAAAATACACCATCTTCACTTGAAATGATCAGATTTTAGTCAAGAAAAATCAAAGATGAACGTCAGGAATTAAATAAAATAAAGGTTTTTAAACCCAAATGTCTGTCACTCAATGTATGTTGTTCATCAATAAAGAATGATGCGTGAAAAGTTAATGACACAAGGTGATGCATCTGCTATACATGTTCTTGTATAGTTGTCCAGACTGTCTCTAGTTGACTTCATGCAGAATGTTTGTACTGTATGCAAAAATGCATTGAACATAACGTCATTATAAAAATGGTTTATGTGCAAAAGGTTTGCATTGTCAAAGTTTTCCACCTTGTTAAGTTCCACTGTCTTAAGCTGCTTTCACCTTGCAGTGTCAGCTCAACTCGCTTTGGAAAACCATGCACAATCATCATGGTATTAGTATGAATCTGTGTCACCTCATAGCGACATTGGACATCAAACCAGGGCAGCTGGGAATTTCCAGAAATGCTTCAAGTCAACTCTATCTTGATAAACTGATCATAGATTGGAAGACATTAAAACCAGTACATTGAAAAATCTTATATAATGTTGCACCAAAACAAAGTTAAATCAAGTCAAGTCGAGGTGAGTTAATACCATCATTTAACTTTGGTTATTACACTGCTCAGCCCTGAGTTTCCCCAATCAGCTACCAAATCCCCCACTAATTACACTACTTTAAAGTTACTTGGAAAACTGTAACTCAAGTCTTTTCCATAACACATCATCCATCCATTTTCTGAACTGGTAAGTCCTTGTGATGGTCACAGGGGTCCCGGGGGCCAATCCTGGCTGCCAGTGGGCAAAGGCCGGGTTCACCCTGGAGGTGCTGCAAGTTCATCACAGGGATACAGAAGAACAACCACTCATTCTCATATTCACACCTATGGTCGATGTGGTTTCACCAAATAACCAGATATGGTGCATATCTGTGGATGGTGAGGGGGCGACTGTAGAAACAGGAACAACATGCCAACTCCACACAGAAAGGCCCACACCGACCGGCACTGGAATCAAATCTGCCGTACCACCCATAACGCAGAATCTACCACTTCGTCTGGACCCTTTTTATGTAATTTTGGTTCTTTTTGAGTATCCAAACAAAGACACCAGAATGTGTATTTTTATGTCTGTGAAAATAGAGAACTTGATTTAAAACTGTGCCTTTATGCTCTTTGTTTTCTTGTTCAAACAGAAGTAAATTAAACACCTTAGTGGAAAGCCAACTTAATACTGTTTGCTCCCCCTGCTTCCTCCTCCTCTCCTCTGCAGAGCAGAGCTGTGCTGTGCTGACTCACCATAATTAGTTCAGCACAGCGATTGCTGACACAGGTATTTGTGCTCAAACAAATGGCCTACAGCATCTCCGCTCCCCTCCGTCTTTTCTTTCTCTCTTGCCCTGATTTTCTTTATTTCTCTCCTGCTGTCATTTACTCATCGTCTTACTCTTTATCACACATTTCGCCTTCTCTCTTTGAGGATTTTGTGTGTGGAGGATTCAGAAGAGCATCTGTACACAGGCCCACACGCAGATACACACACAGAAGTTTATGGAATGCAGTTTGGGGAATGCAGTCACTATGAGTGTACTGTTATTATACACTGCCTGGCCAAAAACTAAAAGTTGCACATGCAATATTTCACTGCACTACCTATGGTTTTGCACACAGGAGACATTCACTGGGACATCTTTTTTTGGCCACATAATGCTTATGGTTCATAATATTTACCCCATCCACAGTTGCATTAATTTTTGATTATTGATGATGATGAATCAGACCGCTGCATCAAGTCTTCATCACATCCAAATTAGAGTCTGGTCTATATGCAGGTTAATCCATGCGTGTAAATAATGTCTCATTCTCCCTGAACCATTGTGTCACAAACCTGATGATCCTGATCAATCCTGGCATTGTCCAATCTTTTTGACATTAGAGACATGAGAGGCTACTTACTGCATCAGTTAGAGTTAAATAACCTGTTACAGCTGAAACATAAGCCACTTTTACATGGAAATCCCGGAAAAAAGGTGAGATAGTGATCCCACCTTTTTTCCACTATTGCCCGATTTCCACAGCCAAGACAAAGGAGTAACAGAGGTGAGACAGGCTGGACTTTCACACAGTGGACCTGCGTTCCGGAATCAAAGGGGCGGTGACGCAGCATATAGTATGACGTTTACCTTGCACGTTGGAAATACCAGAGCGTAGAGGTGTTGCTAACCTTTCCAGTCTTTCACCGTTCCACAAATGTTAGCATAGATAGAGTCCTCTGCCCGAAGTGACAACAGCTTGTGGTTCTCGGCATCTCCCCAGTTCAACATCTTTCTAGTCATGTTGAAATGTTTGTTTACTGTACACAGCCTGTGCTCATGTTTAAATCCCCCCCGGCACAGGGGTCGCACATGCAACACGTCATCAAAACAACACACCTTTTTTACATAGCGTTACAGAATCATAACTCCACCTTTATCACGGCTCTGTTACTACCTCCAGAGGCGTTACAGACCTGCGATAAAGGTGGAACCAAATGGTCCAACCATTTTGTTTACACAGACGTCATTCCGGAATAAAGATTAATTATTCACATAACAGAAGTGCTGTGTAAAAGGGGCTATTATTAACCACTGTAGAATTTACCAATGGAAGGATCTGAACCATTTGTTAAATTCAATCCAGGCTGTTACTTCTTTTTGGCCAGGCTGTTTGTTTAACTCGAACTGCAACAAGTACCCTCTCACTTCTCATTTCATCCCGATCATCAGGTTTGTGACAGAATGGTTCAGGGAGAATGAGATGTCATTTACACACATGGATTAACCTCCATAAAGACCAGACTCTAATTTGGGATGTGATGAAAACTTGATGCAGCTGTCCGATTCTCCATCATCAATAATCAAAAATTAATGCAACTATGGATGGAAAAAATATTATGAACCTTATTGTGACACGACATGAGCATTATATGGCAAAAAAAGATGTCCCAGTGAACGTCTCCTGTAATCAAAACCAAAGCTGGTGCAGTGAAATATTGCATGTGTGGCTTTTTTTTTGGCCTGGCAGTGTATTTGTCAAATGGCTGAATGTTATCTTAGCCAGCTGATACAGTATACAGATATCCACTGGGCTTCCTACTCGACTTTCACAGATTTGGGAAAGGTCATGGCTAAAGTGAAAAGTTTTTGACCAGTGTGTTCTGTAGTAAGACCACCACCTAAATGTCAACTTTAACACTTTTAACCCACTGGACACTACTGTAGTGAATTCACATCAATATTCCACTGTTTTTGTAATGAGGTGCTACTCAATACTCTGTCGAAATGTTCGTTAGCCTCATAGCATAACTGCCTAAGTCATATGTTTGGCTAAATCGTGATATCTGCATAAAATGAAGCAGTAGTGCTAGGAGATTAAAGTTATGCAGATATCACATTTTAGCCAAAAATACGAATTTATTTTCCTTCTAGTTACCTCTGATCCCTGACATTCATGGATGAATTTTGACAATTCTACTGATTTTTACTCCGCCCCCTGAAGGGGAGGCAAGGGGTATTGTTTTTGGTTAAGTTTGTTTGTTTTTTTGTTTGATTGTTAACACTCTAACAGCAAAACTATTGGTTGAATTCATACCAAATTGGGTTTATAGATTATCAGTGACCCAGAATAGATGTGATTACATTTTGGGGACAGTAGGTCAAGTTCAAATTTTTTATGAATTTTTGCTCTTTTTTTTCTCCATTTAGTTATGATGGTTGAAATTTCAAATGTCTGAACCAGTAAAACTGTTGATTGAATGGATCCGGGTCAACGGAAGCACCGGGACATGATGGGAGAACCGGGTCGGGCTGCGATCACACACTAGTCAAGTCATCAAGTCATGTGAATGTGATAAAGTCATACAGTAATAATGTAAAGCCCTTTCAAACACATATATCAGGTAACTATGAATGCATTCTTATCTGTTACTTTTGATTTCAATACAAAACAAAACGAGGGCCATTATATTTTTTCCTAACCCAGTGGTTCCCAGCCTTTTTTGGCTTGTGACCCCATTTTAACATCACAAATCTGTGGCAACCCCAGACATTCAAAACGCAGACATTTTTTTGCTAAAATTAATTTGTTTTTGATCATGTAATATTTTGTTATACTATGTTGCAAACAGCTAAACATCAATTTTAGACAACATTTAGGCTATATAATGTATATAATGCAGCTTTTTAAATTTTTATTGGGAAAAGTGTGGTGTTTTAATTATAATGACATATATATTGAATTAGTAAAGCACATTTTTTATTAGTAATTTTTTTTTTCTAAATCAATTACTAGAAATTTCAGGTGACCCCATTTGAATTCCAGGTGACCCCCCATTGGGTCCTGACCCCAAGGTTGAAAAGCACTGTCCTAGTCAGTGTATTACACCAGTAAGCTTAGCTCAGCTCCCCATTTTATCAACTCTGCTGCTTCTGGAACCTGTGGATTCCCATGGGTCATTGCGCTAGTTTACTTGCAATGGACAAAATTTCACATGTCTGTAGGAGCAAAGCTAATATTTGAATTCATACCAAATTTAGCTCATAGATTACCAGTGATCCAGAATAGATGTCATTATATTTTGGGAAAAGTAAGTCAAAGTTAAACTTTTTCTGCATTTTTTACACATTCTTTTCTTCTCTCATTTACTTATAATGGACAAAATTTCAGATGTCTATAAAACATCAATTTTGTTTCAGTTTACTTCAAACGTGGCACATATATAGAGGTAACTGATATGCTGACATCAACACATGCATAGACATGATGACATCAGCTAGATCGATGCCAAAATAAGCTACATTATGTGTGACGGGTGGGGTTTGTTGTGCCTGGAACCACTTGTTGGATCATTTTTGTTTTGTTTGGATTCTTGACTAGAATAACTGATCAATAGCAACATCACTAAAATAATCTACATACCTGAGACTGGAAAATGGGTTTAGTTACTATTATGTCACTAATGTCCCTAACTAGAATCTTAGTTATTGTATGTGTTAGATTATATAAATAATCTCCCATTAATTTAGCTAAAGAAGCAACATGTTAGTACTTTGGAAATAGCTCTCCTCGCAACTAAGAAAAGTGTTGCACTGACCTGTTGAGGTAGACTCGTTTCTCTGTGAACTGTCCTTGGCCATGTGTCGGGTCTTCGTAGGGTTCATTCTGGACGACCTCCACACCTTCCCCTCGATCGCTCTGTTCGTGGCTGTGTTTGCTGATCATGTAGAGCTGCCCGATTCGATACTGAAGGATAAACAACACACAAGTAGAAACGTAAACCTCACACATCATTACATGGCATAACAAGCCGTGAACATTTACCATTGGGTGAAAAACATGCATTAAGTGTGGAGATCTCTGCTGTTCATGCGTATAGAATTTCCATTTTCTTGTCATGATTAATACATGGCGATCTTATTGCAATTATTTGAGCATAAGGCAGTTATAGTGCAAGTGTGACAATCATCTCCATTCATCTGTACAAAAAAAAACAGATGGATGGAACTAATAGAAATGTCATTTTCAACAATTTCAACCCCCATTTGCACTTAATTTTCCACCACTTTTAATGACATGTTAGATCCCCATCACTGATTTTCTTGTATATTTCAGTCACAGGCGTATGTATTCAAGTTATTTATGTCAAATTTCGGCTGCAATGCTTACAAGGCAAACAAAAAAGGGTGAGAGGAAAAAAAGAGGTAGGGTGTAGGGTTGCAAAATTGGAATGGATTGAATGGGATTTGATGGGAATAAACAAGAATAAACCTGGAATTTACTTTAATGAGAGTACTACTTATTGGAGGGAAAAAAGCTCTGACAAGGAAGTGGCTCCAACCAGATGCACCACAACTTGAGGACTGGTTTAAAGCAATCTATGAAATCTATGTAATGGAGAAACTGTCGTCTTCATTCAAAGTAAAGCAGGATACATTTATGGAAATGTGGTCAGAATAGATTGTATATATCACCCCATTGAGGCCAGATTTAACTTAACTGGAAATGACAAGTTCTATTTGTACTGGTTGAATGTAATGGAGTTGAAACTTGTGCGGATTTTGAAATAATAATAGTAAAAATAAGAGAAAAATGTGACATCTTTTTGTTCTGATGAATGCTATTTAACAAAATATAACCCAAAAAAGGGAAGACTTATTTCAAGAAGAGTTGTTCTTTTTTAATTTGTTTTTTTTTCTAAACTGAGAACTTATATGGAATACATTTATGTTACATTTCATGTTTTACCATTGTTGATTTTTCAGACATGATATACAAATGTACTTAGTTTTGTTTGTTTGTTTGTTTGTTTGTTTGTTTGTTTTGCTCTGTTATAAAATATGTTCCCAAATGAAAAAATAAAATTATAAAAGAAAAACCCTGGAATTTACAAAACTGACAGTTGGCTCTTATCAGTGATTTAAAATATAGTTGGGAAAATTCATTTTAGCACAATCTTGAGGAAATCTGGTTGTTTTCTTGACTAAAAAAACCCAATTTCCTCTATCATCCTTCAAATTCAATCCAAATTTTGAATGGGTGGGGTCTGGGGAGATAAGTAATATTTTACTACATCATTCATGTTTTTGTTGCTCAGTGACAGAATTGATCAATAAAATAATAAAAACTTGATAAAGTTCTTACAAATAAGTCTGCTGAAATGCATTTTTTTAACGTATTATTTTGCAAAGATAGGCCTATGACAAAACAAAATGTTTACATTCATGTCTTTTTTTTTATGTTTGCACATTTTGTGTCAATTACCCCAAATTTCCAGTTAATTCCCATAAACTCCCATAAATCCCATGGAAATTTTTCCCATTTAGAACATTTCCAAAGATCCCATGCAAAATTCCTGGAGGGTGTCCAGAAATGTTCCATCCCATTGCAACCCTAGTAGTCTGAGTTCACACCGTGGAGTGTCTGCTATAAAAACATGTTTTTACTAGAGTATGCATGGCTGCATGTAAACTGGAATATAGATAGAGGACTAGGGACGCGTGATTTTGGTAAAAAATAAAATCCCTATTTTTTTCCTCTAAAAACTCAATTTCAATTTTTGGGTAAAACTACAAAAGACAACAGAAGTCAGCATGTCGTTTTCGTGAGCAGCCCACAATGCAAGGCACTGCTCCCTACCTCAAATCTGTCATAGTATCACATGATGAACCTACAGAAGTTTTTTTTTTTCTTCATTAAATCTTTATTGAATGAAGTAGAGTATACAAACAAGGAATACAACAAGAAAATAACAGAACAAGTTTGCCAGAGGGAATACACTACAATACAATGTACAAATCAGAGCAAATACTGATGGTTTTTAGAGCCTTTTTGTTTCCAGATTTATCTAACAGCTTTGAATAAAGTTCAACATCTTTCAAAAAATAAATAATATTTGGTTTTGTGTTACAGAACTTACATTTGTGAATGAAAAATGTAGCAAGTAAGAGAACTAAATTAATTTTTTTTTCTCTCTTTTTGGGGTATCTGGGCCCACAGAAATGATACCAATGTAAGTCAGTGACAGGCATCAGTCATGCAACAACAAAAAAAAAAAAATGCAAAAAATGATAGAGAATATTAGTTCATATAAACGTAGTCAGTTATGATTCCAGCTGTAACTACCTGTGTCGAGCTTGTACGGCTTCCAGTTGTAAATGTTTCACTACATGGCTGCTAAAACACTGAACATGTTTAGATAATTAATTTCGTTGCCCAGACCATAACAGCCTCTTAGTCTAAGATACCCCGGAGGGCATTCACTTTGTTTGAGTAATAAAGAGTGGATGGAAGACAATTGAAACCAGCACCACTTTCTGTGTTTGAACTTTAATCTTCACATTGTAAATCTAAAGCTTCTGTATCTAACAAAAGAAGGAGAGGGAGAAGAGGAGCTGGGTGAGAGTTAACAGATGAGGAGCTTCAAAGGGGGACGCTTTTAGGCTTAATGATTAGAAGGAGGGTTAGAAATCATCTCAAAGAAATAAATAAAAGAAAGAATAAAACAGCAGAATGCATGTCTTTGATTCCCTGTGATGGTTACAATTCTTATCTCTTACAGCCTTTGAAGGTAATAGCTGGGTTCCACTTGAGTGCCCTTCTCCACACATCTACTTCAGCTGCAAAACAGATCTCAGAAGTGAGCACAAAGCACCGGTAATGAAAGGGAGCTAAAGCAACTGTATTCTATACGAGTGCACACTCTCTTCCTCTCTGACCTTTACCTATCAGAGCTGTTGCCTGAGCTGTCAAATGGTGTCAGAGAAAAATGTGCGGTGCTGACCTAAAATAGCTCCAGCAGTGCGTTGGGGGTGGGGGCTTATAATTGTATCAAGCACCTAGTGGATGGTAGTGTATGTCATGATGGATACCGATATTCACAGATGTTTAAAGCAAATGAAATGGCCATGTAATGTCATCAAATCAGAGAGATACAGAGAAGGCACAAAACCAACATAAGTGTATCCTGTCATGGAGGATTTGGACTCATGCAACTTCAAGAAAACCTTCATATAGAAATATTTGCTGTTTAAGTTAATGTCTCAATATAAGACATAAATAAAATAGACAAACAAAGTTCCAAAAATCTGATTAGTGCCACTGAAAGGTCAGTAACTTACAGTACTGTGTAAAAGCCTAGGTAGCTTTTAGCTTCGCTGTGTCTGCAGGGTTGTAATAGACACATTTTGTACTTATTTATGTATATTTCTTTTACTAACATTTGTCTAGTATGAAATGTATAAATTACTGTTCTAATTGAACTGTAATTTGAACAGAAATGTATATATTTATATAAACAGTTTCTGCAGGTAAAGTCAGTTTTTAGTGTGAGCTCCATTTAGATTCTGTAAATCTTAAACACTCTGGGGTTGACCGTCTTAATGTTTTCTTAAATCATCTTTTTACCTGCAGAAGCCGTTTGTGTTTATTTGTTTTTCAATACTGTGCACATATTTCCTGAGCATTTCTTGGTAGAAATAAAGATACGTACACCCATTACAACCCTGTAAAAACATCAAAGCTAAAGGCTGCCTATGACTTTTGGACAGTACTGTGTGTGAATACATATTTTAGAGAAATACATTGTAATTTAAAGTGTAATGTTACTCAATACGCTGCATGATACTGAAATTGGGTTGAAATGCACTGATGTGAAACAGAAGTAGTTCAGGGACACTTGAGTCCAAATTACATTTCAGTCCTTTATATTGTATTTTCTTCTCCATTTTTGAAAAAAACAAAACAAAACAAAACAAAACAAAAAAAACTGTCCTGTCCTTCAGTATAGTAACCTAGTCTGGCAAGTCACATCCTCAGAAATCAACAAATGTCACATGGAAATAAAAAGGCAGTCATCGCCAATCCTCTACTCCTTTCACCATATCTGTCTTAAACGCCCACTATTCTATTAAACAGGCCTCTTTTAAATGCATCGGAATCAAATCAATACACTCTGATTCACGTGCAACACATCTGTATTAACAAACAGGACATTCTTCAGAGGTACCTCCAGAACATGATTCAATACTGAACAGTACACTTTAACATGATGGTTTTTAATCAACATGCAAACTCTCTGCATTTAATTCAGTGTTGTATATGGGGGGGGGGGTTCTGATGGTGGTGGTGGGGTCATTATTATGCTCAACAGAGGTCATTTCTGCTCTAGGGATACGAGTGTGTAATCACCTGAAAATTAGACACTTCAGAGTTAAGAGGATTCAACAGACCACAGGACATAGGTGATGAATTAGAATAACCTTTGATTAATTCTGATAAAGTCTTCATTAATTTTGTGCGGTGATTCATATCGGGAAATTTTAATTAAAGAAAGAGTTGAATTTGCATTTCTGACAGTGTGGAAACAGCAGTCATGTTCCATCCTGATTCATACACAGCAGATATGACACTGACATGTACAGACGTTTGCTCCTATTTACTCCAGATATTCACATATAATGGCCTGGTATTTTCACTCATAATAAAACACGTGTGTACACAACACGTACACGCATTAAAAGGTCACAAACTTTGCCTCAGCTTTAGACACAGACTAAGTTCACTGTGGAGCTCAGAAAGGGCAGTGTAATGACTCAGCCCCTGTGAGGCCCCCCGGTCCAAAGATTCTCTAGAAAAACATACTGTATACAAATAAGACTGCAGTCCCACAACTGTTTAGTTGGTAGAAAAAATGCAGAAGGAACGCCAAGCCTAAAGAATGCACACTTCCACCTTTAAAACAGCTCTACATGGCAGCAGGTTACCATCCAAGACGAACACTTACAAACACGTTTTCCTTTTCTTAGCAGCCTCTTTAGTAAGTGAACGCTGCAGACTCAGTCATGAAAAGCAGCAGTAATAAAATGAAAACTCCATTTGTTGTAGCTTTCACACAAAGACTTGATTCCATGGATTTCTTTTGACTAACTAAACACTCGCAGTTTCACAGACTTCAAATGAACTGAAACCAACTCTTGCGGCTTGCAGCAGAGTGTGATAGCTGTCCACGGTCTTACAGTCAAGGTAAATTTGGAGATTTGGTGATAAATGTGTATGATACTGCATTTTTTTTTTTTTTTTTGCTGAAAACTGATTAAGTCTGTTTGAGTTGTACCAAAAAAAAAATCAGTGTTTGCTCACTAGACAATTCAGAATCATTTGCAGTAAATTCAGTGTTGGGCGTAACGCATTACAAAAGTAATGCATTACAGTAAGAGATTACTTTTTGCCATAATGCAGTAGTGTAAGGCATTACTAATCAATTTTCAGTAATATTTAACTTAGAACATGTTCAATAGCACTTGTGTTACAACACACTTTTCACCCATAATTTAATTGCTCAAATAAAAAAAATTAAAAAAAAATAGAAATGCACCATAGACCTCCGCCAAGGCATATCAGACCTCCCTCATCACCACCAAAATCTAATCATTTCTTCCTTGTGCCAGTATCAACATTTCCTGAAAATTTCATGAAAATCCGTTCATAACTTTTTGAGTTATCTTGCTAACAGACAAACAGACAGACAGACAGACCCCGATGAAAATACAACCTCCGCCTAGGGTGACCAGGTGTCCTGCTTTGTGCAGGACTGCACAGCATTATGACCATTTTTTCCACGTCCCGCAAATTGAGACAATGTCCCACATTTGATTGGCTCTGGCTCTACAAAGAGCAGGACAGTCACCTTCCTCCAAACACGACTTTCATTTTATAGCGGTGACATCGTGATCACCATTGGCTGTGTCCGCTGTCAATCACCCAACATACATGTGGGGTCAGGAGTCCGTCAACCTGTCACCGGCGTCCTCCTGAGCTCCGCCCACTGACGCACAAAAAACAACGGAAAAAGCCTCAGATACCGACATGCAAATATTGGCAGAAATCATGGAAACTCCGTGCAAAAAAAAAGAAGATGCAACTCCAGAAAAGAATGGGAAAATGTTTATACATGGGTGAAAGCGGTGGGGGATGATTCACAGAGGGTATTCTGTGAACTATGTCAAACTTATTTCTCCATCGCGCATGGAGGCAAGTATGACTTGAAGCGACACACTGTACATATGTGATGTTTGGGTAGATTTGATCCATATTCCCGTTTACCTATTTTTACGTTCGGAGTTTGAACCGAGAGACAACAAACAAACAAATATGCTTTTGTTAAGTATGTGGATATTTATTTTTTGGAAAATGCCACAGGATATTTACTTTGGCTTATTTTATTTTTATTACTGTGTTACAATGCAAAATGTTTAACTGTTCTGTGTATGGATGCACAAAGGTTTTTGGTCTAAGTAATTTTAGGTTGTCTGGAAGTGGAAACAGCTGTTATAATGTAGTCAGTTACTCCTTTTTGTTTTATTGCACATGGATTAATTTACCTTTGAGGGTTGAAAATATGTACTCAAATAAAAAAAATTTTTTTAAAAATCTGATTTTCTAAAAGTATTTAATTACAATATTTGAAACTTGAGGTTTCTTTTTTGAGTTTTTACAAGTAGATTTTTTTGTTTTGTTTTTACAAGCAAAAAAAGTTGTTGAAACCTGTGCAGAAAAAGCAAAAAATAAATGCCCAGCGCAAAAATATGCATACTCTGGGAAACCAAATCAAATTGTTGTTATTCATATTTATAAGCTCGACAATAAGATGCACATTGTTTAAAAATATAGACTTTGTTCCAGGATTACGGATTACGTGCCCCACATTGTCCCACACAAACACACTTCTTGTCCCAAATGTGACTCGCAAGCACCTGGTCACCCTACCTCCGCCATTACACTTGGCGGAGGTAAAAAAACAGCACAACAATGAGACCTTAAGGAATCAAAAATGCATCTGTAAAGTTCTATTTCCTGTTGGTGTTCAGCCAGTGGGTGAAGATGGCAGAAGACAGTTCATTGTCCACATGGATGTATGCTCGTTCCTAACTCTAACCCTGCTTTACAGAAGCTATTTAGCATGATTCCTATGATCAGCAATGACAAGATAAGCTAATGTTTCTATGACTAGTTAGAATTCTTGCCCCCTGTTTGAACATGTAAAATGTTGAAAAAAAATTCAAGCGTTCCTGGTGGGATTCAAACATTGTAGACTGTAGAGTTACTTACTGAGCTATCCATCTACATGTACTCCAGGGCGCAAATGTAAGCATCCCAAGGCTCTCCTAACTCTTGTATTGAGGGGGGTTCTACTGCACGTGCACCATTTATGATGAGGATCTGTATGTAACTAAAATACAGGAGTCATGTGACATTACAATTCTGAGACAGTAATATTGTAAAGTAAGGAATTACTTTTAAATAACAGTAAGAAGTAATCTGTAATGTATTACAGTTTAGAAGTAACTTGCACGACACTGGTTAAATCTATAATAGAAGATCAGCGCTAAATATACGCTCCTATTGAATTATGTCTGAATGCAGTCATTGTAGTGCTGCTACATTACAAAAAAATCATTTTGTTACTTTATTAATGAAGCATATAACTGAAACTGAATGAACCGAGGCCGTTACGTCACGCCTCTTATGCCGTAGCAGACATACAGTAACAGCCAGCACAAATTGCATAACATGTTGTTTTTTTTTTCCCCCCTCCCTTTTTGTTTCTGCATCTTCCCTCTGTTCAGTAACACCTCAGTAATGAAACCTCGCCTTTTCATGGAAGGCTCGAAAGCAGAGACAGTGTTTCTAAAAACAGCCCTGGGCCGTGGTGAGAGCTAGCTACTGTAAATAATGCAGATGCTCTCCATCATCATTCTAAATGACTGAGGTGAGTGATGTCGACTGAAAGACACCAAAGCAGGAGACGAGCCATAGGGAGGGGGAGGGATGAAAAGACAAAACTGGCTTTGAGCCTATTGTTCAAATGTAAGTAGGGATGGACTAAATGCTGAATTCTTGACTGGCAACCATCCCGATATTTAAAAATTACATTTTGGCCGATAGTAGATGCTGATACCAATGTTACTTTCTTTTTTGTTTTTTGTTTTGTTTTTGTTTTTTATTTTGATTTTGTTTTAATTTTATTTAACCTTTATTTAAACAGTTTAGATTAGTAGATAGATTTGTTTGCCGGTGGAGGTTTGGGTCTTTATGGGTTAAACATTTTAGATTAATATGCTTTCAGTAGCTCTTCGGGTCAGTGAAGGTTTAAATAATAACTACTTTCATATTTATAATGATCTTTTCTGTTATAACTTTGGTTCCCTTAAATGGCCTCTATATAAAGTTCCTAGAATTTATACAGAACTTGGTTAAAGTGCATTATTTTGCTCCTTAGTCTTGAAATAACCTTCAGAATTTTCTACGACTAACCCAGTGTTTTTCAACCTTGGGGTCGGGACCCCACGTGGGATCACCTGGAATTCAAATGGGGTCGCCTGACATTTGTAGTAATAGATTAAAAAAAAAAAAACAACAACTTACTGTTAAAAAATATATGGTGAGCTGAGGGAGAAAGTCACAATCCATAAAAGACATGACAAACTCTGAAGCTGAAACTGAAGCACTGTGGTACTGTTTATCTTTCAAATGTTCATTGTGGTCAGTTTCAGATGCTGCAGCTCTTTCATAATTCATAGTTTGAGTTATTGTTTGTTCAGTATTAATTGTCAGCCTTGTAAATCCAAGCTGGACAGACTGTACATATCCTGACCAAGGAAAATCAAATTCTCACTTTGTGCAGTTATCTACACCTGGCTTTTCTGCCTCTGTCCATAATAATATACATTATATAGACTAAATGTCATCTAAAATTAACGTTTACTTGCAACATAGTATAGCAAACTATTACATGATCAAAAACAAATTAATTTTAGCAAAAAAAAAAAAAAAAATCTTCGTTTTGAAAGTCTGGGGTCGCCAGAAATTTGTTTTGTTAAAATGGGGTCACGAGCCAAAAAAGGTTGGGAACCACTGAACTAAACATTTAGATTTAGAATCTTGAAGAATATTGATTTGTCAGTATATATTACACACATTGAAGTGGACCCTCTGCATTTAACCCCTCTGTGACTCAACTCCCTGCAGACTGGGAACAATGGGGTGCCATGTCAGGTACCCAGGGAGCAAATGGGGGGTTAAGTGCCTTGCTCAAGGGTACATAAGCCTCTGTTAAACTATGTAACAGAAGAGGATAATTGCCATTTCTAGCTGCACTTTGTCTGATGTACCTTTCCTTTTTCCTTCCCAACAGTTGTCTCATCTCTTGTTTTTATTTATATCATACTCTATACGTCTTCTCAATCAGGTCTCCCTCGAAAAAGACACGTATTCTCTTGGGACTTCCTCGTTATGGGTTAAAGCCTGTCGGACCCTTGTTACATTATCTTTGAATAAACAGACTCAAACTCTAAATATAACACGACAGATAAATATAGTATTACTGAAAACACTTGCACTTATATCCTGATATTAAGCGATAATAGCAAATACTGGCCAATATATTGATGCATATCCTTGATAGTAAGAACTAGGGATGTAACGATAAAAAAATTTCATATCACAGCTATTGTGACCAAAATTATCACTGTTATCATTATTATCGCAGTATTATTGAAATTGTGCTCAGAATGTTCAAAAAGTACTTATACACACCCTGAAATAATTTAACCAAGTTGTATTTTGAAAAATAAATAACATCACAATGTACTTTCTGTTGGCAGAAACATTCAAATAGTAACATGTAAACATCAAACATACAAATCTGTATTAAAGATGGCACCTTATGGCCATTGTTTGACCATTTTCCATATCAAGTTTGAGTTGTTTTAGTTTCTTTTTCATAGATAGACAGATAGATAGTAGAGCCCGACCGATATGGGATTTTTGGGGCCGATGCCGATATTGGGGGCTAAAAAAAAGCCGATATCCAATATATCGGCCGATATCTGATGTTGGGCGATGACTGATATATTGGCTGATATATGAAATAAGAACACTGATCTACACAGGATATAATAATCTTATATTAGATAATTGCGGACAGGTGGATAAACAGTTGCATAAATCTTTGTTTATCTCCCAAATATAATTTACACAACTTTCAAATGCAAACTATGCAATCACAAAAATAATCAGAGCACGCAAGCGGGGGAGTGGGGGGGGGGGTAGCTCCGCGATTATGTGATTGTGTGTGGGGGGTGATAGCATCATTGTCCGAACAGGAGTGAAAGTGAAACTAACTCGCTTTAAAGTTCCTCTTACTCTTTGGGCAGCACACACACACACACACACACACACACAGGAGCAGCAAACGACAGAATCTCCGCGCAGCAAAAAAAGTTAATATATCGGCTACATATTGGTCGATGTTGATTAATTGGTGATACGCTATAATCGATTAATTAATCGATTTATTAATTAATCGATTAATCAGTCGGGCTCAGATAGATAGATAGATAGATAGATAGATAGATAGATAGATAGATAGATAGATAGATAGATAGATAGATAGATAGATAGATAGATCAAAGTGCGGTAATCAAACACGGTCATGATAATTAGAATTTAAACGGTAATACTAACTGTTGGGAATTTTACCACAGTTTATCGTTATACTGGTAATCGTTACATCCCTAGTAAGAACTGTACAAAGCAAGAGAGAAAGACAGTGACACAGTGAATAAAGGTTTGGGACACCATGTACAGAACACTGTGAAATCTACTTAATTTAATGTGCATTTGAACAGAGATGTCCTTTTTGTTCCGTTCCTCATTCGTGAGCCGTAACGGTCATCAACCTCTAAAAATAGTAAGTATACGCATATATTATCCAGGCCTTTTATGAGTGTCTGTGTAATCACTGGAAATGTTTGAGGACACCGAGATGAATGCACACGACTGTGAACAAACGGAACTCGGCCCACTCCACATTAGGGACTCCATATTGGACAACAACAAATAAAAGCTGTCACTGAGTGGCTGAATACCCCTGATATTTACCTCGTAGAAGAAAAACACTTCAGAAAAATGCTGTAGCCCTGAACTACACTCACTCCGTCTCTCGTCTAGCGTCTTCACAATGTGATTGATCATTAAGCTGCATGACAGGGCGAGGACAAAGAGGCCGGGACTTGCCTCGTCTTTATTTGATTTGTCTGATGACTAGGCACTCTGGTTTGTTGTTGCTCATTAATCAATGCCAATAACGTAGAGTGTGTTCTTCGCAATCCTTATATTACTGGGTTCTGGTCTAAGGTGTTGAAACTCAAATCCACAAATTGAGAAGGATAGATGCTGATGGATGTAAAAGTACTGTCCCTCCCGGTCGCAAAGAACCTATAAAGTGTCTTGTCACTTCAATGTTTTTATGATGTTTTGATGCAGATGATGGATTACGATAAAAAGCTAAGTTGTTGTGATGTGATCGTTCGAAACCCTTGATGGCTTGTAAACACTTTTGTTCAAATGGGGTGATTGGTTGGTTAAACACTGGTTTGTTGCATTCTCAAGCTCTACATGTTAACATTAACGTCACATAAATGCAACTGAGAGATGGGTTTGGAACTAAAGCCTCACATACTCACAAGCAGCTGCTGTTGCTGCATCTTATCCTGTGAGATGAGACATTTTAGGTGACCTGGATTTCAGCTTCTTTAGTTAAACAGTTCTCTTTGCGGTGACGTATCTGCACGACAGCAGATCTCACCAGGATTTTACTTGGTTTCAGTGTGTGGACTAACAGCTTTTATGAGAATTATAAATTTCAAATATTTTGCCTGTAACTGGTTTTCTCTTAAGTTAAATTTCACTTAAATGACATTTGTAGTTTTTTGTGTGCCAAGATTAACTAGAAGCACTCGGAGAGCGCAGACCTCCGCCAAGGCTGATCAGTGCCCCCCCCCGTGGGCCCCCCCCACGCCAAGGAGGTTATGTTTTTGCCAGGGTTTGTTTGTTTGTGTGTCTGCCTGTCTGTCTGTTTGTCTGTCCGTTAGTGTGCAACATAACTCAAAAAGTTATGGACAGATTTTGATTAAATTTTGTGGTCTGCGCCCCCCCGTGGGCCCCCCCACCCCCGATCACCACCAAAATTTAATCATTTCTTCCTTATCCCATTTCCAACAAACCCTGAAAATTTCATCAAAATCTGTCCATAACTTTTTGAGTTATGTTGCACACTAACGGACAGACAAACAGACAAACAAACAAACAAACAAACTAGAAGCACTTGGAGAGCGCAGACCTCCGCCAAGGCTGATCAGTGGCCCCCCCCCCCCCGTGGGCCCCCCCACCCCCAATCACCACCAAAATTTAATCATTTCTTCCTTATCCCATTTCCAACAAACCCTGAAAATTTCATCAAAATCTGTCCATAACTTTTTGAGTTATGTTGCACACTAACGGACAGACAAACAAACAGACAAACAAACAAACAAACCCTGGCAAAAACATAACCTCCTTGGCGGAGGTAAAGATTAGGTAAAGACTGTTTTTTTAACCTTGGGGTCGGGACCCCATATGGGGTCACCTGGAATTCAAATGGGGTCACCTAGTAATTGATAAAACAAAAAAAAAATAAAATAAAATAAAAAAAAAGTTACTCATAAATATATGATGAGTTGAGAGATTAAATTGATTAAATGATTAAATTTTGGTGGTGATAGGGGGAAGGGGGGGGCTGACCTGCCTTGGTGGAGGTCTGTGCTTTTCTAGTTTATGTAGCCCCGTTCACGGACAATGGTCACATAGTGCTTCACAATAAAACTAGAGCCATTGAATGAAATGAAATAAAATGAAATAATAGCGAGGTTGTGATGGGACTATTTTTTTTGATCAACACAAATCCCTCAATAAAACAGCAGTAAACTAGAAAAGCACTCAGAGAGCACAGACCTCCACCAAGTCAGACCAGCCCCCCCCCCCCACCATTCAAATTCATCCCGAACTTTTTGAGTTATCTTGCTAACAGACAAACAAACAAACAAACAGACAGACGGACAGTCAGACAAACCCTGATGAAAACATAACCTCAGCCGTTCCTTGGCGGAGGCAAAACAATATATAATTTAACCTCTTATTCTTTAATAAATGTTCAATAGACAGAGCATTTATTTAAAAAAAAAAAGTAGAATTGCTCATAAGTGCAAAGCCATAAAAAAGGTCTAGTGGGCAGAAATGGACACGTGCAGAACCACTAGAGAAACACAATATGTATAAACAACATAACCGTGTTAAGCTGTGTTGATCAATATGTGGTCTATCTGAATTCCCTCAGCATTTCTCTGCAGTCAATAATGCTACAGCACCATCATTAAGAAAAGTGGAGTAGGGAGATGAAGGAGGAGGAAAAAAAGTGAAGATGGCATGGAGAGTAAAGCTGCTGAGGAGGGCAAATACGGAGGTCACAGGTGGAGAAAGAAGAGCGGTAAATGGTAAAAGGGTAAAAGAAGAAGCGATAAGGGAATGAGAGGGCGGAGGAGTGAAGAGAAGAGACCATGCTGTATGAAGGAGGCAGGTGGAGGAAAGACAGAAGGGGAGTAGTGCCTGGTCAGCAGGGTGCACATCACCGTATCACTGTTTTCAGGCCTCTGTGCACAAAGGATTGGAAGTGGGAAGTCCAATGAATGAGAGCAATAAAGCAAGACAGGCAAGAATGGATAGAGCGGAATCATTTTATGTCGACTGAGAGATTTTTTTTTTTTCCCCCTTGTTATGAGCGACATCACATGTCAAATTGATGGTGGCCTCTCTGGCTTCACAGGAATGAAAATCAGCAGTTTTTAGTTTTTCTGTATGTGGAAATGGGACCTTGACTAAGAGGGTCTTGTTTGCTCTGTATCAGTTCAGAAAAACAAATTACCCAGATTTGTGGAAAATGAGACAGACATCATTTTCTCTTAACTTTTGCACAATTTGTATTAAAGGAGTGATATTTTGCTTTTTTAAATGGAATTATGCATTTTAAAACATTTCCCTGTGGTCTACATAAACTGTAAATGCTATGCTTGGGTCTGAATTCTTCATTAATTCAACTCCACAGGTCCATCTTCAACCCTATTTCTGAGTAATGACACCAGAAAGGTCGTTTTGAGCACTGGCCCTTAAAATGCACATGAGCCACTTCACACCCCACCCCCTCCAGGTTGTTGGCTGTGCTGCTCTGTCCTGTTCAACCAACAACTGAACATTTTAGGTAATCAGTTCGAAGTTTGTACATATTTTCAGTATGGACTACAACCGCTGCTGCTGACAATTATGTCGTACTCGGAGAAATGTTCATCTGAAGTCTTGACCTTAAATGTGTAAATATCCTGACATGACTAATTACAGACATAACAAATTAAGCAGTAATTAAAATGGGTTGTAGAAATCCACTCGATTTTTGCCAAAATGAATATAAAGATAGCTTTGCAGCATCTGGAGGGTTCAAATTCAAACTTTATGAACTATTAGGGTCCAAATACACAAATAAATATACCAAAGACTTAAAAAAGTGCTTTTTTAAAAAAAAATTGATGTCCAATAAACAAACATACATAACAAATCAACACATACCACAGTAATTGCACAATAAAATGCAAACTAACCTCACTGCACGCACACACAAAAAACCTCTAAGAAAAAAATAAAATTAAAATAATTATTTAAAAAAAATAAAATAAAATAAAAATAATAGCACACACAAAAAAGGAAGCCGTCACTCTCAATAGCTTTACAGATTAGTATAATCTAAATAAATACAAAAAAATAAAAGTGGGTTTAGCAAAATATGACCCCTTTAACTGTGAAACCTGCATACTAAATAGACTGCAGCATGAGACTCTCCTTTAAATGACTATTAACTCATAAATAGTACAGAGGAGGGAGTTGTTGTGGTAACACTTGTAAACTAAATATTTAAGTAAGAGAAACATTTAAACATGTCCAAACTGTGTGTTATTGAGCAGGCCTAGGGCTGGGCAATCTGGGTAAAAGTTCTTTAAACAATCTGAGGTTGAGGTAAAATCATGGTCCACAATCTGAATCACAATTTTTTTTTTCACCTCTTGTAAAATATCAATAAGTCAAAACCAAATTAAAATATATTTTCCTGTGGTTTGCGGAGGCTTAGGCTGTGTGTGATCATTTTTTGTTGTGATCTGAGTAGAAACTCTGCCGATTTGCATCATTTGGGAGCAACTTTATGACAAAATATTTAGATGAAGTAAACAAGAGTCCATATTTTCCTTTACGTACAGCTGCTGTGGTTCCAGCATCTGTGTAAATCAGACTGACTGTAGGTTGGAGTTCAGAAGTTGGATGTGCAGCTGGTGGATGCATGGTTATGCTTTTTAATTGTTTCTTCAGCGGCAGTAAGACAAACATATTATACAGATAGATACTTAAGTGCAGACTGATGCTTAAGTGTACTACCGACATTAATGCTAAAAACCCATATGTGCAGTACTTTCTGTAAAATACTGTAGTAACACTGATATATGATGGTTTTAATAAGGCCATCATTTAGTGTTTTATTATCATCTGCACTATCCGTCTGAAAAGTAGATCATATGACAATGAAGATCAATCGCAATCTAGGAACATGTGATCATCCAGTCTTCAACACATGCGATAAAAAGTGCAACTTAAAGGTGGGGTGTGAGATGTTTTCCTAGAGCATTTTGTACTACATTGCGTAAAATCCCCTTCACACCCCAATTACAACCAATTAATTAAATGCTCTAACACAAAAATAAACAAGAAAAGCACTCGGAGAGCGCAGACCTCCGCCAATATCATTTCCTGAAATTTTCATCCAAATCGTTCACTACGCAGCCTCTGAACATCCAAATGGGTCATATCTGATGACCATGAAAAGATGAATAACTATATTTTACATCAATTATTTACATGTATTGATAGGATTAGTGGATCAACAGGTATTAAACATTTTAGACCAGAAGATGGTTTTGGTCGTCAGCGGCTGTTTGGGTCTTCACAGGTTAATTTCATTTTGTGAGCACTTCATTGCAATCTCATATACATTAGAACCCCAAACAAAGGTGGCACAGCATAAAAAAAAGAAAGCAGTGATATTAAAATGTACTTTGACTTGTATTTTATTCTCAACAGTATGCTGTCTGCTCATACTGTTGCACTTGTTTGCAGGAGGAATGGGACAAACTGTCCAACTGCTTCTCATTTGGAGTTCTACCTCCAACGCACAACCTTGGCTGCACAGAATATACGAAATTCTTTAAAGGCTCTAATTATGAGCAAAAGTATTTTAATCTTCAGTCAAATAGCAGCGCTCTTCAACACGCGGGTCGAAACATCCCTCTGTTCGCCAGCACAGGGTAATAGCTACACTAATAGCGCTACTAATCACTGTGTTCCACTTGTCGAGGGTCACATTAATGACCTCTGGGAGCTCCATGGCAGCCCAAGTAGAGACACCATTTATGCTTGCAGAATACAAAGGAACAAAGACAAGTAATATCAGTTTACCCACAATAACTATCAGGGAAAAACATGAACTTGTCTTGCACCAGTGTTCATATTAATTGCTCAGTTTCTGCCTGAAAGTGAAGTGAAAAGTCGATGGAGATGACCGTGAAAGTATAAAAATAATCCTAGGTGCTTGTATAAATAAGATCAGCATACTTTCTTTGGTTACCAAGCCAATGAGACTGTGTGGGAATGTACACAGCGTTATTATAGTCACACAGCAAAGACCTGCAGTAACGCAAGAGGAAAGGTGGGCTGATATTATTTCATAAATAGTTATTAAAGCATCTCCTGTAGGGATTCTTTATAGGAGGCAGGGCACCTAATGGAAGCCTGCACAGGAAGAGTTGGATGATTACTGAAATACGGATAAAAAACACAGTGCGCATGGTGTTAGGCGTGTGATGCAGCAAGTCATTTAAATTTAAAAAAAGAACATGTCTTGGATAGGGATGTAAACAATTAATTATCAATTAATTGTCGATAAGAATTTGCTCGATTAAATTGTTAATTATCGGTTAACTGCTCTTTTCCATGGCGGGATTTGTGGTGTCGACACTAAGGGGCACCACTGCCCAAACTAGGCTTCATCGCTGAAATCTCGCTCCATCGTATCACTGATACAAAGTCAGAAATGCCCATTTCTTCTGAACTGCCCCTCTTCAGATCCATTTATTTGATTGAATTTCTCTGCAGAATTTCTTTAGTTCTACTCCATAAATGTCATTACCTGTACTGTATCCAATGGTACAAGAAATCAATCATTAAGGAATATGACATGCTTTTTTCATGAAGTACAGGTATATAAACAATATTTATCTTTTATTCTTATCGAAAGAGAAATTCAGGTTCTCAGGAAAATCGCCACTTATCAATTAATCGTTAATCTATTGAAAAGGCCAACCAACTCATGATTAATGAATTAATCGATAATTTGCATCCCTAGTCTTGGTGCATCTTATGAATTTATACCTTTTGACCCTTCACTAAGTCCCGCCCCCCCATGGTTACAGTTGCTAGGCCTGGCAAGCTTTCTCTTGTGGTTCATTCCCACTGCCATGTAAACATGGATTTCTCAACATCTTGACGATTCACGTACAGAACAGACGTATACAGGAACTACAATGTTCTTCTTTCAGTTATGACTCACTATAGTTTTCCGTATCTGACATGTTTTAGCCCGTTCCTAAATGCTGTGTTTTCCATCTGTTTATAGCGCACCCCGATATTGTTCCCACATTGTGGGTTTAGCATCAAGTGGTACACAGCTACCTAACTCAATGTTGAAACATTAGTAACTTTTAATCAATATTCTACAACAGCAGTGGTGACCGACCCTGGTCCTGGAGAGCTATTATCATGCATGTCTTAGATGTATCCCTCTTCCAACACACCTGATTCAAATGCCAAGCCTATCCTCAAGCTCTGCAGAAGCCTGATAACGACCCATCAGGTGTGCTGGAAGAGGGAATCATCTAAAACATGCAGAATAGAAGCTCTAGAGGACTAGTGTTGGTCACCCCTGCGCTATGGTCTTGTAGCTAACAACTGTGTGCTAGTTAGCGTTAGCATCTAACCTTATGCCGCATTTCCACTACGTGGTACCGGCTCGGCTCAACTCGACTCAGCCTTTTTGCATTTCCATTACGAAAATGGACCTGGAATCTGGTACCTGGTACTAGTTTTTTTGTTATCACCTCCACCGGGGTTCCAAGACTGGGGAACAGATATTAAAAGGTGACGTGTAAACACTGCAGACCACTGGTTGGTCAGAGAGTTAACCCGCCACTTTACAAAAAACAGATGCGGAAGTTTACAGTAAATATAGGGGTAGGTTAATTCACATGATGACAGCCCGAAAAACTACACCACTCAGTCAGGAGATTCAGTCTTTGGTAGCCAACGTAAAAATTCAGCATGAGTTTGACGAGACAACACGCAACAAGCGAGTTTATCAGCGACTCCCTGAGCAGACGACATGGAAGTAACGCACCACATTACTATGACGTCCAGGTACTGTAAAGTTGGTAGTATCCTGTAATGGAAACGGTCTCCAGGAATAGTATCTGGTACCCGAGGTGAGGCGAGGCGAGGCGAGGCAAGCCAGTTTCACGTAGTGGAAACATGGCATTACAACACACATAGCAGGTAGACAGTAGCTGCGAGTGAGGTCTTCCACACTGTTTAATCCATATGCAACATCTCTCCAGTTGTGTTTTAGGTTTTGGGAAGGCGAAAAATACAACATCCCCTGAATGTTCTGGATATCTTTCATCGGACTTGCAAGTCCCGTACATGCACTGCTTAGGCATTTTGCTCCTAAGGTGAAGGCTTGCCAGGCCCTCCTCTCTTAGTTACCGTTGCTAATGTATGATTGATCAGTGGTGGTTCTAGGGCGGGACTTACCAAAGGGTCAATTCAGCTTAATTTATGTGCATGTATTAGCAACATTTCCGTAAAAAAAATTATCTATGGATTTCAGAATCATCTGTTTCTGATATTTGCACCAATTACCAAAAGCAACTGATTAATCAAATAAAATGATGGCAAACTCAGGGGTTGGGGGAGGGGAATTAGTTTATTACTTTTCTCCACTCCAGCTCACCTCTCCTCTGCCCTCACAAACACCCAACCCTTCCTACTGATGGATTACAGTATTAGGAGGGCAATAGTGGCTTGAGCAATGGGCAGGAGGGGGACAGAGGTGCAACATTAGATCAGACTGAGGTGACAGCAGGAAATGTGAGAATAACCAAACCTCTGTTGCTGCTGAAATTACACCAGCATTTCCTCTGGCTTTTGGTTTCCAATTTTTAGCTTACCAGCCAGTAGGCTGTAAGCTATTGTCGTCATGCAGCCTTCGGCGGCGGCGTCTGTCGTCTGTCATCTGTCATCTGTCATCTGTCATCAGTAACAAAAATTTCAATCGTCTTCTTCTCCGAAACTACAATTCCAGTTGACTTCAAACTTGGTATACAGCTTCTTTATGATGATGTCAACAAAAGTTAGTCAAATTATTTGGACCCGGCTCTGATTCTGGATTTGGTGCGACTTTGAAAAATTTCCCCATTATAAGAGATAGGAAGTGCCGGTAAGCTACAGGGCCGTTGGTCCTATTTTTATTATTTTTGTTAACAGTTTTTGCCACAAATCATCCTCGAGTTTGATTCCACCAAACAGGACTATAGAGAATTAATATTTCTTTTTTTACTCTCCACAGTTGGCAGGGTTGCTGGAGAACAATGGCCATTTAGAAAATGAGGACACAACAAGGGAAGAGAGGGGGATTATAAATCATATGCTGCAGTTGACGGACTGTTTATTGCCAGTGTGTGTGCATTTCCAACATCCTAATTGGCATAAGAAATTACTGACTTGATAACCACCTTTCACTGAATTATTTTTTCCTTTGACTTTCATTCATGCTGACAGATCATCCTAGAGTGACCCCTGTACTGCATGCTCCTTCTAACCATCTTCTGCTTTATCTCAGAACATGAATGTTTTAGATTCTGCTGGGTGAAAACTGTAGGGGGGATATAACTGGGCCTGAAGCCAAAAAACTGCTAGAGAAAAAAACAAAAAACAAACATCTGCTTTTGTTAAAGTGCATATTTGTAATGCTGGAACTTTGAAAAGACCCCTCATTTTCTAGATTTTACACTTAATACTTCTAAGTTGAAAAAAGTCTTTCCTCTGTAAGGTATGGAGTTAAGATTCCAGTGGTTCACAGCCTGTCCTACACCCATTTGGCACTACTGCACACTTTAATGCATATATATTCAATCCAATAATCCTCAAACAACTATTGGCTAGTCATTCTACAGTTAAGTTACCCATTATGGCAAAGATCCACCGACACACAGCCAGCACATATGCAATCATCTCCTGTTCTGTGCACATTTAATCAACTGGGCTGCAGTGCGCAGTGCACTGGGCTGCTCTATAAAGATAAGATTATCCTTCAGCTGTAGGCCTGACAGTCAATAGGTGAACCAGAAGTGTAATTAGTGTGTGCATGAAGGCAAGACAGTGTGGAGAGAAATGGAAAATGTACAAATCAGAGAATGATAGTAAAGATAGCAATTGAGTAAATAAGAGGCGAAAAAACAGACAAGTTATCAGCGCCGACCAGCCCGAAACAATCCGAGCATCATAGACAGAAGAAATCAATGTGCATTACGAACAACTGTCTGCAGTACATCTTTATCTAATCCCCTTGCTGAGTGTCTCTCCCACCTTCTATGCCTCCCCTCCTGTGGGTAAACACATTGAAACCAAAGGGAAGTTACAGTTCTTATGTATGTGTTGATTTGTATTGTCTGCGATCAAATGAGCATTTGTTCCTCTTTGTGCCATTCGCCCGTACAGAGGTGGGTAAAAGGGCTTTTGTCTACCCTGCTCTTTGTACATGGAATATGTTGCTAAAACACTAGAAACTGACTGAATTGATCTCCTTGAATGCTTTAAATCCAAACTCAAAGTGCTAGAGACTAACTCAATGACTTGCACTTGTTTTTCATGTACATGATTCAAAATTGCTGATAAATTTGGGACAGTGTTGTTTTCAGTAAGCATGGGATGGTTTGAAGGGGTAGGATTAGATAGGTTTATACTTCTTCCTACTCCTTTTCACTCATGTAAATTTTGAGGCTTAAGACTATGGATGTAACGATATGAAAATTTCACATCATAGTTATTGTGACCAAAATTATCACGGTTATCATTATTAGCGCGGTATTGTTGAAATTGTGCTCAAAATGTTCAAAAAGTACTAATACACACACTGAAATAATTTAACCAAGTTGTATTTTGAAAAAAAAAAAAAAAAAAGTAAAATAAAATAATAGGCACAATGTACCTTCTGTTGGCAGAAACATTCAAGTATTAACCCTTAGTGGTCTGAGCCTATTTTGGCCATTTTTCAGTACTTTTGATTTTGCCTTTATATACTATATAAACAAATGTTTACTATAGCCATGTTTGGTATCTTTTTTTTCAGCACAACTTCATCTATATCATCTGCCTATTATTTTTTCACTTTAACCTACTATAGCAACATAACAGGCCAGAAAACAAAAAATATATATAAAATCCAATCTGAAAAATGTATATACTTTATTGCATAAACAACACAAAGATGCTTAATGAACCTTTTCAAAGACTTCAGAAGTGAATATTGGTTCCAAATATTAGGTATATAAAATTAAAATAGTAATGAATTAAAACTATACTCAAATATTTGACATAAAAGCATATCTTTACATAGGTGTTTTTTCCCCTAAAAGGGCCGTAATTAAACACAGTTATCATGATAATTAGAATTTAAACAGTAATACTGTCTGCAATTTTACGGCGGTTTATCGTTATACTGGTAATCGTTATATCCCTACTTAAGATGCTGCAGTTTTCAGTTACCGTTTTGTTTTGTTCTCATTCACTTGATTATCATTTATTTGCATTTCTGTTTTTAAATTGTCATTTACATGATCGAAATAAAGATATTAATCAATCAATCATTGTTTGACTTATCCTGTAAATTATTATGTGTTGTAACTGTGCGTTGTATTTCATGCTGCCTCTTGGCCAGGACTCCCTTGGAAAAGAGGTTCTTAATCTCAATGGGATCTTTTTTTCCACAGTTAAATAAAAGTTTAAAAAAAAAATAAAAAATACAAAGGGAAGTGTTTCTACATCTACATCTGCAAACAAAAACAAGACAAGTACCGAACAGACTAACCTAATGTGTTAGCAAATGTGTTAAAGCTTTTATTGTGGTGACACACAAGCATCCACACTGTACATCTGTTGAGATCCACATCTGTCTTAATTGGAGTGTTGCACAGTGGAAAGTTAACAACTGAATGTTCAGTAGATGACTTACTGTTTCCATAGTAACATCCACTCTGACCGACACTCCAAGAAATAATCTACAAGGAATGAGAGATACAACTGTGTGTGTATAATTTAAAAACTCCACTGATGTTCAGACCTGGTCATTCAATTTATTCAGGTTCAGCTGACCTCATTTTATGGACTTTACTAAACCCAGACCTGACCAACTGAATCAACCCCAGATCATAACACTGCCCCTGCAGAATTATACCGCAGGCACTAGGCATGATGGGTAATCACCCGCCTCTCTTCTCACCCTGATGCACCCATCACTATGTAACAGGATCATATCTGGACTCATCAGACCACATGACATTTTTCTAATGAAACATATTCCAGTCTTTATGTTCTGTAACAAACTGATGGTTGTTTAGGTAATGACAAGCTACTCACTGCATCAGTTAAAGGGTGAAAGAACTTGTTTGAATCAAAATCCTAATCCTGGGCTATTTGCTTAGTCAAATTCAGATGTGTATTTTTACCCCGCCCACCATAGTGGTTCGGTTTGTTGGTTTGTTAGCATTCTAGCAGCAAAACTATTGGTTGAATTCATACCAAATTAGGTTTATAGATTGCCAGCGACCCAGAATAGATGTGATTACATTTTGGGAACAGTAGGTCAAAGTTCAAATTTTGTATGAATTTTTTAAATCTTTTTTTTCCCCATTTACTTATAATGGGTGGAATTTCAAATGTCTGTAGCAGCAAAACTATTGGTTGAATTCATATCAAATTGGGTTTATAGATTCCCAGTGACCCAAAATAGAAGTGATTACATTTTGGGGACAGTAAGTCAAAGTTTAAAAAATTCTATGATTTTTTTTAAACCTTTTTTTCCTCCCATTTACTTATAATGAGCGAAATTTCAAATGTCTATAAAAACATAAATTTTGTTCCAATTTATGCTCTTTATCAAACCAATGGTTGTTTAGGAAATTAGAAACTATTCACTGCATCAATTAGAGTTAAATCCTGTGATAACTGTCCACTGACACATTCTTTTGGACCCATTCGATTAATTAAATCCAGGTGGAGGCTTTTTGGACAAGGCAGTCAGATCAAACTATATTTAAAGCATCAAACATAAAGGGGATTATGCATTTCACAAGCTGATTTTCGGTGTTACAGATTGATTTGACATCTTCTCCCTTCACCATTTACTGAGACAAACTGTGCTGAGGTGCCCAGCTGCGACTTAACCTGATATCTGTCAGATTCAAGGTCCTGTTCATGAGGGCTACTCCACTGGCCACCTGAGGCATATAGCCAAAACCCCTGCCTGGGCTGGGGAAGACTGGAATTATTATTATTCATATCAAGACACACACACACACACACACACACACACAGAGGCAGACCCATGCACACACAGACTCACTGTATAGGCTACATTTTGCACATATTAACCCCTAGGTGTCTGAGCCTATTTTGTCCGTTTTTCAGTACTTTTGATTTTGCCTTTATATACTATATAAAGAAATGTTTATTATACCCATGTTTGGTATCTTTTTTTCAGCACAACTTCATCTATCCATTATTTTTTCACTTTAACCTACTATATCAACACAATAGGCCAAAAAACACACACAAAATATAAAATCCGATTTGAAAAATGTATATAATTTATTGCATAAATAACAAAAAGATGTTTAATGAACCTTTTCAAAGACTTTAAAAGTGAATACTGGTTCCAAATACTAGGTGTATAAAATCAAAATTGTAATAAATTAAAACTATACTCAAATATTTGACATAAAAGCATATCTTTACAGAGGCGTTTTCTCCCCCCACAACCCTACTCCTGGTCCTCCTGGTTTCCACATTCGGTTCAGGTGGGGGTCATCCTCACCCTTACCTGTAATGCTAATGCAGTCTGTGGATTGGAATCTGCAGATTTGGCCAGTTTTTTCCATTTTAAAAAAGGACAAAAAATTACTAAGATATGGTCAGAAATCTAACGCCCCCCCACCTCATTTTCATACTTCTACTCATGTTTGTTTGCTCCAGTTTCAAAACATCATATCTCCAGTTGTATTTGCTCTGTCAACATCAAATAAAAAGTGGGAGAGTGTTTCAAGTCCGCACTTTCGAATACAAATGTCCCCAGTGGTCTACATGACCGACTACCGATGGTAAGACGTGTTGAAAATGTCATGTGATTCAGTCATGGAGCCGCGACTGTGGACCTTTAAGGGTTAATTGAATACCAGTGTCATGTAAATGTGCGTTTTCCTATGACAACTTGGCAAAATGATGACAAGAAAATAAGGAAAAAGCAAAATTTGAAAACCAAAAAGTTTAATTGGATATTTTGAGGAGGATCTTTATAACTAGGATTTAGATTAAGTTTTCAGATTCATTTTTGATGGGAATGAAAAATTCCACATTCACTTTGCCACACTGTCATTGTGACTTTCTATGCTTCAGCATACAGGTCGCCAGGTCTGCATGGAGCAACATAGGTAATCCATTCACCTGCTATTCTGAGAGTAGAAGTGAAGCTTTGTAAACACTCCAGACAATTTGTCTAGTATTTTAACATTAAAATTCCGTTTAGCACCTTGTGCAAATGCTGGCGTTTCAGGACAATGTTGTATCTGTCTGGATCGGAATATGCTCATAACAGCAGAGGAAGTTAGGTCAAATTGCGGGTCTGTGCGTTGCTGGACTTAAACCTAGTTAGCTGTTGGCGCTGAGGTGAAGGTCATGTGTTATGAATTGCAGATAGGCGACCACAGCTGCTGCAGCCTGTGTCTCACAAGAGGACAGTGTGAAGAGCACTCAGTAACATGCCACTGTGGAGTGTGTGACTTAGTGTGTGTGTGTGTGTGTGTGTGTGTGTGTGGTTTTCAGCTCTGGGGAGGGAAGAAGGGAGGCAGAACATATGTTTGATGCTCCGAGTGTCAGAGTCGGGGTTTTTTCCATTATGGACAGATGTGATGGTGACTAAGTGTGTGGAACTGGTAGCATTTTCAGAGTGATTTTCTCTAATCACTGTATTCACATTTACACACTGTCACCTTTTTTCTGTAAGAAGCAGCACATTTCTAGTCATTCATCTCATTTTGGGTTATTATTTAATTTAGTATTCACTAACTAATTGCTTGTTTGAAATCAGAACTATTATTTCCTGCTTTCCCACTTTGGCTAAAAATGGATAAATGTCAGTGGGCTTTGAGAGAAACGTGAATGGAACAGGGCTGAAGGTCAAAGCAGTCTAATTAAATCAACTATTACTACCTATCTACTAACCATCACTGCTTCTAAATGACATTTGGATAACTACTTTCCTTCATAAAGTATATTTTAATTGCCACTGAATTTAAACACACCCGCAGGAATTACCATTAACCACCAATTAGGCTGACCTGCTTGACCTGAAAAGGACAAAGGTGAACAGAGCGAAGGATAGTTTGGATATAATGTATTTACATTACAAGATCTTCTTTGGATTAAAACCCATTTTGGAAAGTAAACGATTAGAGAAAACATATGCTTGTGTGTACATTAGTGGATCATTTTATCTATTAGGGATTCTGGTCAAAACTGACCTATAAGCAGCTGTTAATAAATGGTTACATGAGAAGATATTTTCATTTCAGGCTGATTTGTCAGAAAATTACCATCTATTAGCTTGTATTTCCAGCATGTATCTTTACACAGTTATGGGCTACAATTTTATGTTCCTTTTTCACTAAATGTTAGCAAGAAAAAAAAAGTATATTAGGCAATGTCGTGGACCAAGCAGTCAAAGCACAAAACACAGGTTTAAAGTTCTGGAAAAAGGGATTTATTTCCCAGAAAAAATCTTTACAAAACAGATAACTGAAAAGGGAGTTATAGGGCACTTAAAAGAGGTCAACAAAATAGAACTCTACTGAAGAAATATGCCAACAAAACTAGACATCAACTGAACTAACAGACCTGCCAGACTGAGACACTGATGCAGTATATATACCAAAAGAGCAAACCACAGTTAACACACAGGGGGAAAGTAAATAGACATAAACTAAAACTAACACAAAGAAACCCTAATCCCCCCTCTGATGCACATGCTCTTTGTCTGGTCCATGAGAGCGACTTCAGCATAAAACCCTGCTCTGCCCTCAGCCCCATCTCTTGTCTGCAGCAGAAAATGCCACCCAGCAGCCAGGTAACTCAAAGAAAAGAAAAATTAATTAATAGCAAAATGACAAACAATATAAACTAAATGTGCATGTTCCATCTTGTGACAGTGTATTACTGAAGTGCTAATAAATCAATTTTAAACTAAAAAACCATGAGTGTTGTATGTATACTAACATAGCTCAACATGTGGAGGTGTTTGTGAGTGTGGCTGCTGCAACCTTTTGTGTAGCTGTGGGCATGGCCATCACAGGCAAAAAACACCATTAAACAACAAAACTACATATACAGCATTTCCTCACATGGTGGTTGGGACTAGGGCTGCACGATTCTGGCAAAAATGTGAATCATGATTCTTTTGCTTAGAAGTGAGATCACGATTCTCTGGCACGATTTTTCTCACAAAATGTTAATTGCACCGCTGTCAAGTAAAATGGATTCTTTTACCTCTGATTCACATCTTTCATATCACTCTGCAAGTAGTCCAGTCACTAATGCAGTGTTTGCTATGGAATTGATCTGTTGGTGTGACTCTGTGTAATTCTGAGGGGGGGGCCACGTGCGTGCATTTCAGTCGGTGTGTGTTTGTGTGGGGGGGCTCAACCGAAACCGACACACGCACATGAGTAACTGGCCGAAACACATGCGCGTGCATCAGTTTCCGTTCTACTTATGCAATGGGGGTACAGGGCGGTGTGGTCCATGCCCCTCAGAATGGCAAAGTGTTGAAAATGGTGGGATTATATTGTTGGTTGTATCAGGTGTCATTTAAAGCCACATGTGGCACCGCATTATATGACAGGCACAAGACATTTATCCATGTTATTGTTTTTCCTTGGCCTGTATTTGAGAACAGACTCCCTGTATATTCATTCACTATTTATTTCAGCTCATAATTACAAGAAAAACACTTTGCCCCTCCTGCTCACTGATACCCTGCCTACCCAGGGATTACGTTTCAGTCTAAACTTTCAATCTTCTTAAAAATTTAAAAATGTGTATAAAATACCCAAATTGTAATTCAGCCATCAAACAGTGCACTGCACCTCTCCTGCATGTGTGTGAAATTTGAAAAGAATCAGGTGAATAGTGTCCAAGAAATGGGATGGACAAAACTCAGAAGGATGGAATTCCTGGTATATCTATATACAGGGTCAGGCGGTATTTATTTTCCTTATTTTCCTTCTGATATATGAATGAAAATATTATCTAAGGGTTAAAATTGAGCAACTTTAAGATCTGTATGGCAATTATTCCAAGTTGCTGGTAAAGAGTGACTGACCCTTGACTTTACAAATCTTTTATCTGCTTCTGTAACCTGTAGTAAAATACAAAAATTTGAGCATGTTTGATAAGGACCCGCAATGACAAATAGCAGTCATGAATATTAGCGGACTAAAAAAAAAACAACAAAAAAAAAAAAAAAACAGGAGGGTGAAAAATAAAACCCAAAGATGGAGAGTCAACCAACATTAGCATACATCTCACAGTTATGAGTATTATAATTATCACTGGTAATAAATCTCAGTGCAGAGTGATAGACAGCTGAACCAGGCCTGTATGAAATATCATGAATATATCCAAGACTGACAGGTTATTGCCACAATACACAACCCTCTACAATGCAGAGGAGCCCCTTTTCCTATAAAAGAAACCAATTTTATTTTTTATCTGCTCACCAGCATAATATTGCAAACCTACCTTCACACCAGTGCGAATCAGAGCATGCTACTGGAAATAATTTCATTGTAAAAGCTCTCGTATGGGTTCATCATTATTTCCTGGAAACATTTTTTAATTGAATTTTAAATGAAAAGGCAACAATGATAACACCCACAAACTTGGTTGGCTTATTATGATTCAAGAGGCGTGTAAAAATGGAGAAAAAGGTGAAAAACTTTGAAGCGAGGCTCCCATGTAACCAATATGTGATGGGGTTTGATTTTTAATATCATAAAGAGACATGAAGCAAAAAAAAAAGAAAAGCAGAGCCCCCCCGAGCACATCAAAGAGAAAAAAATGGATTTCTAAGACAGAGGGAAACAGGAGGTAATATGAAGAGGATGTAGGTGGAGAGACAAGATAATGGAAGAGAAAATAAGTGAGAGAACAGACCTAGAACATGAAAATGACTGGGAAAGATGGAGAAATAAGGGATTTGAAAGAAAGGGAGAAAGATGGAAAGCCTGGTAAGAGAGGTACTACGCATTCATCTGGGCAAAACTGTCAAAGCAGGTTTTATTTATTTATTTATTTAGTTAGTGGGTTGAAGAATGAAAGAGCGGAACATGGGCTTCAGATAAGATTGGGCCAAAAAAAAATAAAAAATGAAGCCAGTGGGAAAATAGCAGATGGATGGAGGAAAGACTCGGACAGAGACTGAATGAAACGTGTGGATCCGTCTGGAGAGAAATTACAAGATAGAACGGAACCGAGACAGAGGAAGAGGATACAGGGAAAGGACTGTTCTAACTCTCTAGATTCTCTCCTGCCTTTTTTGTCCTCCCTGGCCAACACAGGGACTGTAAATCCCTCTGAAACTTGAGAGGATGTAAACAAACCATTAGCCCTGTGCTAACAGAGGGGAGACAACACACACACACACTTGGCATGGCACCCTGACACACATGCAAACAGGTGTGGGCGTGCAGAAATGCTCACCTTGTCAGTACACAAAGTCAAACCATATAGTATACGTATGCAAGACCTTTTGCAGGTGTGAAATCTGTGAAGTGTTCTACCAAGTCCCAGGGGAAAACTTGTGGAAAACCTACTCAAACCCAACATGCATTCATTAATTTCTGGAAAAAAACATAAAAACGTCAATCTAAGGAAGCCTCACAACCAAAAAGATCCATAACGACTTCTGCTACATCTATATCTTCTGTCCTGCTTTAAATTCTGTGGTGTGTTTGCAATACTTCTTGATTGACATATTATAAATAGGGATATCCCAATACAATGTAAAGATCAGTATCAGCTGCCGATCTGGTATATTTTGGAAGATCAGATTTAGTCACAAGATCGGGCCAGTTCTGGGGGTGGTGGGGGGGAGGGGGCGCAAATATCCTGCCCCCTCAAATGTCCTGCCCCCTTAAATTGAAGTTTCTGAAGATAGGGGAAAAGGAAAATTAGATGCACAACAGCAGGAGACTTAGAGGAATTAGTAAAGCATCACAAGTTTCACTTTCACTTTATGGTTCGGTAGTGATGTGTGAGTAGGGTTTTTTTTTTTCAATCCAGGGGGCTTTTGTGGAATTATTTGACCCGACCCAACCCAATCTGTGAGTAACCCACTGATGTGTGCATCACTAACATACAGCATGGAATGCACCCCAATATAATACCTGGACGGACCTGTCCATAGACATGCTACAGCAGTGGCAAACATATGGCTCATGGACCAAAACCATGCAAAGTGCAAAAATTATGCTAAAGTTATTAAGATTCAAAGGTGTCAAACACCGCCTTTCCACTGCATGGTACTGGCTCGACTCGACTCGGCCTTTTTGTGTTTCCATTACGAAAAAGGACCTGGAATCTGGTACCCGGTACTTGTTTTTTGGTATCACCTCCGCCAAGGTTCCAAGCGATACTAAACCGTGACATATAAGCACTGCAGACCACTGGTTGGTCAGACAGTTTTCTCTGTGACCCACCGTTTTACAAAAAACAGATGCAGAAGTGGACAGTAAACATAGCGGTATATTAATCCACATGATAACAGCCCAAAACTACACCATGGTCGGTCAAAGAGATTCAGTCTTTGGTGGCTGACGTACAAATTCAGATGAGACAACGAGCGAGTTTATCAGCAACTCTCTGAGCAGACGACATGGAAATAACGCACCACATCGCTATGACGTCCAGGTAGTGTAAAGTCAATAGTATCCTGTAATGGAAACAATCTTCAGGAATACCGAGTCGAGCTGAGCCGAGCCAAGGCGAGCTGGTTCCACGAAGTGGAAACGCAGCTATACTTGTTTTAGTTCAGGTTCCACATTCAGCCCAGTTGTGATTTCAAGTAAAATAGTAGCATAATAACCTATAAATAATGACTCCAAATTTAAATCTGAATTTCAGTGTAAAAAGTCAGAATCGGATCGGTATCGGCAAAACTAATCCCCAAAAAAAAAATCAGATCGGAAGCAAAGAAAATCCAGATCAGGATATCACTGATTATAAAACCTTCTCATAATCTGCCACATCTGAAGCACATGACTCACAGTTTGTCCTGGAACACAGTGGACCACTCAGAACACACAGTATATACGCATTAGTCGACTGAGCATGTTCTTTCCAGTTTAACTCTTCTTAAATGTTTCCAATCGAGTCACATTTCAACCACATTGGTTTTACGACATAATTTTCTTTTTTTCCAATATTCAATCTAAAAGTTACACATGGATGAAGAGGACCACTTTTGATTTGTTTTGTTCCTTATTTTTTAACTTTTAAAAACCTAAACAATTGCTGGCAACTAAAAATATCTACTGGACTAAAATGTCTAATAACTGTTGAACCAATAATCCCATCAATACACGTAAATAACTGAGATAAAGTGCTGTTTGTCATCTTTGACAGGACCCATTTGGATGTTCAGAGACTCCATAGTGGATGTGGAAACACTATTATCTTCTGCAACATTGATTCACCAGTAAAACCCATGTAGTTTGACTAATGATCTTAAGTTAATGACCCTTTTTGCCAAAAAAAAAAAATCACTTTTTCTTCAGTTTTCTATGTTTTGAACAAAACACCTTGGAATTTGTTCTCAGCTTTTATAAAAGTCTACATGCCGTAAATTGAATATGTGGAAGTACATGATTTACATTGAAAAATGCAAAACACACAAGATAATATCATAATAAATGGTAATAAATCACTTAGGAAAGGATAAGGAAAATGTAAGAAAAATAGTACTAGGTCTTTAAGGGTTCAACACACACACATGTTGCATTATTATTTGTCTGTTCATTATGTGTATTATGATAACCAAGCCAAGAACCTCTATCCTCAACTGTTAGTCACACAATGTATTTGTAAAGATGTGAACATATGGTGCAGACCAAAACAAGCACACCAAGACTGTTCACAAGATGGTTTCCAGTCATGAAAGAACTACAGGGATGCATGTGACCAAAGCCATCTGTCTGAGTTGGAGAATCAGCTGAAGCTTGTTGCCTTCTTGACATTTAGGCCAAGCTGTGGGATCCATTTCTCATATATATATATATTTTTTTTTACTCATGTTTACACTGACCCAGACCTATATAATCAATAAGTAAACATTTTGATATCACTTTTGTCAATGCACCAAACAAGGAATGAAACAAACAAGGATGAAAATGCTAATATCTACCCACAATAAAATAAATGATACTAGATTTTCCTCACATAGTGTCAGGAGCCTTTATTTCTCTGACCTGTAGAGGGTACCAGGCCTTGAATTAGAGACAGGCCTTTATTTCTTATTTTGTCAGTCTAATAAGTAAAAATGGTTAAATTTAATTCAAAAGCTCATTTTCATCCACTCCCATTTGCTATGTTAATAAATAGTGCACTTTACAAATGCAACACTTCCGCAATCATTACAAAATAAAATTCCTCTAGTGTTCCAGTGGATAGAAATCCTTCATTTCCTAACAGAGCTTTAATAAATGTACACAGCGTCTGTCATATTTAAAAGATTCTTCAAATGGTAAAATGTGACTCACTTTATCATACCCACAGGGAAATTTGAGGTCAGTATTCCACTCATAACACACACAGCACCTATCAGTAAGCACTTCACAAAGCTGCCATGAAAGATGCTCAGGGACAGACTCCAGAGCTTCATCAGTACCTTGGCCAAGGGCACTAAGACAGAGGCGCTAAACCAGGGATCTGCAAGCTTTACAATCTAAAGAGCCATTTTTGACTCGAAAAAGAAGGAAAAAATGTGACCGGAGCCATAAAAAAAATATTTATACTCATCTACATTTTACCATGAGGGGGCTGTAGCCTATTTGGGATTAGTTTGTTATTTAGCTATTTAACTTTGTATTTCCATTACAATAATGCAATGTTTGGTGCATTTATGAAATTATACAACTACAGTAAAGAAAACATGCAAGATTTGTACAATTTTTCAATGATGTACACTACTTCCAAACAAAATTACATTGTGTAATAGATAAAAAGCTCAACTTTCATGTATATGGACTGACTTTTAAACATCCAAACTACTAACAAAGGCAAACTGAGTATCTTGTATTAAATGTGGCAAGAAAATAATGTAGTGTGATATACGTTTTGGTTTATATGCTGTCAAAAATTATTTGATTCTGTGTATAGGCCGCACATTTTTGCAGATGGACAATGTTAGAATTGATTTAGGCCTGTAACAGTGTTAAAAAGTAATGGTTCATTTAGTTCATTTCAAAATGCTCCTTTTGTTTTTTGACAAGGGGAACCATAGAGAGAGGCTAAAGTGCCACATTTGGCCCAGGAGACATAGGTTGCAGACCCTGCACTAAACAGTACACCACCACTTAACCAAATGGCCCAATCCTAATTCACCCCTTGGCCCTTGCACTTGGCACTACCCCTTGAAATGGAGTTGCAAGGGGTAGGGGTTGAAATATTCCCCTACGAAAAGAGACAACCCTTCAAGACCTGTTGCGTCATCAGTAGTCATCAATGCCGCTATTAACAGATGTGACAACTTTGTTTCCAAAATAATTCAGCAGCTGTAACTGTCTGTGCTGCATGGGCTTTGGGCATCTTTTTACGCAAAAATGCCATCTATAACACATTGAAACGGCACTAAATGGTGGATCAAATGATTAAGTTATTTACAAAGAAGATATGTACATTTGTGTGTTTCTTTCATCAAACTGCTGCACTTTTTTTTTTACCGTGTTTACATCCATCTTGCTGATGATTAGAACAGAATTATGGGAAATTTCTCATACCCCTCTGTGTGGTCCTGAAAAATCTCTGTTTTAAGGGCCAAACAGCCCTCTGACTCATCGAGAATTGGGACACCCCTACCCCTTCACGTGCAAAATTGAGGGATAGGGGTAAGGGGTAGGGCCAAGGGGTGAATTGAGACTGGGCCTAGATCTTCTCAAAAACAAAAAAAAAAAAAAAAAGACACACACCTGCAGTGGCTGAAACCAATAACCCTTTAGATGAATATTCTAACACAATGTTGAAGACATGCAGATTATATTGTTGTTGAATACAATATATTACATTTGTAGAAGGAAACGCTGTGCTTAACCCGCAGCACATTACAAGCAACGGAAGCTCACATCAAGTCCATTTTATTTATTTTTTTACCTAGCCTGTATTTGAGGACCATGTTTTATTTGGTCGTTCGGTTAGACATCAACCTGGCTTGTATTGACTTTTGATTTTTGCTCAAAAAAATAAAGTGATTTGCTTATATCATTACAGCTATCAATGTGAAAAAAGGGGCAGGAAGACAAGTTAGTGATGTTAGTAGGACGTGCTGTTGCTTATCAAGTTGTATATCTTGTCAAAATGTGATCAAGTTGTTCTTTCCGTTGATTTCTGAGTGAGCCAGACACATCACTTTCCACTGATTTGGCAAGAATGAGAAGAGATGTAGGAACTTATTTTCACCTAATACACTACAGACAAAAAGTTAAGGATATTTTTAATTTTTAGGCTATTTTTTTCAGTTGGGATTCTTGCACAAGGCTTTTTACTTTTTTGTGTATGAATTGAAACTTTTTTTTTTTAATGACCGGACATAGTTTTATTACAAATGGCAAAAATGACAATAAAATGACAAAAAAGAAATGAAATATCCTTAAATTTTTGTTTGTAGTGTATGACAAGCTAAGAAAGTACATCCTTGCTTTTTTTTCTCCCCCTAACATTGATGACCTTGTCCAAAATGTGGTGACCACTGGGGTTCCATATATAAAGAGAAGGTAAAGAGAAGTTTTCCAACATTTGAAGAGTACAAGACCTCTACTCATGACAAAGTAGAGGACAGTGTTTTACCCGTCTCCCTTCTACAAACTCCTGTGATTTAAAGGGGGGGCAGTAAGAGCAGCGCTGAGTGGACGGTGAATCCCATTAAGGAGCCATAAAACCTGGTGAAGGAGTGTTTTTGGTGTCATCTGAGCAGTCAGGCATCCCACTCGCCATGAGCTGGAGGCTATTATGTGCTTTTACACAACAAAACATCGTTCACCGCATTTTGTTTGGTCTTGTCTGTCTGAGCATCCGAAAGTCTCATTCATCGTGTAATGTTTCTCGTCTCCGTTCGTCCTCTCATCCACTGTACCCTCTCTCATCCTGTAATTTTCTTTTCACCTCTCTGCCATTCTCTAAGCTCTTACACTTTTATCTTTCCGCTGTCACCATGACCATAGATGGTCATTTCTTGGAGCTGTAACTAGGTTGTAAATGTGGCAGTGTCATTTTTACTCCATTCCATTACAATTGGTAGCTTAGTTGCTATTTTAGTTTTCATGCCGCTGGAGAGATGACTTGAAACACTCATTTGAAACACTTCCTGTACGTTATCAAGCTGTTTGCATGTATGCATAGGCAGTGTAAAAGCAGAGTGACCAAAACCACCCCTCCTTTGGCAGATGAATATGTGATGTCATATTTATCCTTAAGATTGAAAAGATTAGATACACATTGAATGGATCAATGGGGAAGTTTAATGCAGTATGGAAACCTTTTATTTCTTATGTAGAACAGCTGACAAGGCACCTTGACTCTGGTTAATGTGTGCTGTGTACAAAGTGACTGGGCAATTACATAGTGGAACCTTTTAATTTAGATTTTTTTTTTTAATTTTAATTCATTTATTTTTTTTATTTTCTTATGGCATCTTATACCTCTGTTACATGTCTCAGTGTTTGTCTTACTTTTTCTATGTTTGAAAGACTGAATATGAATAAAAATACATTGATTAAAAAAAAAAACAAAAAAAAACAGAGTGACCACATCAGGCAGGAAACAAAGACAATGCATCATTAGTCGCTTTTCCATTGGATATCTGCGCAAAACTTTACCAATTTTTACTAAATGTCGAAAAAACAGAAGCGCATAATGTTAGTTTTTCCAATAAATCACAAATGCGATCATTTGTTTATTTATTATCGCGAGATGACATGAGAAATCATTCCATAAACATGGCGACGAACGTAAATATGGCGTTGATTTACAGATATATTCATTATTATTATATATTACCCCTCTGTCTTGTACTTAATTTAAAAATGATTGCGTTTCCTGGTGTGTCCACACATACCATGACATGGTTCTTCTTTTTCTTCGCTTGTTGTAACAACCGTCAACATCTGTTTTTTTTAATTTGCCTGACTCTAGTTGCGAAAAAAGTGCTTTCCATTGCAGTTTTGCGTGATATACCATTTGCGCTACGCCTGAAAAACCACCTCTTACCAGCGCAGAAACCTTTAATCGAAAAATGAGACTTTTGGCAAAATTGCTGCTTTTCCATTAGGTAAATTTTTATGCGCAAGTTATATTTGCGCAATTTGAGGGTCAATGACAAAGCGACTACTAACAGTCTAGACACTAGAGATGACACATCTACTTTGTTTCCTTCCTTGAATTACTTCTCAGTCATACTTGTAATTAGTCTCTTCTCCACCTGTGGGACTTTCTTCACCCATCCCTTACTTACAGGCCCTATAAAAAGACTTCTCTCTTTTTTTTTTCATGCTGAGATCACCACACCTCTCTGGTTCATTTTCAACTGATGAAAATATGAGGAATCCCAATTAGTGGAAACAGAAAAAAAAGAGTGTGTGTGATGCCACGGTTAATTTCCCAGCTCTGATTCGGGCCGCTTGGGTATGCCTTACACAAGAAGTGACCTACATTTGTTTAAATGCTCTGAGAACATGAAGACAGTAGCGCTTCCTAAATAAATCAAGTTAGTTCCATTGAAGACAGTGGACACACACATACATGAAAGCAGGCAAAGGTTAGTAGCCCAAACGTAAGATGCTCAATATTCTTTTATGCATTTTCCTGGTTTATTTTTGTGGAGAAACCAAAGTTTGGATTTGGACCTGGTTATTGAAGGAGAATAGCCACCTATTGACCCTGATGATGTACAGTTCCTTTCCTTTCAACATCAAGAGTGCTGACTTATCAGACTGTAACATCTAGTCTTATTAGCTATATTTGACTTCACTGCGCTACTGTCACCATATAAAGCACACAGATGAAATTCATGTGCAACTAAACTTATTCAAAAAACAGCTCCACTGCAAAAAGTAACATGGATGTGAAAACAAATAGCACAGGATTTGTACTATATGTGTTCAAGGAAAAGATGAATGAATGGGTGTATGTGTGTGTAATGTAACCCTCTTTAAATAAAACAGCTCAGTGTGGATGTTTTGCACTACACAACGAGACTGAGAATGTGGGAAAGAGACTCAATGTGCAAGTTAAATGAAAACATCATGATAGGTCAGGGCAGCTTTGATGGGAATCCCCACTAGGATGTAGGTGTGTGTGTGTGTGTGTGTGTGTGTGTGTGTGTGTGCGCATGGTGACAGCAGAGACACTACTGTGCTATTTTTAGCTCAGCTGCTTGAAGTTTGACTTCATCGTCAGGGACTAAGGACAGTCAATTTCCCTTCCTCCCCCTCTTTCCTTCCTCTTTGTCCTCTTCCCCTCACTCTGTGTCGTCACGTCCCTCCTTTCTCTTCAAAGTCACACGCTGTATCTGCAGTCAAACTCAGAGCTTTTTCCTTTTTTGTTCCCATGGCTCAACCTTGTGATTCACATTGTCAAACAAACTCTCTGTTTAGGAAAAAAGCTTCACCAAGTTCAGGTCACGGTTGAATTAATGTCCGAGTCTAGAGGATTCTGTTACTGTCACATTTTTGAGTTGTATAAATAAAATCATTTCAATCCACAAAGGAAATAAAAAGCTACAGAAGCTTTGGCTTTTTTCAAACAGCCATTTTGACTTTGCGACTGAGGACTGTATTCAGTTGGAGCATGAATGGAAAAGAAGTGGTAGGAAAAGTGCTCATTCATGGCTTTTGTTCACGCCTATTAAAAAAAAGGCTTTCTGCTAGTGTTACTACTAAGACGTACTTTACTCACTAGATGCAGCGATATACAGTTCAGGTAATCATAATCAGTCAATAATTAGGAATAAAATTACCCACAATCCAGATGTGTAACATTCACAATCCTCTGCTATAAAATTAAAGTCAAGATGTTGGCTAGGGATGTCACGATATGAAAATTTCAAATCATGGTTATTGTGACCAAAATTATCACGGTTATCATTATTATCACAGTATTGTTGAAACTGTGCTCAAAATATTCAAAAAGTACTGATACACACACTGAAATAATTTAACCAAGTTGTATTTTGAAAAAAAAAAAAAAAAAAAAAAAAAGCCAAATAAAATAATAGGCACAATGTACTTTCTCTTGGCAGAAACATTCAAATATTAACCCTTAGTGGTCTGAGCCTATTTTGTCCGTTTTTCAGTACTTTTGATTTCGCCTTTATATACTATATAAACAAGTGTTTACTATAGCCATGTTTGGTATCTTTTTTTTCAGCACAACTTCATCTATATCATCTGCCTATTATTTTTTCACTTTAACTTACTATATCAACATAACAGGCTAGAAAACAAAAAATATATATAAATCCAATCTGAAAAATGTATATACTTTATTGCATAAATAACACAAAGATGCTTAACAAACTTTTTCAAAGACTTTCAAAGTGAATATTGGTTCCAAATATTAGGTATATACAATTAAAATTGTAATAAATTAAAACTATACTCAAATATTTGACTTAAAAGCAGATCTTTACATAGGCGTTTTCTCCGGAAAAGTGCGGTAATCAAACATGGTTATCATGATAATTAGAATTTAAACGGTAATACTAACCATCTGGAATTTTACCACGGTTTATCGATATACCAGTAATTGTTAACTCCCTAGTCAGAAATGTGAAAATGTGAACTGTATAACCTTTACGTCACTTTTCCCCTCACCCTGTGCCTTAGTCTATAATATACAACCAGGTGTGTGTCTGTCTCATGTAATTTTTCATCTTGTCCCTCCCCCATCACTTACTTTTATCACCCACTGACGTCTCTGTCACCCCCTCATGACCTGTGCATTACTGATGCAATGTACTTGTGAGTGGCGCGCTGGTGTATTGCATAATAACAGCCCATATAGTGTTACTGTCCACCGTGGTGTAATTCTACACGTACTAATGATTCTCAATGTTACACGACAGTGCTGACCAGTCAGCTAAGGTCGATTCCCACCAACCGTGTGCACAATTACTTCGATGGCACCAAGTGCATTATTTTAGCAGTGGCGGCATAGAAACCAACATTTTCATGTGAGTGGCGATTTTCTTGAGCCTTTTAATCGTGTTCTTTCTGTTCATATAAGTCTTAAAAACAATACAAACCATTTAAAAATTGATTGAAACACTGTGTCCGTGGGTTTTTATAGAAAACAGTACAGACTTGAGGCATTATTAATATCCAATAATAAATGATTAATTTGTTAAGATTCATGAACTTACTGAACCCTAGTGTGACAGAAGGCTGTTTACTATGTGGGAAAATGACAAGCTCAGTAAAATCAATACTGTATCACTGAGATAGCAGCAACGGCTATCCATACGGACTAATAATTACACTGAAACTGAATTTGCATTGTTGGTGTTACATGCATTGAGCCTTAAATTAGATGTGAAAAAAATAATAAGTGGAAAAGAAAGCAGAGCATTACTAATACCTCTGACACACTGCACTACACTCTGCCCCTCCTGATCACTGATACCCTTGCTAGTCATGGGTTCATTTTTTTATTTTAAAGGGGTCATATTTTGCTAAAGCCACTTTTATTAGTCTTTGGTACATTTATTTGTGTATTTGGACCCTAATAGTTCATAAAGTTTGAATTTGAACCCTCCAGGTGCTGCAAAGTTATCTTTATATTCATTTAGGTAAAAATTGAGTGGATTTCTACAACCCGTTTTAATTCCTGCTTAATTTATTCCGTTTTATAACTAGTTACATCACGGCATTTGCACATATAAGGTCAAGACTTCCGACGAACATTTTGCCGAGTACGCCATAAATGTTTGTCAGCAGCAGCAGCAGTTGTAGTCCATACTGAAAGTATGTCCAAACTTCGAGCCAGTTAGCTAAAATGTTCAGTTGTTGGTTGAACGGGACAGAGCAGCACAACCAACAACCTGAAGGGGGTGGGGCATGAAGTGGCTCATTTGCATTTAAAGGGCCAGTGCTCAAACTGACCTTTCTGGTGTCATTACTCAGAAATAGGGTTGAAGATGGACCTGTGGAGTTGAATTAATGAAGAATTCCGACCCAAGCGTAGCATTTACAGTTTATGTAGACCACAGGGAAATGTTTTAAAATGCATAATTCCATTTTAAAAAAGCAAATTATCACTTCTTTAAATTAAAGATAATTATAAACTACATTAAACTAAATTACTGTCTTTTTTGGGTAGTTCAGATAAACCAAGGCAAACAATATTCTCCCATAGTCTTAACTTTCAATCTGATTGCACTTGATTGAAAAGTCTTTGAGAAATTGGTTGG